>NC_133146.1:18136294-18451221 GCF_048418815.1 Hemitrygon akajei | reverse complement strand
CCACATTCAGATTGTGCACCAGCCGGCCCCTTTAACGAGACGTCTCACTGCCTATTGTTGCGTTGTGGTCTGGTTTGTCAATTCGTATGTGCAGGAGTGTAGGAAGCTGCAGAGAGTCGTGGACTCTGCCCAGTACAGCACAGGCACCTCCCTCCCCACCATCTGTAGTATCTACAGGAGGTGCGGCCTCAGGAGGACAACTTCCATTATCAAAGATCCTCAGCACCCGGGCCATGCTATCTTCTCATATCTACCATCGGGCAGGAGGTATAAAGGCCAGAAACGTCACACCAACAGGTTCAGGAGCACCTGCTTCTCTTCAACAATTCAGTTCTTGAACTAACTACTATCCTGATTGAGATTCATGATGGAGCAGGCCCTTACCGCCTTGCAGTCCCCCAATCTGATTCTGGCCTAATCACGGGACAATTTACAATGATCAATTAACCTACCATCCGCTCTGACTTGGGACTGCGGGAGGAAACCCATGCAGTCGCGGGGAGATCGCACAAACTCTTTACGAGCAGCAGCAGGAATTGAACCCGGGTCACTGGAACTGCAAAGCACTCTGGTACCGTGCCTCCCACGATCCTAATGACTATCTCAGTATAACGACTACAGGAGCGCTTGGCACTAAGTTTAACATTCTTGTTTTAATTGTGCCGTTTCTTGTAAAAATTCTATAATTTAGGCTCGTTTTTCCTGCGAATGCCGCTTATCTGATGCCTTGTGTCTGTGATACTGCTGCAAGTTAGGTTTTCATTGCAACTGTACACACGCGGACTCGATAAAACAACTCTGTCTTTGACTTCGCGCTTCATTCGTTCCCTTTTCCCATGGACCATCCCTGCTGCTCACATGCCTTGCTGAGGTGTGGTCACCGCACATCTCCCCCCCCCTCTTTTTCTTCAACCTTCTCTCTCCCTCTCCCCTCCTTCTCCTTTGCTCTTTCTCTTCCTCTCTCTTTCTCTCATTCTGCTTCTCCCACACTCTTCCTCTTCTTCTCGCTCTCTCTTTCCCTGCTCTTTCTCTCTCTGATACCCCCACTCTTCCTCTCTCCCGCTCAGCCTCTCACGGCTTCCTCTCTCCCCTTGAACCGTCCTTTCCTCGGACACAACCGCATCCTTCAGAAGGCTCTGTTGTGGCCTTCTGTGATCGATAAATAAACACACCAGCGAGAGGGATGCAATAAATATAGTTTTTGTTCTCAGTAACATATCCATCAACATAGCGCGTGAAGAAACACAGCCCCTCAGAGAGACAGGCAGCATCAGCAAGCTCACCAGACATCACCCTGGAACATCACTCTCCCCCCATAACTCCACCAGAGAGCCCTGAGTGATACTACACGTTGCACCTTGGTGATAAATATTGTGTGAGCACGGGCTGCCTGCTGATATTTGTAGCTCTCTGTCTCAGCCACGTATTGAAAAAAAATACTGGTGGCAGGGGGACACGGCGGTGTAGCTGGAAAGAATTTCCTTGGGCAGCGTGGAAGTAGCTTCACCTCATGTTTAACCCGAGCCGGGCCTACCCAAGGCTGTGTTGCTGACTTTATGAAATTGAGGGCTACAGATCTGCCAAATAGTCGGAGCCCCCTTTCCCAGAGTAGGGGAGACTAAAGTTCGAGGGTGCAGGCTTAGGGTGAGAGGGGAGAATCTTAAAGGAGAAATGAAGGGTAGATTTTTCACACCGAGTGTGGTGTTTGTCTGGAATGAGCTGCCAGAGGAGGTGGTAGAGATGGGGACAATTGTGTTTAAAAGACATTTGGACAGGTTTATGGCTAGATGGCAAAGAAGGTGTCTGGTTCACTGGCCTTCATCAGTCAGGACATTGAGTACAGGAGATCGGAGGAAGGGGAAGGGTTTCAGCCCAAAGCATCATCTGTTTATTCCCCTCCATAGATGCAGCCTGTTCTGCTGAGTTCCTCCAGCATTTTGCCTGTTGTTCTGGATTCCCGGTGTCTGAAGAATCTCATGTTTTGTTGCTGACGCCGTTTGCGTTGCTCCGCCGAATGTTGAATGTTTGGCGACACATCAAGTTGTGTTGGTTGTTGACACATTTCACTGTAAGTTTCATTGCACATGTGGCAAAATAAATCTGAATCTGAAGATATATTGCAGACATATGCGATATTGGCGAAGCTGCACAGCTTTGGCCACCCTGTTATGTTATTAAATTAGACAGAGTGTGGGAGAGATTCACTAGGATGTTACCTGGATTCGTGGGCCTGAGTTACAAGCGGAGGCTGGGAGGTGTAGGACTTTATCATCTGGAACATCGTGACCTGATAAAAGTGAGCAGGGTTGGGACTGAGTTCGGAGGGTGCAGATTTAAAGTTCTGAGCTGAAGACACAAGGAGAGACGAGAGAGATTCTGTTGTTCAGTCGTTATGATCTGTTGGGAATAGAAAATTGGGGCTTTCAGAAGGGAATTGGGAAGAAAAGCCTGTGGAGAGAGGATGGGGGAATGGAACTGATGGGAGCCAGCTTAGATTCAGCGGGCCGAATGGGCTCCTTTGTGCTGTAGCAGTCCATTCTTCTGGACTGTATAAAACATTGGTCAGGCTGCATTTGGAGTTTTGTGTCCAGTTCTGGCTGCCCCTTTACAGGACAGGAGTGGAGGCTTCGGAAAGGGTATAGGTCTAGCTCATAGTCATCATTGATGAGTTGGAGAAAGGGGCTGCTTCTGTGCCGTATGACTAGGATTCTATGAATCTATTATAGTTAAATGCAGTTAGGGTAGGTAAACCTCATGGCCTGTACGGGGAGGGGAGGGGGCTGAGAGAACCTGTTTCTGTGCTGTAGTACCCTAACCTTCTGTAAATCTGGTGGGATAATCTAGAACTGGGGGTATTTTGCCTTAATAAGAATTGCCCCATTTGGGGAGAGACTACATTGATGGTCCCTCTCTCTCTCCCCCTTTGTTTGCTGCTCCTGAGGGAAGATCTCTGAGTTCAAACGGTCTGTCTTTCTCTCTCTCTCTCTCTCTCTCTCTGCCTTTCCCTCAAAGCTGTTGGCGGATGACACAGAGTTTCTGGGTCTGCGGTTCATGGATTGGGCTGTAGTTCTTGGTCGCTCCTTTATCTCTGGATATCTTGGGCGACTCTGAATGGGGTGGCCTGCACATAATGAGCACTGAGCTGAACCGAATACGGACTCTCTCGATTTTGTGTTTTATATTCTGTGTTTTCGCTCGTTCTTTCTTGCTGCCGTTTGCACGATGTTTCTTTGCATGTGGGAGGGAGTCAATTTTCTTGTTGCCATTTGCATGACTGCGTACAGGGGGGCGGATTGAACAAGTTCCATGGTTTCCTTTGTTTTGTGGTTGTCTGTGAAGGAGCCGAGTCTCAGGGTTGAATACTGCATACATACTTTGATAATAAATGTACTTTGAATGCTTTGAAGAGGCAAAATCTTCCTACTTTAATTTGTTCACTTAACTACAATGTTAAAGAGTAAGAGCAGGAAGAAGCTCCCCCACTTATTGAAACCAACCTTGACCTCAGCCCCCCTCTTGCCTGTTTCCCACACCCTTAAACCCCGCTGTAATCAAAGATTTGGTCTATCGACGCACAGTGCTTGAGCCTGCAACGTGCCCTTGGAGAAAGGATATCAAGGTTCACTGCCTTCAGAGAAGATGTGTCTTCTCACCTCCGTCCAAGAAGGCCAGGCAACCTCTTGTTCTTAGCACAGCGCAGGTGGAAGGGGCTTGTTGAGGTTACACTCAATTAGCCTTCATCACTTGCAGAGACAAACTTGCGGAGCTCCCTCCGGAACACCAGGATCACTGGCTTTGGAACCACAATTGAACAAAATGGACAGAGAAAAGTCCCATTCCGACACACTGAGCATCACCTCTGTAACACAAACAGCCATTGATGCACTGTGTCCTCCCAGCCAACACTCCCCTCTCAGGCATCACCACAGGAATTAAATTGGCCATCCAGCTGAAAACACAGAGCAGAAAAACGCAGGAACAGGCCCCTGTCACCACCACTCCCATATTGATCCTTTTGACAATCTACACCATTTCCCGTTCAGATTGTATCCTTCTGCGCCTCGCCTACATCACCGAGCCAGAATCAGATTTATGTTGTAGGCTCTCTGAGATGTTGGCACCCAGGAACCTGAAGCTGCTCACCTATTTCCACCACTGAGCTTTCCGTGCGGAATGGTGTGAGTTCTCCCGACTTCCCTTTCCTGAATTCCACAATCAGTTCCGTGGTCTGGCTGACGCTGAGGGCGGGGTTGTTGTCGAAATGCCACTCAACCAACCCACCAGCCTCACTCCTACAAGCCTCCTCATGGCCGTCTGAGATTCTGCTAATGACAGTGATGTCATCAGCAAGTTTATAGACAGCACTTGAGCCGTCTGTCTTATCGGATTTGACCTCCTACTCTGACAGTGAGTTTCAGGTATCAATTTTTCCGTGTGTAAAAAAAAAACTTACCCCTCAGCTTAAACCTCTGCCCTGTTACTTTTAGTACCCCTACCATGGGGAAAGTATGTTTGACACCCCCAACCCCAACTCACTCTCAACAGAAAGCCATGCCATTCCGTATGGGATGCTTCTCAAACCAATCATCTCCTCCTTGAATACAGTCACTGTACCAGCCCCACACCTCTCTGGAAAGGGGGGGGGGTTTGGAAATGGGGCTTCAGGTGATTCCTCTTCCCCTCAATTCCACAGAGCCACCGCTTCTTGTCCCGTGGTTCTGGATATCCCCCAACCCCACAGCACCACCCAGGAGAAGGTTCCCTTCGGTATCCATCCTGTCACCACAGCACAGAGCAGGAGCAGCAGAGAGCCACGTGGGGCCTTCAGGCCTGCCCTACCCAAGTTCGGCCTACACCAGGCTCAATTCCTCTCCTGTGACCGTTCCCCGTGGGAGGATACTGCAGGATGTTGGAATGAAGGCTGAGGGGATGTGGCTGGGGTTCTGGAAGGGAGGGGTGAGGTGAGGCATATCAGTGTGGTGTTTGAGAGGAGGGGTGAGGATTGCAGGGTGTTGGAGGGGAGGGTGAGGGGATCTGAGTGGGCATTTGTTGGGAGAAGTGAGGGAGGGTGAGTGCAGGATGTTGGGGAGAGGGGAGGGGATGGAGGTGCGAAGTGTTGAAGGGGAGGTATGTAGGTGGGATTTTAGAGGGGAGGGGTAAGGGAAAGGGAAGAATATGTGGGTGGGGTTTTGGAGGGGAGGGGTGTGGGAAGGGTATGTGGGCGGGATTTTGGAGGGGAGCGGGGAGGGAAGGGTATGTGGATGGGGTTTTGGAGGGGAGGGGTGAAGGAAGGAGAAGGGTATGTGGGTGGGGTTGTGTAGGGGAGGGCTGAGGAAAGGGGAAGGGTATGTGGGTGGGGTTGTGGAGGGGAGAGGTGGGGGAAGGGGAAGGGTATGTGGGTGGGGTTGTGGAGGGGAGAGGTGGGGGAAGGAGAAGGGTATGTGGATGGGGTTGTAGAGGGGAAGGGTATGTGGGTGGGGTTGTGGAGGGGAGAGGTGGGGGAAGGGGAAGGGTATGTGGGTGGGGTTGTGGAGGGGAGAGGTGGGGGAAGGGGAAGGGTATGTGGGTGGGGTTGTGGAGGGGAGAGGTGGGGGAAGGGGAAGGGTATGTGGGTGGGGTTGTGGAGGGGAGTGGGGGAACGGGAAGGGTATGTGGGTGGGGTTGTGGAGGGGAGAGGTGGGGGAAGGGGATGGTATGTGGGTGGGGTTGTGAAGGGGAGAAGTGGGGGAAGGGGAAGGGTATGTGGTGGGGTTTTGGAGGGGAGGGTGAAGAGCCTGGGGGTGAGCCTGTATGGAGAAACACCACTGACCACCCCCACCCTCGTTCCAGAGCAGCTGTGCCTGGTAAGGCCAGTAACTCGGATCTCGGTAAAACGATCGCACAGAGTAACACAATATAACAGGATCCTGTTCTCCGCGTAGCCCCAGGTGCGGGAGTTATGGCCTCGGACGGGGAGCAAACCCCAGCCTGGCGAAACAGCGATTTAACCCAAAGCCGTCACACCTGCCGTCGTAAAATTCAAAGAAAGTCTCGGCATCTCTTCTGAAAGAGGGCAACAGAGAGAAACCGCGTCGTAAACGGTGAACGCATGGAGGATGAGGTGAAGCTGTCACGGACCTGTGCGCTAGTCCCGTACAAGCACCTTCTGTAAACTTTATTTCTCACTGACCAACGCAACCGGACCTCCAGAAGGAAACAAGATCCGCTCAGCATTTAACCCATCGCATCCCAGTCTCCGGTAACCTCTCGGGTTCCACATTCCCGCCCAGCTTAGAACATAGGCCTACAGTACAGCGCAGGAACAGGCTGTTCGGCCCATCGTGCCTGTGCTGAACCCAATGTCAAATTAAAATAAATTGTTTCTGCCTGCACATGGTCCCTACCCCTCTTTTGGCTGCGTGTTCAGAGGCAAGGCTGAGGGAGCTAGAACGTTTCTCTTTGTGGAGAAGGATGAGAAAGGACATAGATGAGGCATAGGTAGAGTGAACTTGCTAATACCGGGGCGGGGTACTGGGGTTACGTTTAAAGTGCTTGGATGAAAGTATGGGGATCAGAGGCAGGTTTTCACACAGAGTGGTGGGGGCATGGAACTTGCTGCTGGGGTGGCGATAGAGGCAGATACATTGAAGTCTTTGTAGAGTCTCTTAGACAGGCGCATGGATGATAGAAAAATGGAGGGCTATGTGAAAGGGGAGAGTTGGATTGATCTTAGGTTAAAGGGTTGGCATAACATTGTGGGCCGAAGGGCCTGTACTGTGCTGTACACGTGTATGTGATTGGGTTGAGTTGTTCGCCGATGTTGCAAACGTCTCGAGGCCATCCAAGCTGTCCGCTTGTGCTGTGTCCCCCGAATGCTTGGCCTTTTTATATCAATCATCTGCTTGGTCGTCATCACGGAAACTTAATTGTGACTCAGCGAGGGAGTCTCATCGCTGATTGGTTGCTTCGCAGACTCCGTGTGTTGCCTGGAATTTTGCCCGCATTGGCTTATAAATGGGATCGAAGGCTCCATGTCTGTTTATAGAATTGCTTACAGAAAACCGTGCTTCTAGGAATTTCTTGCACACCGCGTGTTTACTTGCGTCATGACTTTCACCGACGCCCAATCGAACTTGTGCCCCTCTCGATCTCCATGGGTAGAGACGAGGGAGAGTTGGTCACGCCGCTTCACAGCCAGTTGATGTTCAAAGATCCTTGCGGACAATTTTCTCCACGTTTGGCCAATGTAATATGTGCTGCAGTCCCCACATTGGATTTGATAGACCACCGTGGTCTTGTCGAGTAGCTTGGCTTGGTCTTTTGGTCTGTAGAGTACTCTCCTGGACATTGCTGCTGGTTTATGCGCGACCAAAGCTCTGTTCTTGGAGCAGTCGGGGCTGTCATTTCCGAGATATATGGCCAAACATTCTGAGGACACGCCACGAGTGAACAGCGCGCTGATGATGTCTGCCGGAGTGGCGAGGAAACATTTGCAAGCGGATGGCCAAGATCGGAGAACAACTCAACCCGCCCATCAGCCGCCCGATCTACACGTTTTCCGACATATGTCTGTGCGCACAGGTGCAATGAAAAACTTCCTTCGCAGGTATATAGTGTCACAAAAATACCTTAAACATAAATACAGTTTTACAAGAATGCAATTAGAACAAGGTCCGTTTTTAGCGCAAGACCACAGCGTTGCTAAACTGGGGTAGTGATTAGGGTTGTGGCCATTGGCTCCAGAGCTGCACACAATACTCCGAGTGTTTTACATAGTTACAACATGGCTTCCCAACTCTTACCCTGAGTGGCGGGACTCGTACAGGCAAGCATGCCGCCCACGTTCCTTCTTTGCGCGCCTTCCAACCTGCGGGTCCACTTTCATGGAGGCGTGGACTTGGGCACCAAGATCCCACCTTACGTAGGAACCAGAGCAGGATTATTACCTCTGCTTTATATGACGTGGAAATCGTTGCTTTGCAGCAGTAGTCCAGTGCAAAGGCATAAAAATGACAAAATAAATAATACCAAAGAAAAGGATGGTGAAGGAGTACAGGTAGGGTTCAGAAATCTGATGGCATAATAGGGGAACAAAGCTGGTCCTGAATCATTGGGTTTCTGTCTGTTCTTCCTCGGTGATGGTAGTCATAAGAGGCCATGTTCTGGACTGTGAGAGTCCACCATGGTGGATGCTGCCTTCTTGAGGCATCATCTGTTGAAGAAGTTCTGGATGGGGGCGGGGAGATGCTGGTGCCCATGATGGACTGACTGGGTCTGCAGCCTCTTGCACTGGTGCCTCCATACCAGACCGTGATGCAATCAATCAGATTACTCTCAACCATCATCTATGGAAATTTATAAGAGACAAGATTATAAAAAGCACGTACAGAGTGGACAGCCAATGCCCTTTTTTACCAGGGTAGCAAAGGATATCAGCTTAAGGTGAGTGGAGGAGAGTTTGGGGAAGATAAGAGGTAAGATTTTTACACTGGGAGTGGTGAATGTGCCTGGATTTCACCTGAATGGCCATCTTCTGTTCTGCAAACTTTCCCTCGTACTGAATAAATTATTTTGAATTGATAGGTCCAGTTAAAGCAACTAAAATGTGCATCATTCGGCCTGGGTGTCAGTAAGTCACAAGTCAAACTGAGGATTTTACATCGGGTTAACTTCTCTGTGAAGTGCAATGTTAACTTGGTGTGTGGTGTTGGCGGTGTGTCCACGTGGAAACCACACCGGTTACCTTGGTGAGGCCAGGCTGCAGACCTCTCTGCGATAAGTTAACAGTTGAGGTGTGGATACCTGAGGTGTTTGTGGAGAAGTTCCTGATACACTAGAGTCCCTACAGCACAGACACAGGCCCTTTGGCCCCTTTAGTCCATGCTAAACTTATTCTGCCTATCCAATTGACTGGTCCATAGCCCTCCATACCATTTCTATCCATGTGCTTTTCCAAACTTCTCGTAAATGTTACAAATCGAACCTGCAACCACCACTTCAGCTGCCAGCTCATCCCACACTCACACCACAGTCTGAGTGAAGTTACCTCTCCGGTTGCCATTAACTAGTTCACCTTTCACCCTTAACCTATGACCTCTACCTCCAGTCTCACCCAACCTCAGTGGAAAAAAGCCTGCTTGTATTTACCATATCTATAATCCCTCATAAATTTGTATACCCCTATCAAATCTGCCCTCATTCTCCTACACTTCAGGGTATAAAGTCCTAACCTATCTAACCTTTCCCCATAACTCAGGTCCTCAATGCCAGCAACATCCTCTGTCCAATTGCTCTGTACTTGTTCAATCTTACTGTTATCTTTCCAGGAGGTAGGCGAACAGAACTGCACACAATACTCCAATGCCTCCCCAATGTCTTATACAGCTTCAGTGTAACATCCTATCTTGGGGTGGCACAGTGGCACAGTGGATAGCACAATGTTTTACAGTACCAGCGACCAGGGTTCAATTCCCGCCACTGCCTGTAAGGAGCTTTGCGTTCTCCCCGTGGCCACGTGGGTTTCCTCTGAACTTCCTCCCACAGTCCAAAGATGTACTGTTTAGTAGGTTAAATTGCCCCGTGATTAGGCTAGGATTAAATCGGGTTGCTGGGTGGCGTGGCTCAAAGGGTCAGAAGGGCCTATACTGCATTATATCTCAATAAATCTTAATAAAGGTAAAATAAGTAATTCCTGTATTCAGTACTTTAATTTATAAACCCCAGTGTGCAAACGTTCACTTTATGACCCTATTAACCAGTGTTGTCACTTTCAATGAATTATGGACCTGTATTCCTAGATCCTTCTGCTCTATCACACTCCTGTGTTCAATTCTGGTCACCTCATTATAGGAAGCTATGGAGAGGGTGCAGAGGAGATTTACCAGGGTGTTGCATAGTTTGGAGAACAAGTCATATGAAGCAAGGTTAGCAGAGCTGGGACTTTTCTCTTTGGAGCGTAGAAGAATGAGAGGGGACTTGATAGAGGTCTGCAAGATTATGAGAGGTATAAATAGGGTAGATAGTCAGTACCTGTTTCCCAGGGCACCAATAGCAAACACCAGAGGGCATATGTACAAAATTAAGGGAGGGAAGTTTAGGGGAGACATCAGGGGTAAGTTTTTTTACACAGAGGGTTGTGAGTGCCTGGAATGACTTGCCAGGGATGGTGGTGGAGGCTAAAACATTAGGGGTATTTAAGAGCCTCTTGGACAGGCACATGGATGAAAGAAAAATGGAGGGTTATGGGTTAGTGTGGGTTTAGTACTTTTTTTTAAGGATTATATGGGTTGGCACAACATGGAGGGCTGAAGGGCCTGTACTGTGCTGTAGTGTTCTATGGTCCTCAGCGCCCTACCGCTCGCCGTGTGTGACCTACACCGCTTGGTCCTCCAAAAGTGCAACACCTCACTAACGTTTAACTCCATCTGCCATTTTGTAGCCCATTTTTCCAGCAGGTCCAGATCCTACTGCAAGTTTTGATAGTCTTCCTTGCTGTCCATTACATCCCCAGTCTTGGTGTCATCCGTAAATCTGCTGATCCAGTTTACCACATCATCATCCAGATTGTTGATATAGATGGTAAACAGCAACGGACCCAGCACCGATCCCTGTGGCTCTCCACCAGTCACAGGCCTCCAGTCAGAGAGGCAGCCATCCACTACCACTCTCTGGCTTCTCCCACAAAGCCAATGTCTAATCCAATTTACTGCCTCCTCATCTTGAATGCTAAGTGATTGAATCTTCTTGACCAATCTCCCATGTGGGACCTTGCTAAAGTCCCTGTAGCTCACACTCACTGCCTTTCAGAGGGATGAGTGGGCACGGACTTCTCGACTGAATACTCTCCACCTACTACCACCCACCGCCTTCTACGTGCAAACCCATTCTGAATCCGCACGGCCAAGTTTCCCTGGATCCCATGCCTCCGGACTTTATAAATGAACTTCCATGAGGAAGCTTGTCAAACCCCTTACTAAAATCCATATACACTGCTTTACCTTCATCAGTTTGTTTTGTCACTTCCTCAAAGAATTCATCCCGGCTGCTGAGGCGTGACCTGCCCCTCACAAAGTCATGCTGTCTCTCCTTGGCTAAATGGTCGTACATCTTGTCTCTAAGAATCTTCTCCAGTAATTTCCCCCACCACTGACGGAAGACTCAACAGTCTAAAGTTCCCAGGAATATTCCTAATACCACTCTTGAGCAAAGCAAAAACATTTCCACCAACCTATTCCATTCTAGTGTTCTTATGTTTGTGATCGTCCCCTGGGCTGGAGTCACAGAGTCAAACAGCAGGCTCGAAGGGCCGAATGGTCTACTTCTGCATCTATTGTCTATTGAAACAGGCCCTTCAACCCAACCCATCCATACTCACCAAGATTCCCATCTAAGCTAGTCTCATTTTCCCCATATCCTTCTAAACCTTGTCCATGTACTTGCGGAGAACGACTCTCACGGGATCCACAGAACCCGTGGGGACACTTACGGAATTTATTACCCTTCCTTGAACTCACTGCAGCAAGAAAGACTGAAGGTTGACCTGAAGGAGGTAGGTAAATAAATACATGCAAGGCTATACAGAGAGTGTAGAGTGACGTTAGGGATATGAAACATAAGCGTGTGTAGAATCACACCATCTGCTGGAGAGAGCCAGTGGTTCTGTGAGAGGAAACGTACTGTCAGCATTTCAAGTTGAGGGGGTAATATCTTAAGGTGATTGAAGCAATAGGGATGTCAGAGGTAGGGTTTATTACACAGAGAATTTTGGGTGCATAGAACATAGTGCTTGGGGTGACAGTAGAGACAGATGCATCAGGAATTTTTAAAAGACTTTTAGATAGGGACATGGATAATAGGAAAATGGAGGGCTATGTGGGGAAGGAAGGGTTAGGTAGGCCTTAGAGTAGGTTAAAGGGCCAGCACAACATTGTGGGCTGAATGGCCTGTATTGCATGGTACCATTCTCCAGCAGATTGTGTGTTGCCTCAGATACCAGCATCTGCAGTCTCCGGTATCTCAGGAGAAGGTTTAAGGTGAGAGGAAGGAGTTTGAAAGGGGATCTGAGGGGCAGGTTTCTTTACACACAGAGTGGTTGATATCTGGAACACTCTGCCAGAGAAGGCAGTGGAATCAGAGACAGTCAATATGTTCAGAGACATTTAGCCAAGTAGCTAAACAGGAAAGAAGTGGAAAGATACAGTCCTATTATGGGTAAATGCAATTGATTCAGATGGACTGAAAGGTCAGCAGGGGTACGATGGGCTGATTGGCATGCTTCCATGCTGTATGACACTTGATCACAATAGTGCACCATTCCTTCCAATGTTAGCGGCCATATCTCAAAGCACTCCCAGTAAGTGGGTTCGCCCTGGGTGGTGGACGAGGCCAGTGCAACCCAGAAGTGGAAAAATGAACTGAAACAGCAATCGCTGGAAACACTCAGCAGGTCAGGCAGCATCTAAGGGGAAGAAGTGGGCAGGGTTTCAGTTTGAGAACCCCTTGACCTATCTATCCCTTCTCCACTCTCTCTGTAACGTCTCTTTTACGGTTTTGGTGAAGGGCCTCCAACAGAAAACGTTGACTGTGTTTCTCTCCACGGACACTGCCTTACCTGTGGAGTATTCCCAGCATTTTCTCAGTTTATTTCAGCTTTCCAACATCTGCAGCTTCTATTACCATTTCTCACGATAACATGACCATCTGGACCATTGAGGAACCAATGATAGTTCCATCTTGCCTTTTAACCTATTTGTCCCACCCTATTGACCACTGTGTCCCAGTGAGCCAGTACACATGGTCAGTTCCATTCACGAGGTACAGACTCTCAGACACTGAGTCAGTGAGGCCAGTTTACGCCATGTGTTTGTGACTCTAGCCTTCCTGTCAGCAGACATCTGTGGTGCCTTTCTGATTGATCAATTTACAGAGCGACCAGCCAGTAAGGTGCAGAAAGACCCCACAGCCCCAAGCGCAGGGCCAGGTTTAACTCAATCCAAAGCTTTTCTGCCAGAAGACCTTATACCACCAGGCCAGACCTGACCCAACCATATCAGCCTGATCCAATCGAGTCGGGTCAGATCCAGTAGTGCTGACCAGATGCACTCCAACCAATCTGAGGCCAACCCAGTCCATCTGAACCAAAGCTAATGCAACCCAAACCGGCCCAGCCCAACTCAACACAATCCAGACTAGCCCAGGCCAACACAATCCAGACTAGCCCAGGCCAACACAATCCAGACTAGCCCAGGCCAACACAATCCAGACTAGCCCAGGCCAACACAATCCAGACTAGCCCAACTCAACACAATCCAGACTAGCCCAGGCCAACACAATCCAGACTAGCCCAGGCCAACAGAATCCAGACGAGCCCAACTCAACACAATCCAGACTAGCCCAGGCCAACACAATCCAGACTAGCCCAGGCCAACACAATCCAGACTAGCCCAGGTCAATACAATCCAGACGAGCCCAGGCCAATCTAACTTAGCCCAAACCCAAACCAATCCATGCCAACACAACCCAACAGAAGCCAACCTGAATGAACCCACCCAAAATCAGCCTCAATGCAATTTGACACAAGTTGGCCTGTACCAGCCCATTGCATTGAACCCGGATCAGCCGAGCCCCACTGTTTGAGATTCTAACAGCAGCCAAATGCAAACACACACACACACACACAATCACACTCCTGCGCATTTCACATGTGTACCACAGATACACACACAGACAGAGAGACAGGCACACACTACGCACGCATTCTCATCCGCACGCATTTAGAATTCTGGATTAACCTTGGAAGGTTTCTCTGATAACAACAGTGCATGTAAATAAGCTGGGTGATAAGTGTGAGCTAGTTAATGCTGGCTAAATAAGATCTATAATGAGCATCACTGCAGGATGATGTGAGCTGTCCAAACCACCACCATCACTGTGACATATTTCTGCAATCTACCCACTTCAACACTGCATCTAATTTACGTCTTGTAGGGAGCTGGAATGAAATGTTAATAAAGAATATTTGCTTGTCCTCACCTTAACAGCAGCCTGGGGCTGTGAGGCATCTGTTTCAGAGCAGAACGGTTAAAAATGCACAGCTCATTGGGGGTGACATCACCAACTCACTGCTGACAGCTCATTCCTCCTATCGACCCTAGATCTGTCAATAGCACCATTTCCCAGATACATTCAACATGCAAAAATTATATGCAATTTACTCCGAAGGACTTTAATCAAGGCAAGAGAAATCAGCCCGCCGTGTTTACTGAAATGCTTTTCCTGTAGCACATCAAACTGCTTTACAGCAGAAAGATCTGGAAACTTTCCAACTCCCACTGTTACACACTCTGCCTTTGAGCCTGCCTGTATCAGACTGAACGAGGGACCGAACCCTTCCCACTCACTCCCACTGCACACCGTCTCATTACATTAAACCCTCCCCACTCATTCACATTCCGTATAATCATGCACCAAGCCCTTCCCATTCATTCCTACTGCACAGGATCGGAAAGCAGAGACCTGGTGTCTGTGAGGAGGCCCGGCAGTGGCCTGATCTGGGGTCGGAGGCCTGCCCATGTGTGAAATTGGGAGGGAGGAAAGGTGGGGGGCCTGGTTTGCTGTTGTTGCTTTGCTTTGATTTTGTTGTTGTGTTGTTGCTCCGTTGAACATAGGAGGCATGCTATGCGGGCGCCGGAATGTGTAGCAGCACTTGTGGGCTGCCCCCAGCACATCTTGCAGTTGTGTTGGTTGTTAACGCAAGTTATGCATCTCACTGCGATCTCTGGAGCCATGACACCACCGCGATGGGGCGGCACGGTAGCACGGAGTTCAGCACAGCGCCAGACCCAAGTTTATTTCCCGCTGCAGCCTGTGAGGAGTCTGGACATTCTTCCCAACACCCTGTGGGTTTCCTCCGGGTGTCTTGGTTTCCTCCCACATCCCAAAGGCGTTGGATTAGTAGGTTAATTGGTCACATGGGTGCCGTTTCGTTGGGCCAGGAGAGCCTGTTACCGTCGCTTAATAGAAAAAAGTAAAATGATGTGGAGTTTCCTTGAGGATTTACTAACCTTTTGGCAGGATCTGATGAAAATTATTACAGTCTGTCTAGCTGTCCATCACCAGTGGGGAGATCTCCATGGCAACCTGACCAAACTCCTCAGCCGTCCCTGCTGCTCAGTTCCACAGAACCCTTGATTTGGTAGAATGAGGATGTTCTCGAAAATAGGGGGTAGTTTTAGTCAAAGCCACCTCTGACCAGCATTGCAGCCAACATTTAGCCACCAGAAGGTTGTCTTGAGGAGGTTTTAAGAAGCTCTAGAGAAGAGATGGTCATAAACAGACCGGAAAATGGTTAAATGGTTGCCCTAAATTGTCCTTCAGAGTGTACCTAGCTTTTATACTCAATGTCTTGTCCAATGAAGACAAGCACGCCATATATATTTCTCACCATCTTGTCGACCAAACTAATTCTATATTTTTCTAGCTCACCCCGAATCCCATGTGGTCTCACTTTCTGGACCAGCTCACCATTCGGGACCCTGTTAAAGGCTATGCGTAAGTTCAGCTTTTAATGACCTGCCCTCAACAATCCTCTTGGTCACCTCTTCAAAAAACTCAAGTACGCAAAACTTATTTCCCACCCGCAAAGCCGCGCCGACTACACCGATCAGTCCTCACCTTTCTAAATGCAGAATCCCGTCCAGTACATTTGGCTCACTGACTGGTAGTTACCTGGCATGTCCATTCAGTCCCTCTTAACTAAAGGCACAACACTAGCCAGTCTTCAGGTGATCACTTGAGTATGATGTTCTCCTAACGGGTTGTTTGTTGGTGGATCCTCAGGTGCAAAGCCGGGATCCACATATCTGGGATGTTAGGGATGATTTCACTCATGGAGAACACCTGCGCATGACTTTGTTTTAACATGGGAAGGCTGACACATGAGCAGCCACCACACAGGCCTTGATGGAGTGCGGTCAGGACCAGTGGCATGACGACCGGGGACATTTCACTGCTGCAGTCTTCCTCTGGCTTTACTGCCGTTGTGTCATCATCATCTTCCACCAGCTCCAATGTTGAGGTGTTTGTTGGATCGCTCTTCGTCTGGAACCATCCCCTTGACCTTACTACTGTGGGTGGCTCTGCCAGGAGCTAAGCACAAGATGGCTAAAATCCAGACGGTATCGCTCAGAAGATCTCAGGAACTCACAAGCCTCTCCACCACAACAATGTGACAATGCCCAGAGAAAAGGCTTCGTCCACCTCAGCCATTGCTAAGAAAGATGTGGAGATTCTGCAGATGCTGGATACCTAGAGCAAGGCGCACAAAATGCTGGAGGAACTCCGCAGATCAGGTCAAGACCCTTCATCAGGACTGAATTCCCTAGCTTCCATAACCTTCTGTATGGTGAATGCAGTCAAAAAGAACTAATTTGAGACCTTCCCATCTCCTGTGGCTCCAAACAGAGATGACCACATTGATCCTGTTCTCTCTCTAGTTACCCTTTTGCTCTTCATATAACCTATTAAATCTTCTAGGCTTCTCCTTTACCTATCTGCCAGGGATATCTCTGTCCCCTTTTAGCCCCTTGCATTTTCTTTTAAACTGTATTCCTAAATACCTTGTAGGAGGGACAGTCGAGGGATTTGCTTGATTCAGCTGCCTATAACTGACATACACCTCCCCCTTTTCCTGACCAGCCACCCAATATTCCTCATTAGAGAGGATTCCCTGATCCCCATTGGCATTGCCTTACTCAGATAGGGATGTGCTCGTCCTGGACTCTCCCCATCTCATTTGCCCAGCCAGCCTTTTACCCCCTAACAGCATCTCCCAATAAAACTCTGCAAGTTCCTGTCTAATGTCATCAAAATTACTCCTGTCCCGATTTAGTGAGTTAACCTGTGAACTTGTACAACATGCAAAAAATGCTAGAGGAACTCAGCAAGTCAGGCAGCATCTATGGATGGGAATGAATAGATTTTGCTTTGGCCCTAAATTCTTCATTAGGCCTTATCCTATTTTTTCCCTTAATTATTTTAAAATGAATAGAATTAAAGTCACTGGCCCCAAACTGCTTGCTCACTGACACTTCAGCCACTTGCCCGGCCTCGTTTCTTGGTGGGAGGTTGGGTGTACTCTCCTAGTAGGCCAGCTACAGACTTCTTCAGGGACCCTTCATCAAGTTTCAGCCTAAAACGTCAATTGTTTATTCCTCTCTAGATGCTGCCTGACCTGCTGAGTTCTTCCAGCAATTTGCATGTGTGGCTCAAGATTTCCAGCATCTGCAGAAACTCTTGTGTTTATAGAGTCAGGTGGGAGAGAAAGGGACAGAGACATCTGCTGTGGCATTGTCTGTTTGACCAATCTTTAGCTGTCAAAAGTGACCTCTGACCTACTTGGCTTGGATGTGATCTTGAACACTTACCCCAACAGGGTGGGTGTGGGGAGAACTTAGAACTCGAGGTTGCCCATCTAGGCCTGAAATGAGGCAAAAGCTTTCTGAGGGTGCTGAGTCTTTAAACCTCCCTTCCTCAAAGGGTGCCGCAGTATCGTAATGATTAGGGTGACGCTCTGACAGCTCGAGGTATCAAAGTTTGGAGTCCATCCATTCGGCCTCTGATGGGAATTTATGGGTTGAGTGGGTTCTCCAGAAGGGCTTTTTCCACGCTGTACCTCTAAATAAATAAAGTCCAACGGAAGCAGAGATTCCAAAATTCCTTAAGGAGGAGGTAGGCAGGTTCTTGATAAACACAGGGTGAACAGTTACCAGGCAGAAATGAAAACACAGGGATGAGATCACAGTCAGATCTAGGTAGCAGGTTGACGGGCAGATTGGCCTACCCTGCTCCTACTCTGAAAGTCCGTGTGCCAGTCTGACCCCTCACTATTTTTTTTAAGCAACGCTCTTTTTTTTGATCATTGTAACAAATCTGGTTATTACATTAATTTGCACTTCACTTTAACAAACTCATTTTCAGTAAATAGAATTTTCTTCAAGCACCAGGTCTAAAATGAATTATGTATCAAATATTCAAGTGCAGGTTTAGTCTCCCAGGAATTGGCCCAGCTAATCCTTGTAATTTTGAGTTGAAGCCCTTTACAAAGAGATAACTGGTGACCTGGTTATTCTAGTCTGATTTGTTCAGCCAAGTAAGTATATATTTTGCTCGATTGACTTGGATGTTCAGCAGGACCCCGCCCTGGGCGATGGTGACACCACAAAACAAGCTCCTCATCATCGCAGACAGCGATCTGCTGGAGATGGGGGCGATCAATCCCTTGGCGGTACGGAGAGTGTAACGCTATTATCGTGCCAGAGACCCAGGTTCAATTCCGCGGCTCGCTGTCCGTAAGGGGGTTTGTACTTTCTCTCCGGGACCGCATCTGTGTCCTCCAGATGCTCCGGTTTCCTCCCAGATTCCAAAGACGTTGTAGGTTAGTAAGTCGTGGGCATGCTAAGTTGGCGCCATGCTTTTGTAAACCGGAACACTCAGCGGAAACTCATGTGGTCATGAGGAGAATGTATAGACAGCAGCAGGAATTTATCCCTGGTCACTTTTACTGTAATGCTTTTGTGCTAACTGCTACACTACCGCACCACCCTTCATTATCTAACCCTTACATTTTATATTTTTCTACCAGATCCATTCTTACTCCACTGAATTCCAGCGAGTACAGTCCCAGGTAACCCAGTTTCTCCTCAAAGGCCAATCTCTTCATCTCTGGAATCAATCTGATGAACCTCTCTGTACCCCCTCCAAAGTCAGTTACTTTCCTCAAGTAAGGAGACTAGAACTGTAAACAGTACTCCAGATGTGGCCACTCCAGTACCCCGTACAGTTGCAGCATATCCTCCCTGCTCTTAAATTCAATCAGGACCGACAGCCCATTTGCCTTCTTGATAAACTGTTGCAATTCATGCACAAACTCTCCCAATCCCTCAGCACAACAATCTTCTGCCATTTAGTAAGCTGATTTTCTACTTCCTCTTCCACAGTAGATGACCTAACATTAACCAAAATTGTCAGACCCTTGCCCTATCACTTAACCTATCTCTATCACTCTGCATCCTCTGCACACTTTGCTTTTCCACTCAATTTAATGTCACCAGCAAACTTAGACAATACACTCGATTCCCTCTTCCAAATCAGAAACAGTGTGGGCCTAGCAATGACTCTTGTGGTCTTGACTGGTCTGTGTTATTATCAAGATGCCCCAGGTGGCTCTGTCATCCACTAGCTGAAGCCTAGTTGGCCTTAGACCCCAGAATGGCAGAGGGTGAGTTTGGCCAGTGCTCCTTACACCCTAACGGGGCACAGGTGAATGTGGGTAGACTGGTTGCACAGGTAGTGAGTGAAGGAGGTGGGCTGGGTCCAGCCTGTTTACTGGTGGTACACTGTGTCCATGAACAATTCATCTTTGGACTCCTGTGGACCAGGACAACCTTGCTGAGCCCTGTCCATAACACCAACAAGATCCAAGCTGTAAACTCCGGGACAATTGGGGTATCGTCTGCCTTTTCCCAGTAATATGGCTCCCTACAGCGAGTCCAGGATTCCTGAAGCCGCACAGCGTGATGTGGAGTGGGCAAGCTGTATGTTCGAGTTCCTGATCCCAGTTGGTACTGGAAGTTCAGATCCAGCTCAGGGACACCTAGCAGAAAGGATTCCATCTGCTGCTGGTTACTGAAGCCGAGACTGCCTGGGGAACAGGGCGTTCTGATCAGAGAGCAGCACCAGAAGTGGGAAGCATAGAGACTAGATGATCAACCATCAGCTGAAGGCAGCACATGTTCCTCCTTCCTCAGCCGTCGGCCGGCAGACGGTCAGTGTCACCCTCACTTCCCAGGGGAGTAGGTGTGACCACCCCCTTGGACAATACCGATCCCCCGTGCTCCTGCAGGACATTGATTGCCTGGAATTGTCGGTCTTCCACCTCCTTCCTTCCGGTGAGAGTGCTCCTCTCCAGGTCTCCTGTCCGACCGGAGTGACCAGTGCTCAGCACCGGTCCCGGGCAGGAACACCGGCAACACAGAGCACCCTCACCCAGGAGATATGATGCTTTCAGTGACTTGATGCTGATCCAAACTCAGGCAAGAGCCAGTGTAACGTCAATGAACAGACAGCAGGGAAACAGGCCCTTTGGCCCATCTGCAGGCCCCTTGCCCACACCATTTTACCCAGCATTGTGAGCTGTTCCCAAAGACATCTGACACTCACAAAATATGGGCATTTCTGCAAAACAACCCATCCCCAACCACTGGTTCACCAGGAAGACTCGCAGGACCATTCTGTTTTAATTTGCAAAAGCTTATTCACAGCAAAACCCTACAGAATAATCAGAGCTTCGTAAACTATTTACTGTTTCAAATTAAAATACAATTGTTTCTATCTACAATTCATTTGAGAGTGGGCCATTTGACTTTCTGTTGTGTGATGATAGGCTTTGCGATAGAGACCAGAGGCATAGACTGAACTGCACAGTTGCAAAAGTGGCACATCTCATTAGGTCCTTGGGAGTGCCATCCAAATCATAGGTGATGCTGGGGTTCATGAAGAGAGACAGACAGTGATGGGGTAGGGGGTTAAATGGAACTCAAACTACCATGTCTTCTTCTCATCTTCACATTTTAGGGAGGGCATTGAGACTCCACGGATGGTGTAGCATGGTCTCACAGGGCTGTACTGGAGAAGAAGGGGTTGGTCCCCTCCTTGGAGTGAGGGAGATTGGGAAGAGGTTTGGTAGAGATGGACAAGATCAGGACCTGCTTAGGGAGGGGAGGAAGATGGGTAATGGACCAGGCGACATGGATATAAAGTCCGGATAAAATACCACAGGGGATGTGAGCTATGTGGTGACACTCGCGGCTGTAACTCAAACCAGGCAACAATGCTAAAGTCCTTCCTCGTTGAGTTTCTAAAAGGATCAGTAACTTTGTGATCGCCATTACAGAGCTGAGCATTTAAATTCCGGATTTCTTTGGTGAGCTGGATTTAATTTCTGCATGTACCAAGGTGGGATCTGAAGTTGCGACTCTGGTCAATGGGCCCACTGTGCTGCTGTGATCCAGAAAGCAGCGGATGCAGAGCAGAACACTTTCTTCATGATTCATACATACTCCCTGCTGGGTCAGATACAATGGCCGGGAACTGAAAGTGATGGATACAGACCAGTCCATCACAGACAAAGCCCTCCCCACCATTTACATGGAGCACTGCCACAGGAAAGGAGCATACAGTATATCATCAAGGACCCCCATCATCCAGGCTATGCCCCCTTCTCACTACTACCACTGTGCAGGAGTTACAGGAGACTTAGCCCCCACACCTCTAGGTTCAGTTATTAGCCTACAACTATCAGACTCCTGAACCAGTGTGGATAACTTCACTCACCTCAACACTGAAATGATCTCACAACCTACACACTCACTTTCCAGGACTCTACGTGGGTTGTCAGCCCTTGTTTGTATACCGTTTTCACAAATTCAATCATTTTTTTTTAAACTTTCCTGTAGATACCTGCAAGAAAATAAATCTCAAGGGAGTATGTACTTTGATAATAAATGTACTTTGACTTTGAGATACTCAGCTGAGGCTACTCACTGCAAACACAACCCCAGCATTAGTTGTTACATGGTTCCTGTCTGTGCCCTTTCCCCCTAATCCCTACACCCACTGTAACAGTGGCAAGTGGGGACCCATATCCGGGAGCAGGCTGCAAAGGAAGCCCCCTCTTAAGTGCTAAGCGCTGGATAATTATTGCTAAGTGAGAGATAATTGTTATTCCCATGGAGCCTCTCTCTGTTCTGATTGTATAAATTACCACAGACCCCTGCGGTTGGACCAACAACCAGCTATCCCATAATCTACACGTGTTCACAGTTTAAAACAAAGACAAACCATTTCGCAAAGACAACAGAGGGTGTTCAGCCTTAAACGTCAACTGTCCACTTCCCACCCCATGGATGCTGCCTGATCAACTGAGTTCCTCCAGTTCTTGTGTGTTGCAACAAATCAGCAATCCTCTTTTCAAGTTAGAACTTGAAATCACAAAATTTTGTGCATGAGTCACAAAAGGTTGGTTTGCGGGTGCAGCAGGCTGTCAAGAAGGCAAATGGAACGTTGGCCTTCATTGCTAGAGGGATTGAATTTAAGAGCAGGGAGGTAATGCTGCAACTGTACAGGTACTGGTGAGGCCGCACCTGGAGTACTGTGTGCAGTTCTGGTCTCCTTACCTGAAGAAGGATATACAGGCTATGGAGGCAGTGCAGAGGAGGTTCACCAGATTTATTCCAGAGATGAGGGGAGATTGAGTTGCCTGGGACTGTACTCACTGGAATTCAGAAGAATGAGAGACCTTATAGAAACATATAAAATTATGATAGGTAAGATAGAGGCAGGAAGGTTGTTTCCACTGGTAGGTGAGACTAGAACTAGGGGACATAGCCTCAAGATTCAGGGGAGTAGATTTAGGATGGAGATGAGGAGGAACTGCTTTTCCCAGAGAGTGGTGAACCTGTAGAATTCTCTGCCCAATGAAGCAGTGGAAGCGACCTCAGTAAATATATTTAAGACAAGGTTGGATAGATTTTTCCATAGTAGGGGAATTAAGGGTTATGGGGAAAAGGCAGGTAGGTGGAAATGAGTCCATGGCAGATCAGCCATGATCTTATTGAATGGTGGAGCAGGTTCGATGAGCCAGATGGGCTACTCCTGCTCCTATTTCTTATGTTCTTAGAACGCTGTAGCGCTTGAATCACCAAGGAGGAGATGGCTACGGACCAGGTACAGGGTAATGAGATTAGTATTGGTGATTACTAAACCCATTAACATGGTTGCTGAGGGTCAAGAGGGTTGGAAGCTTCAAGTCGCTAGGTGCCTATCCTGGTCCAACCATCCTGACACCTTGTGGTGAACTACATATACCTGTCTGGACACCCCCCCCCCCCCCCCCCCCACTGACAGCTCCTGTGGCTCCTCCCACAGACCCCGGTATAAAGGCGATTGAGGCCTGAGCCCTGCCCTCAGTCTCCAGGATGTAGTATGGTGGTCAATTGCTGCTTGTTCTTTCTTCCAGTCAATAAAAGCCGATATCTCGCCTCACGTCTCAGAGGGTTATTGATGGTGCATCACACCTGAACCAAGAAATCTCACCAACCCTCTACATCCCCTGAAAGAAACTGACCACGTTCCCTTTGACCCTCAGCAACTGCATCCTATCTGGATGTCGTACAGCTCAGTACGGCAACTTCTCTACACACAATGGCAAGAAACCGTAGGGTCATGAACACAGCTCAGCACATCACAGACACCACCCTCCTCTCCATGGACTCTGTGTGAAGCAGCCAACATAATCAAGACCCCAGCCACCTCAGACATTCTCTCTTCCCCTCCCTCCCATTAGGCTGAACGCACGTTCCACCAGGCTCAAGGACAGCCTCTGTCCAGCTGTTATAAGACTATTGAATGGTTCCCTAGTACAATAAGATGGACTCTTAACCTCACTGTCTACTTCATCATGGCTTTGCACTTATTGTCTGCCTTATTTTCACTTCAACGGAACAACTTTTTTCTTAATTCAAGGGTTTTGGTCCAAAATGTCAACTGCATTCTTTTCCATAGATGCTGCCTGGCCTGCTGAGTTCCTCCAGAATTTTGTGTGTGTTGCTCAGATTTCTAGCATCTGCAGATTTTCTCATGTTTATTCTGCATTCAGTTGTTTTACTTTGTACGACCTCAGTGTACTGTAATGAAATGATCTGTATATCAATACATGTGATAATAATAAGCCGATTTACTTATGCAGGAGGGGTATATTTGCATTAAAGCTTCTTCACAGAAGGTTCATTACGATGATTCCTGGGATGAAGAGACTGTCTGATGAGGAAAGGTTGATTGTGTTAGAAGAATGAGAGGTGACTGTAACGAAAATCCACTTGAAGGTCAGCATGGGAATGGAGGGCCGAAGGGCCTCATTCTTAGCCCGATTACTCGGTAACTGCAATTGCAAGGTTTGAAACAAAACACATAATTGGTGAACAAAAGCAAAACAAGTACTGAGGTGCTGGAAATCTGAAATCAAACAAAAGTCCTTCAGCCTGAAACATCACCTCTGCTTCTCTCCCCTCAGAAGCTGCCAGGCGTGCTGAGCACTTCCAGCAGTTTCTCGGCCACAGCTGGTGAGCGTGTGTGATGCACGGACGCAGGTTTGACTCTGAGCTCGGAGTCCACTCAGAGTGAGGGTCTGCAGCAGGAACAGGGACTGGGCCAGCTTCATGTTCTGGTGGGACCACCCTTGTGCAGTGAGACTTGTCCTGGCTCCCCCCGTGCCAAGCTAAACCCCGGAACTCCATCCTTCGATCTGGGCTACAGCTGCACAGTCCACAGGCGATTCATATTGGAGTCTGGAAGGCAAGATACCACCAGCCGGCTGTATTTGTCACTCGTACATCGAAACTGACAGCGAAATGCACCCGTTTACGATGATGGCCAGCACTGAGGGTGTCCCGGGGGCAGCCCGCAAGTGTCAACATGCTACCAGCCCCAGCCTAACTAACCCTAGTCGGTAGCTGTTTGGTCTGTGGGAGGAGCCCCATGGGGAGAACGTACAAACTCCTTACAGACAGCGGCAGGAATCGAACCTGTGTGACAGGTGCTGTAAAGTGCTATGCTACAAGCTGCCTCCCCCCCCGCACCTCCTCCTGTTTCCCACAGCACTCCATGAACTGAAATCCTTGCCCCCTGATCTTCGGTGACAGACGCTTCTCCTGAACTCACTTCTAGTTTGTTGGCATTTAAGTAATATTTGTGGTCCTTGATTTCCGCCCCTCCCTCCCCAGCCACACGGCACATGGAATTCCTGGGGGGTGGGGGAGGGATTTTGAGCAGGAAATGCTGGAAACACTCAGTGGGTCAGACAGTATCTACGGAGGGAGAATGTTTCAGGCAGAACTGGGAAAGAGAGGAAATGGTAGTTTTCAGTTGAGGACTGGTGGGGGGAGGGGAGGATGGGCAGATTGGGGGGGAAGCCCTTTGGTAGGTGAGACCAGTGGACGAATGTTGTAATTAGAACCCGATCTCCCTTGTCTGTCAGATGTGTTGGTCATTGTTGGGGCTCGCCCAGCAAGTCACGCTGGACTGATGAGAAATAAATTGGGTCACTGCCAGAGATGAACGTCTGGCTGGACTGATGACCTGATGCAGAGAGCGAATCACCTAAACTACAAGAACTCCATATTCAGTTTGGAAATCTGAAATGTGCCCAGGAGGATGAGGGGGTACTGTCCCTCAGTCAGAGCAGGGGTTACAGAGCTGGGAAGGGTGCAGAGGTCAGAGGGGATTAGGGCCAAAGGGAGTTAAATAGAAACATAGAAAACCTACAGCACAATACAAGCCCTTCGGCCCACAAAGCTGTGCCGAACATGTCCTTACCTGAGAAATCACCTGGAGTTAACCATAGCCCTCTATTTTTCTGAGTTCCATATACCTGTCCAGGAGTCTCTTAAAAGACCCTATCGTATCCGCCTCCACCACCGTTGCCGGCAGCCCATTCCACGCACTCACCACTCTCTGCATAAAAACTTACCCCTGACATCTCCTCTGTACCTACTTCCAAGCACCTTAAAACTGTGCCCTCTCGTGCTAGCCATTTCAGCCCTGGGAAAAAAGCCTCTGACTATCCACACGATCAATGCCTCTCATCATCTTATACACCTCTATCAGGTCATCTCTCATACTCCGTCGCTCCAAGGAGAAAAGGCGGAGTTCACTCAACCTATTCTCATAAGGCATGCTCCCCAATCCAGGCAACATCCTTGTAAATCTCCTCTGCACCCTTTCTATGGTTTCCACATCCTTCCTGTATTGAGGCGACCAGAACTGAGCACAGTACTCCAAGTGGGGTCTGACCAGGGTCCTATATAGCTGCAACTTTACCTCTTGGCTCCTAAACTCAATCCCAGGATTGATGAAGGCCAATGCACCTATTATTTCTTAATCACAAAGACAGGAAGATGTGTAGAGGAGGAAGGAGGTTACAGAGATAGGGAGGGGTTTACAGAAATAGAGGGGGCAAAGGACTGGGGGGATTACAGAAACAGGGAGGAAGTTACAGGGACTGGGAGTGGTGTAGGTTCTGGAGAGGGTTACAGAGAGGAAGAGAGATGTAGGGACTGCAGGGCGGTATAGAGTCGAAAAGCGGTGTAGGGGATAGAGGGAGTTACAGAGACGGGGAAGGGTGCTGACGAGGAGGGAGGGGTTTAGGGTTTGGAGAGAGGTATGGGGCCGGAGGGATTACAGAAATGGGACTGGGCGGCGGTGGGCCGGCAGCACATGGGGCCGCTTCGGTGCTGATGTGACGGGACGCAGCGGCGGCAGAGTTGGAGCTGGAGTAACTGTGACTCACTACTGCCGCCTGCAGGGCGAAGAGGGGACGGGCAAGGGCCGTGAGTGAACAGAGAGAGAGAGAGAGAGAGGGCTCCTGGCAGATGGGGAGGGATATATCTTCAGTTCCGCGACTGCAGAGTGCTGACGTAAGGCTTACCACACGGACTGCCCAGAGGGAGAGAGCAGCGCAGGATCGATACCTGGAGCAGCTCGGCAGTAACAGGGGAGGCAGTGAGCCCAGGCACCGTGGCACCTCTAGTGTCTGATTCCGTTGCTTATTGAATAATGAGGTGTCCCACTGACACATTAAGATAAACAATTAGCGGATTAGTGTTTACAGAGGTGAGGATGCGACGATTAATCAATCTGCGAGACCGGTGTTGTGCAAAGGCAGAAGACATCAGCTACCCGATACCTGGCGGTGTAGTTAGTGCATCCGGGCCCCCTGTCAGGACACATTCCGAAGCGCAGCACACCCAGCCCCAGCAGGCAGGGAGACAGTGCCTCTGATCCAGGCAAATACGTGCGACTGGCTGTAGAGTGTATGTAGAACACGGAACAGTACAGCACAGGAACAGGCCCTTCGGCCCACCGTGTCTGTGCTAAACACGGTGCTGAATTAAACTAACACTCTGTGCTGCCACTCCCTGCTTATTTATTTGCCTAACACCCACTACTCCCACCACCAGCCCGATCCAGGCGCCCTCTATACTCTGCGTAAAAACAAACCGCTCCTGGCATCTCCTCTAAACTCTCCCCCTCTCCAGAGTTTGACATTTCTACCCTGAAAAAACAATAATTCTAATGGCCTACCTTAAAACACTATATTTTATAAATCTCAATCAGGTTTCCCGTCCGCCTCCGACATTACGGAGAAATCTACCCAAGTTTGGCCAACCTCTCATTTTCGCTCATGCCCTCTAATCATCCTCTTTCGGCGCTCTTCCCAAAGCCCCCACAGCCTGAAATGGGGTGAGCAGAATTGCAGGCAACTGCAGCCACAACCAAGTGTTCTATAGTTTGGATCGGCTGCACTCCGGAAGCAGGTATGCTACTGCACAAACGGGATCCATTCTGCAGAGTCCCAGCTGGCTCCTATCAGTCCCATTTCTCCACCCTCTCTCCAGTTCCTTCGGAAAGCTCCGATTTTCCACCCCTACTGGGGGTGATTTGTGGATCGTGACTACTGCAGCCACACACTATCTGCTGGAGGAACTCGGCATGTTTGGAGTTCCCGCTTGACCCCTCTCAGTTCCGCCAGCAGACCGTGTGTTGTTCCAGATTCCAGCAACCGCATTCCGTTGTCTCCAGAAGAATCTCTCTAATCTTCCCTTGTTTCTTCGGGCCAAAACTTTAAGTCCACGGTCCCCCTGGCTACAACTTGGCCCACTTCTGTCAAAGCTCCAGCAATCTTTTTCACAAGAACTACCCAACTTCTCCCGCTAATCCTGGAGCTGAGATTTTCCCCTTTCCCAAAACCAATGTTTAAGTGGAGTAGGATTGTAAAATATTGTAACAGAAAGGGCCAGTTGGTGCAACATGAATAGTTAGCTTGCAGGTGCAGCCAGTAATTAAGGATAACGAATGTCAGCGTTCACCTCAAATGGAATGTATCATCAAGTCATAGAGTCCTACAGCCTAGAATTAACTCTTCCATGCAACTTCACAAACAACAAGTGAGACCTCACCTGGAGCACCACACAGAGTGTTGGTCTCCCTATCTACAGATGTGCTTGCACTGAAGACAGGAATAAAATGCTGCCAGATTCATTAGTGGAAACAAACTTGCTTTACTAATACCTTTTCTCATCTCCTGGGTTGGATCTGACCATAGGTAAGACCCCAACCCCCTTACCAGTTACCTCTTTCTTCTCTGCTGGATCTCGGTCCCTGCGGATGAAACCACAAAGTCCCAATACATGTAGAAAGCAGGAATGCCAGCTCATTTTCCAAGAAGTAATGGCTTAGAATGCTTGATTCCATGCAGTGCGTCACCCTCCATCAGATACAACTCTCTGCAGCCATTCATCAGCCCCACTTCTCAGCTTTTGTCCCCTCTTCCACCTGGATCCACCTGCCAGCTCTTGCTCCACCCTTTCCCTTTTTTATACCAGCCATCTCCCCTCTATATATCAGTCCAGATAGTTGCCCATTTCCCTCTACCAGTGCTGCTGGGCCCACTGAGTTCCTCCAGCATTTTGTGTGATTCCATCATTGAAAGGCCAAGATGTGTTTCCTACAATGGATGAGTCTAGAACCAGAGGGCACTGCCTTTAGAACAGAGATGAGAAGGGATTTCTTTAGCCGGAGGGTGGTGAATCTGTGGAGTTCATTGCCACAGACGGCTGTGGAGGCCACCATTGGGTATATTTAAAGTGGAGGTTGATAGGTTTCTGGTTAGCAACATAGATTACAGGGGGTAGACAAGAGGGATACTAAATCAGCCGTTATAGAACAGCAACGCATACTCAATCGGCCAAATGGCCTATTTTGTTCCTATGGTCTTATCTGCAGTTACTTGAATCTCTATTTTAAGATATACTGTTAGACATGTCAAAATGAGTACATTCAGATGGGAAAATGGATCTGAAGGTGAAGAACGAAGCTGCCCTAGCCAAGCCTGAAGATAAATCCCAAGCCTTGAAGGCTAAGAAGACTGTTTTGAAAGGTGTTCAGTTACAGGCAGAAGAAAATTAGAGGACAACACTCATCTGCAGGAAACCAAAGACACTCAGATTGAGAAGGAGGCACAGGTACCCCAGAAAGAGCGCTTGCAGGAGGAACGATATGGACTGTTATGTTATCATTAAATTTCCACTTGGGGTATATGGGGTGTCAAAGGAAGGGTAGCATCTCTGGTGAAGGGGCTTATCATGTCCAGTCTGGGGCAAATCGCTCACCTTTGGTCCCCACCGGACACACGGATCTCACCAGTGGCTGTTTGCATGTGACAGCAGCCAGACCCTGGTTCATCGCTTCGACAGGTGAGGGCAGCCAGCAGGCCGCATACCCCGGTGAGATAGGGACCCGTCCTAACTTGCAAAGTCAGCTCTGGCGGACTGGGCAGATGAGATTTACGGTGAGATCCAACGGCCAGGAAGGCGGTTCTGCAATGCTCCGTGGAGAGTGAAGGGCGAGTTGGGGCACAGAAGAAGTCATGGTTATCCAATGCAACCAAGGAAGACCCCAGTGGGACGACTGCTCGTAGCACTGGACCCAGCCTCCCGAGGTCAAGAGAGTGGAACAACCCCAGTGCAATGGCTTTTCCACCTCAAAACACTCTCCTGCACAGGTTTCCTGTCATCGCTGGATGTGACGGACGGCCACCAAATTGCCACCCCCCACTGAGTCTGCTATGAAGAAAACTGAGGACGGGAATACCTCTGTTCTCGTTGTTGATATAAAATCCATCAAGCGCCATATTAAACAGGTTGTAAAGAAACTGCATGATATGGATGCAGCTAAAGTCTTATTAGGCCTGATGGTGAGAAGAAAGCCTGTATCTGCCTGCCACAGACTGTGAGGCATTATTAGATGTGGAAGGCATGGTGGTGTAGTAGTTAGTCAACGCTTTACAGCACCAGCAATCAACAAGTGGGTTTCAATCCCCGTTGTTGCCTTTAAGGGGTTTATACACTCTCTGTGACTGCGTGGGTTTCTTCTGGGTGCTCCAGTTTCTGTGCACACTCTAAGGATGAACTGGTTAGGATTAATACCTTGAGGGCATGCTACGTTAGCGCCAGAAGCATGGTAACATTTGCGGGCAGCCCCCAGCACACTCTTGGACTGTGTTGGTCATTGACACAAACAATACGTTTGTTTTGTGACAAATAAAGCTGATCTTTAATAAGATTGGCATCATCTGTTTTCAAGAAGAACTGTATAAATATTGCAACAGACTTTTAAAAGACAGAAAATAATGATGGTGCACCTGTTGTTAAGGGTTGATAGCCCATGTCACTGGCTCAGTCACAAAATATCCAATTAGAAATCATATCAAGAGATGTGTTTCTGTAACTTGATTGGACTCTGGCGATTGATTCAATCACCAACCACATTTCTGGTTAAAGAGACAACGTAGATGGGCAGGGATCCCGAGGACTGGTTTGCTTTGAATTGAGATTGGTTGTAAGGTCAGTGGTGTCTGGTCCCCTGACCCGATTACTTGCAGGGACTCTCCCAAAAAAAAAGCTGTGGCAACATTGAGACAAACATTCACAGGACTTTTAATAATCAGCATTTATTGCCAGGCACATTATCTGTACAAGTTATCGATGTACTGAGGTGAACTACATCAAAGTAAGTGGGTCAGAGCAGAGTCTGGTTTCATAAGCACAAAGCCAGTTAGCATTGATTATCGTGGCGCTGCATGGAATTAATAACCAACCACTGCTGAAACGGAAGGACGACCTATGATATTCCTGGCCCCTATCAATACCGAACCTCATACCTCAGCCTGCTCCACTGTGTCGAATGTTTGAAAAAAACAGACTAATTAGATCCCAGGGAGCAGGGCTGGCAGCCTAGGCATTGATAGCTCGTGACACTCCCCAACACTGGAGTCCATTCGCTCACAGCCAAGGAGGCTGACTGACAGCCCAGTGATGATGCATGCTGATGGTGACCAGATGTACAAAGCAAGATCCCACAAGCTAGCAGTGCTTTGAATATTGGTTGATCATTTTTTTTCCTCCAGACATTTAATTATTTGCTGTAAAATTAAATAAGAGATCAAAGAAAAAGTATATGGGAGAAGCATATCCACGAAGGGTCTTGAACTGAAATGTCAACTGTTTATTCCTCTCTATAGAGGACCTGGCCTGCTGATTTCCTCCTGCATTTTGAGTGTGTTGCTCTGGATTTCCAGCATCTGCAGTTTATGGAAGGACCAGGAAGACACCAGAATGCATTCTGGACTCTGGACTGATCTGCTGGAGCAATGCTCTTTTTCCATTCCCATTCTGACTCCCCTCCTACCCTTTCTCTTCTCCTCACCTGCCCAACATCTCCTTCCCGTGTCCCTCCTCCTTCCCTTTCCCTTTTTGCTGTCCTCTCCTGTCAGATTCCCTCCTCTTCATATCACCTCCCAGCTTCTCACTTCGTAACCCTCCCTCCCCCACCCATATAACTTCCCCTCACTTGGTCTCACCTATCTCCTGCCAGCTTGTACTCCTTCCCCTCCACCCACCTTCTCCCCCCCACCCCCTTCCTTTCCAGTCCTGACAAAGGGTTTCAGCCCAAGACTTTGACTGTTTATCCTACTCCGTAGATGTTGCCTGATCTGCTGAGTTCCTCCAGCATTTTGTGTGTACTGGAGGAATTCAGCAGGTTGAGCATCTGTGGAGGGTGGGGGAAGGAACTGCTGACACTTTGGGTCAAAGCCTTACATCAGGACTGACGTTGGAGAGGGGAGACGGCCAGAATAGAGAGAAGGGGATGCAGTGAGGAAGGAATCTGTGGAGACTGGTGAACTGAGGAAGTGTGGTGTCAGGTAGTGGAGGAGAGGAGGGGTACCGTTGGGAGACAGCAGCAGGTGAATGATGGATAGAGAGGGGAAAAGGTGATACGAGGGGAGGATGAAGATCTAAGATGGCACTGGAGGGAGATGAGAAGGAACACAGAGGGCTCCCATTGCTGGCCTGTGACATGGGACAAGTGAAACACTAATGGAACCAGAACCAGAGGGGGTTTTGGGGGTGGAGTGCAGTATGTGGTGCTTGGGGTGAGAGGTGGAGGGAGGATATAGATAAGGGTATTGGGGGACTTAAAGGGAGAGAGGGAGGCAAAAGACAGGAAATTATAGGTTAGTTAGCCTGACTTCAGTGGCTGGGAAGATGTTGGAATCCATTGCTAAGGATGTGGTTTCGGAGTACTTGGAGGCACGTGATAAAATAGGCGAAAATCAGCATGGTTTCCTTAGGGGAGAATTTTGCCTGATAAACCAGCTGGAATTCTTTGAAGAAGTAACAAGCATTCTAGACAAAGGAAAGTCATTCTTGGATCTTCAGAATGTCTTTAGCAAAGACAAGAGCCCATGGTATAACAGGAAAGATACTAGCATGGATAATAGATTGGCTGACTGGAGGGTGGCAAAGAGTAGGAATAAGGGGAGCCTTTTCTAATTGATTGCTAGTGAATAGGGGTGCTCTGCAAGTGTCAGTGCTGGGACTGCTTCTTTTCACATTATATTTCAATGATTTGGGAGACAGAATTGATGGCTTTGTAGCCAAGATTGTGGCTGCTGCAAAGATGGGTGGAGGGGCAGGTAGTGTTGAGGAAGCAGGGTATCTGCAGAAGGGCTTAGTCAGATTGGGAGAATGGGCAAAGAAGTGGCAGATGGAATATCGTGATGGAATAAAGCTGTAGGCTATTTTCTAAATAGGGGGTACTTTCAGAAATCAGAATTGCCAAGGGACTAAATGTTAACCTGCAGGTTGAGTCAGTGGTAAGGAAGGCAAAAGCAATATTAGCATTCATTTCCAGCAAGGATGTAATGCTGAAGCTTTATAAGACCGTAAGACATAGGAGCAGAATTAGGCCATTTGGCCCATTGAGTCTGCTCTGCCATTCAATCATGGCTGATTCCTTTTCCCCTTCCCCAACTCCATTTCCTGGCCTTCTTCCTGTAACCTTTGATGCCATGTCCAATCAAGAACCTATCAATCTCTGCCTTAAGGCATTGGTTAGAGCACTTGGGAGTACTGTGAGCAGGTTTGGGGCCCCTTATCTAACGAAGGATGTGCTGGCCCTGGTGTTGATCCAGAGGAGGTTTACAGGAATGAAAGGGTTAACATATAATGGGCATTTGATGGCTCTGGGTCTGTACTCGATGGAGTTTAGAAGAATGGAGGAGGAGGTGGGGGCATCTCTTTGAAACCTACTGAATACTGAAATGCCTACATAGAGTGGATTTGGAGAGCATGTTTCCAAGTGGGGAAATCGAGGACCAGAAGGAAGAGCATCAGAATAGAAGAGCATCCCTTCAGAATAAAGCTGAGGAGTTGACAGATTCTTCATTAGTCAGGGCATCAGGGGCTACAGAGAGAAGGCAGGAGAATGGGTTTGAGAGGGATAGTAAATCAGCCATGATGGAATTGGCCGAATGGCCTAATCCTACTCCTATATCTAATGGTCTTATGGAAGAAGCCATTGAGTGCGTCTCTTCAGGCTCCTGCGCCTGGTAGTAACAAGGAGAGGGCTTGTAGCTGTTGACGAGGGTCGTTAGTGATGGGTACTGCCTTTTTGAAGGTATTCTCGATTGGGGGGGAGGCTTGTGGCCACGATGCAGCTGGCTGAGCCTGCAACCACTATTATACAGTCTCAGGAATGCAGTTCCATTGGCTTCAGTGGAACCAAGCCAAGAACGTGAGGCAGCTGCCAGGATCACTGCGCATCCTGTGTAGGTGACCGAGTATGAATTTGCCTCCATTTAATGAGCCTAATGTCAGCACAGTGCAGGTCCAAGATGAGAGAGCTGCATTGAATAAACCTAACTCTATTGCCTCTCTTCAAATAATCAAGTATTCCTTTTATAACTGCATTCTATAATTAATAAACTTCTGCTAGCAAATGTCTAATTTGCCAATACATATGCTGACAGGAGCAGATTAACTGCCGATTGACTTATAGTGTTATTGGAGCTCACACATCTTCCCGTGTACAGAAGCCTGCCATTAATCAACATCCTGTTCCCCAGCAACGTCCGATCTTAAAAGAAGGTTTTACACAGTTGATAAATTTTTCATAACACACACCAGCACCTCTCAGTTCTCATAAATCATCCTCATCGTTCCTCATAGCTGTTAAAAAGGTATTGGATTTCCATGCAGATTGCTTATGTAAATCATATATTTTGCAGAGGATTAGAAACCAATGTTGGTTTGAAAATTCACATAATTAAAATTTTGGAATGGATGGAGGCACCAGGCATGTGATACAGTTTTCACTGAATCGACCCTCCAGCTCTCAAAGTTACGAGGAAGAACTGCAGCAATTGAAAACGATAGCAATGGGCAAAATCGGCATTTATGGGGGGACAATTTCCACTGGTTTCTTCATTCAGGGGATGTGGTCAGTGCTGGCAGCCTCAACGTTTGTTCCTGCTGGAAAACTTGCAGGGAAAAGCGGACTGTTGATGCTTCCATGTACATCTGGAAACAAAGGTTAGTGAAGACGTTCAAAAGGAGAGTGAGTGACACACACTTGCTCCCACAATACTTGCCTAGACTGGTTGCCACACCACAGGAAGGACTAGCAATAGAGAAGGAGCAAAAGAGGAACTCCTGGATAATGCCTGGGGTGGAGGGCTGTAATTATAAAGGGAGAATCACTAGACTGGATTGTTTTCCACCCTTTGGGAGGAGGGCAAACCAGGGTAGGATACACGGCAAGTGGTGGAGCACTGCGGAATGCCGTATAACAGAGTGACTTGAAAGTGGCATCACAGATGGAATTGTAAAGAGAGTTTTTGGCACACTAACATAACTTATTTATTGAGAACATCCCCTATAGATGATGTAATTCAAAGTGCTTACAAAGGGACACGGGAGCCCTCGTGCAAGATTCCCTAAAGGTTAATTTTCAGGTTGAGTTGGTGGTGAGGAAGGCAAATGCACTGTTAGCATTCATTTCAAGAGGATTAGAATGTAAGAGCAAGGATGTAATGTTGAGGCTTTATAAAACACTAGTGAGGCCTCACTTGGAGTATTGTGAGCAGTTTTCGCCCCCTTGCCTAAGAAAGGATGTGCTGATAATGGACAGGGTTCAAAGGAGGTGCACAAAAATGATTCTAGGATTGAAAGGCTTGTCATATGGGGAGCGTTTGATGGCTCTGGGTGTCTGTTCACTGGAATTCAAAAGAATGTGGGGTGACCTCATTGAAACCTATTGAATGTTGAAAGGCCTCAATAGTGTTTGTGGAGAGAATGTTTCTTATAAGACCATAAGATATAGGAGCAGAATTAGACCATTTGACCTATCAAGTCTGCTCTGCCATTTCATCAAGGCTGATCCAAAGTTCTCTCAGCCCCAATCTCCTGCTTTCTCCCTGTATCCCTTCATGCCCTGAACAATCAAGAATCTATCAACCTCTGCCTTAAATATACGTAAAGACTTGGCCTCTCCTGCTGCCTGTGGTGAAGAATTCCACCAATTCACCACTCTCTGGCTAAAGAAATTCATCCTCATCTCTATTCTAAAAGGATGCCCCTCTATTCTGAGGCTGTGTCCTCTGGTCCTAGACTCTCCCACTACAGGAAACATCCTCTCCACATTCACTCTATCACCATTGATAGCTTTCAATTAGGTCACCCGTCATTCTTCTGAATTCTAGTGAATACAGACCAGAGCATCAAATGCTTTTCACATGACAAGCCATTCAATACTGGAATAATTTTCATGAACCTCCTTTGAATCCTGTCCAGCTTCAGCACATCCTTTTTAAGGGGTCCAAACTTGCTCACAATACCCCAAGTGAGGCCTCACCAGTGCTTTATAAAGTTTCAATATTACATCCTTGCTTTTATATTCTAGTCCTCTCGAAATGAATGCTAACACTGCATTTGCCTTCCTCACCACAAACTCAACCTGCAAATTATCTTTAGGGAATCCTGCACAAGGACTCCCAAGTCCCTCTGCACCTCAGTTTATTTGTATTTTCTCTTCAGTTAGAACATAATCAACCCTTTTGTTTCTTCTACCTCAGTGCAAGACCATACACTTCCCAACACTGTATTCCATCTGTCACTTATTTTCCCATTCTTCTAATCTCTCTGTCCTTCTGTAGTCTCTCTACTTCTTCAAAATTACCTGACCCTTCACCTATCTTCACATTGTCTGAAAGCTTTGTGACAAAGCCATCAATTCTATCATCCAAATCATTGACATATGATGTAAAAAGGATTGGTCCCAGCACAGACCCTTGTGGAACATCACTAGTCACCCACAGCCAACTAGAAAAGGCTCCTTTATTCCCACTCTTTGCCTCCTGCCAATCAGCCACTGCTTTGTCCATGCTAGAATCTTTCCCGTAATACCATGGGCCCGTAGCTTAAGCAACCTCATGTGTGACACCTTGTCAAAAGCCTTCTGAAAATCCAAGTACACAACATCAACCGATTCTCCTATATCTTTCCTGCTTGCTATTTCTTCAAAGAATTCCAAAAGATTTGTCAGGCAAGATTTTCCCTTAAGGAAACCATGCCAACTACGGCCTATTTTATCATGTGCTTCCAAGTATCCTGAGATCTCATCCTTAATAATGGACTCAACATCTTCCCAACCAGTGAGGTCGGACTAACTGGCCTATAGATTCCTTTCTTCTGCCTCTCTACTTTCTTGAAGAGTGGAGTGACATTTACAATTTTCCAGAACCATTCCAGATTCTAGTGATTCTTGAAAGATCATTACTTATGCCTCCACAATCTCTTCAGCCACCTCTTTCAGAACCCTGGGGTGAACAGCATCTGGTCCAGGTGACTTATCTACCTTCAGATCGTTAAGTTTCCCAAGAATCTTCTCCCTAGTAATGGTAACTTCACACTTTATGCCCCCTGACACCTGGAATTTCCACCATACTGTTAGTGTCTTTCACAGTGAAGACTGATGCAAAATACTTACTCAGTTCATCTGCCATTTTCTTAACCCCCATTACAACCTTTCCAGCATCATTTTCCAGTGGTCTGATAGCCACTCTTGACTCTCTTTTACACTGTATGTATTACACTCTATGTTGGGGGAGTCAAAGACTAGCGGATACGGCCTCAGAATAGAGGGATGTCCTTTGAGAACAAAGATGATGAGTAATTTCTTTAGCCAGAGTAGTGAATGTGGAATTCGTTGCCACTGGTGGCTGTGGAAGCCAAGCCATTGGCTATATTTAAGGCAGAGGTTGATAGGTTCTTGACTGGTCAGGGCATGATGGGATATGGGGAGAAGGTAGGAGATTGGGGCTGAGAGGGAAAATGGATCAGTTGTGATGAAATGGTGGAGCAGATTCAATGGGCCAAATTCTGTTTCTATATCTTATTGTCTTATGGATAAAGTGCAAACATGAAAATAAAATAATAAATAAAAGACAAAATGATGTTAGTTAGAAGCAAGGTTAAAGAAACTGGTTTTGAGCGGGTGCTTAAAGTGTCAACTGTGTTTGCATTGCTTACAGTTTTAGGGATTGAATTCCACAGTTTAGGACCATAGTTCAAAAAAGCTGACCTGCCAATTATCTTTTGAGGGAAATTGTTTAAATTTAAGAGAACGGTGCTGGGATGTTATGTTGAAGTTGTACAACATGTTGGTGAGGTCAGATTTGGAGTAATGTATGCAATTCTGGTCATTTGCCTGCGGGAAAACTATCAATAAGATTGAAAGAGTAGGAAGAACATTTACAAGGATGTTGCTGGGAGTGGAGGACCCGAGTAATAAGGTTGAATAGATTTATTCATTGGAGTGCAGGAGAATGAGGGGAGATTTGATGGAGGTATACAAAATTATGAACGGCGTAGATAGGGTGAATGCAAAAATGCTTTTTCCACTGAGGTTAAGTAAGACTGGAACTAGAGGTCATTGGTTAAGGGTGAAAGGTGAACTATTCAAGGGAAGCCTGAGGGGGAGCTTCTTCACTCAGTGTGTGGTAGTGATAGCATGAACTGCCAACGGATGTGGTGGATGCACACGGTTGCAACTTTAAGAGAAGTTTGTATAAGTTAATGAATGGGAGGAGTGTGGAGGGGATGGGCCAGGTGCGGGTCAATGGAACTAGACAGAAAAGTCAGCATGGGCTAGATGGGCCAAAGGGCCTGCTTCTGCGCTGTGGTGTTCTACAACTTTATAATAGACTAGATCGTTCTTCCCAAAGGGGTGACCTTACAGATGTATATAAAATTATGCGGGGCATGGATGAGGGACAGAAATAGACACTATTGGCAAGGGATTCTAGAACTAGAAGGCACAGGTTTAAGGTGAGAGGGGAGAAATTTACACAAAGGCACACATATCCTCCCAGATACGTCAAGGAAATAAGGATGCAATGCGAGGGAAGTATTGAAGAAAACGGTACTTGGGAAATTAACAGGGCTAAAGACTGACAGATCCCTGGGGCCCGAGAATCCACACTGCAGAGTGCCGAAGGAAATAGCTCAGGAATTACCAGATGGTTTGCAGTCAACTTCCAAACCTCAGACTCTGGAGCTGTTCCTGCAGATTGTTGATAAACAAAGCGAATTACCTGCTAGTGGTGCCTAACATTAGTGTGGGAAAATGCTGGAGTCTATTATAAAAGTACTAATGGGATTGGACAAGCTCAGCATGGGATTCTGGAAGGTAAATCAAACCTACTTAAGTCTTGAGGATGTAATTAGTCGAACGGGTAAGGGAGGGCCAGTGGACGTGTTACATTTGGACTTATAAGAAGATGCCACATAAAAGGTGCACAGAATAAAAGCATTATTGGGGTAACACACACAAAATGCTGGAGGAACTCAGCAGGCCAGGCATCTATGGAAAAGAGTACAGTCAACATTTCAGGGTATTTGGGGTAACAATAGCATGGATTGAGAAATGGTTGACCAACAGGAGACCGAGGTGGATAACTGGTCTTTTACAAGGTGGTAGCCAGTGACTAATGGATGGCATAGGGACCAGTTCATAGGCCCTAGCTGGTTAGAATATACATCAGTAAAGATTAGCTTTTATGGTCACATGAACCTTGGACCAGTGAAGCGCGTCGTTTGTGTTGAGGGTGTGCTGGGGAGGGCCCGCACGAGTCACCATGCTTCAACATGGGATGCCCACAATTCACTAACCCTACCCAGTACATCTCTGGATTGGGAGGAAGCCCACACGATCATAAGGAGAACGTACAAACTCCTTACAGACAGCGGCAGGGTCTGAGCCCTTTCCTCACAGCTGGCACTGTAAAGCATGATTACACTAGCCACTACGCGGCTAACAAAACACCTCCAAGTTTGCACACGTGGTACCAAGTTAGGGGCGCGGACTGTGAGGATGCAGAGGCTCGGTTGTGATTTAGTTAGTGGGTGAGGGGGCACTGCAAGGCAGATGTTATTTAATATGGATAAACACAAGGTTTAACAGATTGAGAAAAGGGGAGGTGTGGAACAAGAGCTAGGAGTCTCTGTGCCATCAGTTACTGACGACAAACATTGAGGTGCAGCCGGTGGTTAGGAAGCCAAGTGTAATTCTGGTCTTCATTTCAAGAGAATCTGAATACAGCAGCAAGGCCGTCTTGTTGAGGGGCTTGGTGAGATCCCTTCCGGAGCTGAGTGAAGGTTTGGTCTCCTCATCCAACGAAGAGATCTTGCCCTGGTAGAGTGCAAGTTCAGTCTGCAGAGCAGACTCGATAGGCCGAATGGCCTAATTCTGCCCCTATGGGAAATCAGAGCAGATGTGTGTGGAGGGATTGGGTTAATTTGACCTCTATTTGCTGGTGTTTAGGAGAGTGAGGGAGAATCCTATAGAGACAAGAAGATTCTGATAGACATTGTGCAAGGAGGATGATGGGGAGTGTGGGGGTACGGGTGTCTGCATGGTAGCATAGCCATTACACTAGCTGTAAGATCAGGATTCAATTCTTGCCACTATCTGCAAGGAGTTTGTATGTTCTCCCCATGACCACATGGTTCTCTCCAGATGTTCCAGTTTCCTCCCATATTCCAAATGGTTAGAGTTAGTGGGTTGTGTCTGCACAGGAAGTGTGGTAACACAATGCTGGCTGATTTGGCTGGACACTAACATCACATTCCACTGCATGTTTCTATGTGCACAAGGCAAATAAAGGTAATCTCTCGCTTACATCTCTTAAGGAATCAGAGTCTCAGGAGATGGAGGGTGATATTTTATGTTGTCTTTTTGCTGCTATCATCAGGCACAGGGTACAGAAGCTTGATGCCCCACACCACCTACTTCCCTTCAACCATCGGGCTTTTGAAATGACCAGCACAGCCCCAACCCTACCTCAGCAACGGAACATTGTGAACCACCTCTTGTACGACCACAGATTTGTCTCTAGTTGCTTTTTGTTGCACTGATCTCGTTTTGCACACTTCATATTTCTGCTCATTGTTTTATATAGCTGATGTGGCATTATCCAAATCTATGTGCCTGTGATGGTGCTACGGGTGTCTTCAACTGTATCCGTCCCTCACCAGACTTGTGCACACAACAATAAATTTGCTTCGAGATCTCAAATAAGAGAACTTTCTTCACCAACAGGTTAGTGAACTTGAGGAATTCTCCACCTGCAGAAAGCGGTGTCGACCAGGCAATCACAATATAGATTAATTCTTAATGCTAAAGTGGTCAAAGAATTGAGGGAGATGGAGGGAACAGTGTGATCAGTGAAGTATAGTAGTGCATGTCCAGAGGGCTGAGTGGCTTATTCCTGTTCATATTTTATCTATTTCTTGTTCATTCCTACCTAAAGGCAGTTCAGAGTCAGTCATTGTGGGTTTAGAATTGGAAGCTATATGCCTGTGATGTTGCTGTGAGTAAATATTTCATTACACCTGTGCGTATATGTACATAAACTTGACTTTGACATTGATATATATGTAAGCCCATGATCAGGTGGCAGATATTATCCCCCTCCTGGGAACCTTATTAAACCTGATAGTTTTTATAACAATTCAGCAATTTCAACTTCAGCTTTACTGAGGCCAGCTATTTATTTATTTATTCCAGATTTTTATTTAATTAGTTGAATTTAGCTTTCCCAGCTCTCAGGGTGGGATTTGGACTCCTGCCTCTGCATCAGTGGACTTGTTGTTGGACGCTGGTCCAGCTACCTGGCTGTGAAACCACATGCCCTGGTTGGTGAATTGGTTTTATTTCTGTCACATGTACCCTGGTACAGTGAATATCGGTCGTGCATACCATAAGCACACAAGGCATTGGATCATCAAGACTGCTCCGCCATTCCATCATGGCTGATTTATTATCCCCTCAACCCCATTCTCCTGCCTTCTCCCTGTAACTTTAGATGCCTTGACTAATCAAGAACCTATCAATCTCAGTTTAAAATATACCCAATGGCTTGGCTTCCACAGCCATCTATGGCAATGAATTCCACAGATTCACCACCCCTTGATCACAGAAATTCCCCCTAATCTCTATCCTAAAGGAACATCCCTCTATCCCAAGACTGTGACCCCTGCTTCTAGACTCCCCCACTATAGGAAACAGCCCCTCCATATCCACTCTACCTAGACCTTTCAATATTTGACCCATTTCAATGAGATTCCCCCCTTATCCTTCCAAAATCTAGGATGTACAGGCCCTGAACAATCAAATGCTCCTCATACTTTAACCCTTTAATTCCCTGAATCATTCTCACGAACCTCCTTTGGATTCTGTCCCCAAGTGCACAACCATACACTTCCCTGCACTGTGTTTCACTGCCTAATTATATTGCAATATAATTGCACTTCCCTGCACCGCCACCTTTTTGCCATTCTCCTAATTTGAATAAGTCCTTCTGCAGACTCCCTGCTTCCTTAACATTACCTGCCTGGAAATAGAGTACAGTTGATGTTTCGGGCCAAGACCCTTCAGCAGGACCGTACTGTTTTCCATAGAAGCTGCCTGGCCGATTGAGTTCCTCCAGCATTTTGTGTGTGTTGTTTGGATTTCCAGCATCTGCAGATTTTCTCTTGTTTGTAAAACAAGCACTTATCTTGTTCCATTCATACAGATGAAATGCATAAGAGTGCATGGATGTAAAACAAGGTAAAATGATAACTGCAGAATAAAGTGTTCCAGTTGCAGAGAAAGTGCAGTGCAAGTTGACAATAAGGTGCAAGGTTGTGATAAGGCAAATTGTGAGGTGAAGAATCATCTTATTATGGTCAGTGATCTTCTATAACAGTGATTTTCAGGATTTTCAGAATCCTGGATGTGAAGCACCGTGCTAATTTTTTTGAAAAATACACATCTTAAGAAATGTAAATGGCCGCACATCAAAAATGGTCGATAAAGTTTACAACTGTGAAGCCCAAGTTACCTCTAAACAGGGCAGTCCCTACCATGTTAACACATCATTCTACTCTTCCCTTCCTCATTATGGTTAAATATATTTATACTTTTTCTAATTAACCACTTCCACAGGAACACTTTCCACATTCTAACTCTTTCCTCAGTGAACAAGTTTCTCCTGAATTCTCTAACGGCTTTATTAACAACTATCTTGTATTTACAGCCCTTGGTTTTGGTCTCCCTTGCAAGAGAAAATAGCTTCTCAATGTTCACTCTATCAAAACCCTTCATAATCTTAAAGATATCTGTCAGCTCAGACATAACTTTCTCTCTTCTGAAAAAAAAAGAACCCCATTTATTCTGGCAATTCTGGGTAGTTATAGTCTCTCAGTTCTGTTGTCCTTCTAGTAAATCTTATTTTGCAGCTTCCCCAGTGCCTCTGTATCATTTTTATTTGGAAGCAGTGATTAAATAGGACTGAGTTTGGACTTTAATAGCCCACAAATTCTATGAAGATATGACTGAACGAGGTGAGACATTGCATTGTTTCAAGGTCCAGGGAAACAAGGAGTTCCAGGAGCTTCAATTCCAACACAGGTGCACACGGATAATTTGGTTACAACTGTCTTCACAAACTGGTGGATGTCAGCACAAAATTGGGCAAAGCAGAGCAAAATAAGAAAGATTTGACTCAGAGGAGCAGTGAGTCAAATAACTGCCCATACAGAGGGGCTGGGATGAACACCTGGATGTGAATTGGAATCGTGATTAAAAACTGCCAGAAATCAGCCTCTCCCTCTAGAATTGACCAGACAATCTATGCTTCACTGCGTCCGATAGCAGCTAGTTACTAGGTGGGTTACTTTGAAGAACATGCCTTAATTGAAACATATAGGATCCTGAGGGCTCTCGACGTGGTGGATGCAGAGAGGATGTTTCCTTTGGTGGGGGGAGCCTTTCAGTAGAGGGTCACTGTTTAAAAACTAAATGTCTGTATTGGAAGGCTTTAAGTTATCAATCGGGTGCGATTGGATAATTTGAGCTTGTTTTCCCCGGAGTGCAGAGGCTGAGAGTGGACCCAATATATAAAGGCATAGATAAGATAGATGTTCAAACTCTATTTTCCCCCATGAGAGGGTAACAAACACAAGAGGGAGGAGCTTCAAGAGGAGGTTTAAAGAGGATCTGAGGGTTGTGCTTTTTAGGACCTTGCTGTCAGAGGAGGTGATGGAATCAGATACATTCTCAACTGTGCAAGTGGCACACAGACAGACAAGGCACAGAAGGAAATGGCTCTAATGTGGGCAAATGGGATTGGTGTAGATTAGCATAAAGGTGGGCATGGATGTGGTGGGCTGAACAGCCTGTTTTTGTGCTGTCACACACTAAATGCAAGATAGGTGGTATGCTGGTGTAGCAGCAAACTGCTTTACCGCACCAGCAATCATTGGTTGAAGTCCAATTCCCATTGCTGCCCGAAAGGAACTTGTGCATTCTTATCAAGACCATGTAGGTTTCCTAAGTGCTCCGGTTTCCTCCCACCTCCCAAAAATACATACCGTTCAGGGTCAGCGAGTTGGCGCCTGAAGCCTGGTGACACTTGTGGGCTGCCCGATACAGTTCTTGCTGATTTGATTCAATACAAACAATGAATTTTGATATAAACATGGCAAATAAAACTAATATTTATTGATTTGCTTTTGAACTGATTGTGGACTTCAGGAAAAAGACATCGGGAGAACATACACTAGTCCTCATTGAGGGGTCAGCAGCTTCAAACTCCTGGGTGTAAAAATCTCTGTGAATCTATTCTGTGCCCACCATGGATTCAATCACAAAGAAGGCGCAGCAGTGGCTCTACGTAAGGAATTTGAGGAGATTTGGTATATCCCCAAAGACTCTTATACATTTCTATATAGGAACCATGGAGAGTATTCTGACTGGGTGCATCACCATCTGTATGAAAACTCCAATGCACAAGAGCCTGCAGACTGAGCCAGCTCCAACATGGGCACAGCCCTCCCCACCACTGAAGACATCTTCAAATTAAAACCATAAGATATAGGAGCAGAATTAGGCCATTTGGCCCATTGAGTCTGCTCTGCCATTTCATCATGGCTGATGCATTTCCCCCTCACCCTTATTCTCCTGCCTTCTCTCTGTAACCTTTCACACCCTAACTATAGGCATCCGTTAGTCTCGTGAGACCGTGGATTTGCGCCTTGGAAGGTTTCCAGGGCGCAGGCCTGGGCAGGGTTGTATGGGAGACCGGCAGTTGCCCAAGCTGCAGGCCTTCTCATCTCCACACCACCGATGTTGTCCAAGGGAAGGGCACTAGGACCCAAGCAGCTTGGCACCGGTGTCATCGCAGAGCAATGTGTTGTTAAGTGCCTTGCTCAAGGACACAAACACGCTGCCTCAGCTGAGGCTCGAACCAGTGACCTTCAGGTTACTAGTCTGATGCCTTATCCACTAGGCCACGCGCCAACACACACCCTAACTAATCAAGAATCTATCAACCTCTGCCTTAAATACACCCAATGATCTGGCCTTCACAGCCATTTATGGCAACAAACTCCACAGATTCATCACCCTTTGACTAAAGAAATTTCTCCTCATCGCCGCTCTAAATGGACATCCTCTATTCTGAGGCTGTGCCCTCCGGTCCTAGACTCCGATCATTTGATATTCCACCTCTCCCCCAATTCTTCTAAACTCCTCTGATGCCCAGAGCCATCAATCACTCCTCATATGATAAGCCTTTCATTCCCAAAATCATTCTCGAGAACCTCCTCTGAACCCTCTCCAATGTCAGCACATCATTTCTTAGGTAAAGGGCCCGGAACTGCTCTCAATACTCCAAGTAAGGCCTCACCAGTGCGTTACAAAGGCTCAACATTACATCCTTGCTTTTATAATGCAGTGTCTCAAGAAGGTAGCATCCATTCATAACGACCCACACTAAATAGGACATGCTCTCTGGACACTACCATCCAGGAAGCAGAACAGAAGCCTGAAAGACCCACTGATTCTTCCCCTCTTCTATCTCGTTTCTGAATTGCTCATATACCCATGTACACTACCCCATTATTCCTTTTTTTAATTTGTACTATTTATGTTTGTATGTTACAGTGCTTTTATGTCTTTGCTGATGTACTTCTACCACAAAACAACAAATTTCACATCAGCTAAATCAATGATAATAAACCAGATTCTGATTCTGAGAAGGAATAAAGTTAGGCAGAAGGCCTGGCATTGACCTAGATGCTGAATAAATCTGAAATGCAATGATGATTATTTTGTTTGCTGATGTCCTTCAGGAAAGGAAATCTGTTATCCTTACCCAGTCAGTCCTCTTATGTGACTCCAGACTCTACCCTCTGGTGTGGCCGGCTCTCAGCTACAATAAGAAACCACCTGACCCAGGATAATTGAGAGAAAAGTAAATGGTCACTTTGCCAATGACACCCATGTCTCCCGAATGAATACATTAAAAAAATGTAATGAAGGAGTTTAGTGTCGTTGGACACTAAAGAAGCATTACACCAAATCCCATCTGTGCTCTCAGTGTGTAGAAGCACCTGCAGAGACAGTAAAACCACGAAAATCCAACAGAAGTGGGGAGGAGAGACATCAAACATGAAGAGCAGAAAGTGAGATATATCACACAGTATGAAAGGATATTTTTAACCTCAACATTTATTTAAAGCTCTTTGACATACATCTATTCAATAATATCTCAACACAGGCTCAATAATATTTTGTTAATAAATTTCATTCCACCACAATGTAATGTTCCTGAGGATGTTGGTGCCTACAATTGGATCACATAACACTCTTTTCCTCAAATTGATTTAACCCAGAGTAAATCGCATTTGTGGCCAGTTCCCCAGGCCACATCACACCAATTGGGAAATTTGATTGGCCACTTCACTCCCTAGCGAATTTTGCCTCCGGATCACACGGGAGGATGCCGTCCACAATGCAAACTCTATTTCGCAGTTTTGCAAGGGAAATTGAGCCACATCTAAATCGCAAGAGATTCTGCATATGCTGGAAATGTTAGACAGCACACACAAATGCAAGACAGGCAACATCTATGCAAGGGAGCAAACAGTCAAGAGTTTGGGCTGGGAGATACGGCCTCTCACCGATTTTCTCAGTGCTCTGCCATTTGCAGTATATATCCTACCCCATTTAACTTCCAAAGATCCATCACCCCATAATTGTTGGGATTAAATTCCATCTGATCCATAAAGTAGTTCTGCATGAGGAACGGGGAAAGTTTACCTTGGATCAACAACCCCAGATATGCCTGAAATACTGGCTAATGGGAGAAGAGAAAGCTTTGCATTATTCTGTCTCAATCACAGCTTCAGAACAAGCAAAACACCTTACGTTTGTTAAGATGCACTACAATAATATTGGAATCTGTTCAAAAACAACTGTAAAATAGATAAATTACAGTCGTTCCAAGTACTGGTTGAAACATTGGCCAGATTATCAGGTGATGTTTAAACAGCAAAAAAGCACTTTGGTTTAAGTCTCAAATGGAAGATAACATTCCTTACCTGTCATGTTAGGATGTTCCCCACCCCCACCCCTTCTTTTTCTGGCTGCTGCCTTCTTCCTTTCCAGTCCTGATGAAAGGTCTCGGCCTAAAACGGTTTATAAAAACTGAAACTCAAAAGATGCTGCCTGACCTGCTGAGTTGCACCAACATCTTGTGTGCGTTGTTCAAGATTTCCAGCATCTGCAGAATCTCTTTTCCGTAGCCATAAAGCATTACAGCACACAAACAGACCCTTCTGTCCATCTAGTCTGTGCCAAACTTTATTCTTCCTAGTCCCATTGACCCACAGCACTCCCATCCACACCTATCCCAAAGTTTTCTTAAATACTTACATCAAACCCATACCCATCACTTCCACTGACAGTGCATTCCACACTTACATCACCTTGCATGAAAAAATTCCTCCTCAGGTTTCACCTTTCACCCTTTAACCATGATCTCCAGTTCTAGTTTTACCTAACCTCAGTGGAAAAAGCCTGCATTTATGTGTCATAATTTTGAATAATCAAGTTTAATATCACTGGCATATGTCGTGAAATATGTTGTTTTGTGGTAGTACATTGCAATACATAATAAAAAAACTATAAATTACAGTAAGAAATATATATAATTAAATTATTGGTGCTAAAAAGAAATAAAAAGTGAGTTGGTGTGCATCGGTTCATTGTCCATTCAGAAATCTAATGGTGGTGCAGAAGAGGCTGTTTTTTAAAACGTTGAATGTGTGTCTTCAAGCTCCTGTACTTCCTTCTTGATGGTAGCAATGAGAAGAGGGCATGTCCTGGGAGATGGAGTCCTTAATGATGGATGCTGTCTTTTTGAAGCATTGCTATTTGCAAGCGTCTTCACTGCTGGGGAGGCGAGTGCCCACCATGGAGCTGGCCCTGTTTTCAACTTTCTGCAGCTTTTCCCGATCCTGTGCAGTGGCCCCTCCATACCAGACAGTGATGCAACCAGTTAGAACGCTCTCCATGGGGTAAACACAAGCAGGCTTTTCCATTGAGGTTGGGTGGGACTACAACTAGTGGTCAATGATTAAGGGCGAAAGGTGAAAAGTTTAAGGAGAAACATCTTCACTCAGAGGGCTGTGAGTGTGGAATGAGCTGCCAATGTACATGATACGTGCAAGCTCAACTTCAACATTTAATAGAAGTTTGGATAGGTACATGGATGGTACAGGTTTTGGAGGGCTATGGTCCAGGTGCAGGTCGTTGGGAGTAGGCAGTTTAAATAGCTCAGCACGGACTAGAAGGGCCAAAGGGCTTGTTTCTGTGCTATATTTTGTCTGTGACTCTATCTGTAGAAACATAAGAGTCTTTGGTGACATACCAAGTTTCTGCAAACTCCTAGTTGAATATAGCCATGGTTATTCCTTTGTAATTGCATCAATATTGGCCCAGGGTAGATCTTCACAGATGTTGAACCCAGGAACTTGAAACTGCTAAACCTTTACACTGCTGATCTCTCCATGAGGGTCGGTATGTGGTACCTTGATTTAAGTCCACAATCAATTCCTTGGTCTTACTGATGTTGGGGGCAAGGTTGTTGTTTCCACACCACTCAACCAGCTGATCTACCTCACTCTGATATGCCCGTATACCCCTATCAAATTTCCTCCATACTCCAGAGAATCCAGTTCTAACATATTCAACCTTTCCCTGTAACTCAGGTCCTCAAGGTCTGACAGCATCCTGGTAAATTTTCAGAACTGCACACAATACTCCAAATTTGGCTTTACCAACATCTTACACAACTTCAACATAATATCACAACTCCTGTGCTCTAATTTATGAAGGCCAATGTGCCGAAAGCTCTCTTTACAAACCATCTACAGTAGCTGTGACACCACTTTCAAGGGATTATGGATCTATATTCCGAGATCCCTCAGTTCTACCGCACTCCTCCTTACCCATACTGTTAAGTCCTGCCCTAGTTTGTCCTCCCAAAGAGTAATACCACACAGTTGTCTGGATTAAATTCCATGTGTCATTTTTCTAGTTGGTCCTGATCCTGCCCCAAGCTTTGATAGCCTTCCTTCTCTCTAGTCATGGAGTTATCCGCAAAATTGCTGGTCCAGTGTAGGAAGCAACATTTTTGCCCCTGGAATCGACACTTAACCATTTATGAATAATCTTGATCCGAGATGAACACTCATCTCATTAGTTTACAACAGAAATATTCTGCTCAGTGTGAGGTTTTTACCTTGGCCTGAGGCTGTGGAATGAAAACTAACACAATCCCAGCAGGCATGCAGAAGTTATAGGCGGCTATAATTCTATAGATGTATAGTAGAGAGCGTGGCCAAGTGGTTAAAGCGTTCGTCTAGTTAACTGGAGGTTGCTAGTTCGAGCCTTGGCTGAGGCTGCATGTGTGTCCCTGACACTTAACCACACATTGCTCTGCGACGACACCGGTGCCAAGCTGTATGGGTCCTAATGCCCTTCCCAGGGTGCGGAGAGGGGAGACTTGCAGCTTGGTCCATAAAAAAAATCCTTGCCCAGGTCAACTTTCCTGCAAATCCATGGTCTATCTAATGGAGGCCTACTGGGTATGGAGGTTCCAATGCACAGGATCACAAGGGGTTATAGACAGTAATAGACCCAGGCACTACCCTCCCCACCACTGAGGACATCTGCAAAGGACCATGCTTTCAAGCTCAAGAAAGTTCTAAAGTTCCATCACTAAGGACACTCACCATTTGGGATATGTCCCCCTCGTGTTACTATCATTGAGGAGAAGGTACAGATACCTGAAGATACACAATCAGCAATTAAACTGCCCTTCCCTATCAGATTTCTGAATGGTCCATGAACCCTTGTATTACTGCACTATTTATTTTGGTAATCTATAGTGATTTTGTCTTTGCATTGTTTTGGCTTCAACGAATCAACAAATTTCACTTCATCTGAGTAAATGATGATAAATCTTATTTTGATAGTGATGCTTCTTTTGTTTCAGAAGTTTAGGCTCAGGATTCTGACCTGGACATAATTTGATTCAGCTACTCTGTAACCCCAGAACACAGCTGCTTTCTCCTTCCTGCCATAGCAACAATCAACTGCTACCTTTTTACTACAGGACGATGACTGCCTTGGTACCTTCAGCCTTGGGCAGGTGGTCTTTTGCACAAGTGGGGAGCAGGGTCCTGGCTTCAACTGTAAAAAGCTAGTACGACTGAGCAGTGGTTCAATTAGTGGACGAGTGTTCTAGATGCCTGGACTTGACCGGAGTTTGAATCCTGCCACGGCAATGTGCAATTTAATTTCAATTGACAATTAAGTGGAAAAGCAAGTCTTGAACCAGAAAAAAAAACACTTCAGAATTGTTGTAAATACACACCCAGTTCATTAAAGACCTTCAAAGGAAGACATCTGCTGTCCTTACCTGGTCTGGCCTGTGTGTTTTTTGGTCACCAGCACCGTGTTTCTGTTGAAATGGCCCAATAAGCCACTCCACTATGTGAATGCAGCTCAGCTCTGCTAGTGGTGGGTACTGAACGGTGGCCTCACCAAAGGCACCCACATCTAAATGTATCTAAAGTGAGCAATGGGAAAGAGCAGGAATAATTGGAAGCGACGCGAGAGTTACTCTCAATCAGTCCAAAATCAGAAAGGAATTCTTTGTGAAGATTCACGAATCTGGAGAAGACCTTGCCCCTTTCACTAGGCAGAAGATTGAAAAGCCTGAATGCAAATACCACCAGGCACAAGGACAGCTTCTATACTATCCTGCTGTTATGAGGCTACTAAACAATCCACTAGTACAGTAAGACAGATTCTTGACTTCATTACCTCGTTGTAGCCATTTGCCTTATTGTCTACCTGCACTGCACTTTCACTGTAACTGCAATCTGTTATTATTTATCCTTGCAGTGTTGTAATAAAGTGATCTGTTTGTCACTGTACATTGTTACATAAACTGATTTAATGCAGGCCAACAACACAAGAAACAAATCAAATTCACTGGAGTGTGCTACTGGAGGAACAGGTCTGGAAGTTCCGTTCCAGGGAATAGAAGAGCAGGGAAAGGTTGTTAAACTTGTACAAAAATCACAGCTTGGTCTCCGTGTCATGATAAGAAGTAGAGCACTGGATGAGGTCACAGGCAAAATTTGTAGGATGTACCAGATTTGGCACCCTACTATTCCCATCACAGAATATCGAGCAGACTGGGACTCTTTTCCTCAGAGAAGTGGAAGGAAGGAAGGTGTGATCAGAGAGATTATGGAAGGGATAAATTTTGTAAACACTGAGTTTGGGGGGGGGGGAAATAAATATCCACTGAGACATATTCAATACTAATAAAGCCAATAAGGAATTCCAGAGAAACCTGCTTATCCATTTTGGTGATGATTTAGAACTTCCGGCAAGCTCTGGATGAGATGAGAAGCCTGGATGTGTCTGAGATGAAGTTGGGTAAGTACATGACACAGAAGGGAATAGAATGCTTTGAAAGTATTTGACGAAGCAGATTGTAAGGAGTCTTGTGTATAGCACTGATTCCAGCATGGAGCTGCTGGACTGAATGGCCTTCCTAGTGCAGTTGTACGTCCATTCTATTCAGTAGTTCCTTGGTGATTTTTGCGTCTAGAAAACTCCAAGTTCATGCAATGAAAAGAGGAAAGACAGGACTCCGGTAAAAGTAAATTCCGTTTATTCAGCAGAGCAGCGTACACGCCCAGAGTCTCCACTCCCATATTACACCTCGGAGGGTGCCCTGCAGGTTCTTCACCACACTCGCGTGTGCTACCTACCGCCGTGCAACTTCAGGATCGCCAAAGGAGGACAACTCTGAGCCAACTGCAAACTGCAGATACAAGGCACAGTCAGGGGTAACTGCTCCAAATAAAAACCACTTCCCTTCCCAAACCTCTGAACAGTTTGCAGCACTCTCGAGAAGCAGCTCACTTACTGACAGTTCAGTCCATCTTCGAATTTATCATCACTTTAGGAGTGCTGGCAGGGGAGGGAAGTGGAGGGAATGTTAATTAGTGTGAAGATGGCCAATCTGACAGCATGGGAAGGCGTGCTAATAGGCATTGCAAGCTGTAGGCAATACTTCCAGGATTCAAAATTCAAAGCATAAACACTTAAGGCACATAGAATATTTTCACGTGCACTTATTAGATTAACCCCAACACAGTAAAAGCCCAGAAGAATAGACAGACAGAAGCTTTAAGCATTTCCTTAACCAATCAATATAGTACCCTTTCCAGACCACTGGATTCAAACAGCCCAAACCCTTGCAGCAAATTCCATACATAAAGACATCTAAACTAATAGAGGGAAGTACGGAAGGGTGAGTCACTGGCCTGTACATTCTGCTTCTGCCCACTCACCTGCATCGCAGTGGTCTCTTTCCTGTACCCTCCCCGGTAGTGATCTGCCCCCTTCCCCCTCACCTGTCTGCTGTGGTTCCACTGTCCACCCTGTTCCCAATGGCCTGGTAGTGGAATGATTTACTCCAGCAGCCAGCGTTCGCTCTCTTCACACCATTCAAATGCTAAGTTGAGAAATCAAACACAACAAAGCAATCGGAGCAGGTGCTGGCCGTGTCTGCAGTGGAATGCTGAGCCAGTGGACTCCTGCTACCGAACGGTTCAGCATTGGACTGGGGCACGATGTGTGCTGAGGCAGGAGGAAGCATTAGTACACAGTGCTAACTCCCTAGTTTCTGTACTTTGACACTCACAGCCAACCCTGGAGCTGCGTAGAATACAGAAATCCTGGTGTTTGTATCTGCAACTAACCCAGATGGACCTGCATCAGTGCCAGCGATCTCTGGTGTTGGGTAGCTTCAGACTCTATCCTTGCACAGGTCGCCTGTGGAGGGTGCTTCGTTGGCAGAACATCTTTACTCAAATGACAGCCCACAGGACAGGCCTGTGCTACACCACTGGTGGACGCCATCTTTTCACACTGTGTAATCACAGCGAACTGGGCTTCTATAAAGACCCTGGAACCCCTCTGCCATAGTCACCTGCAAACATTCTCCAAGTGAGGCGAAGCCCACTTTAATGGCCTCTTGGAGCTTGGAGCCTGAAATCTCTGTTGCAGAAGTGTGTGCGTTCATGAGCGAGGAGCCGGCGGATTCCCAGGCTTAAGTAACGGGGGGTTTCCGCTGCAGAAGCCACTGGTGAATGGCAGACTGCAGGGCACACAACCAGCGGTCCAGCATGGCCATGCCATCTCCCACGGTTGTGTGAACGGAAGCGAGCGATTGCCCCACGCTGACCGCGTGCTTCAACAGCCTCTGCTTGAAGGCAGGGCCCCCCCCCCCCCCCCCCTGAGATCTGGATCTACATCTGCCTCAATTGGTGGGCCCAGCACAGGGGGCCTCCACCCCTCACAGAAAGGCACCTCATCATCTACCAGTACTGGTCCCCCTCCCTCATCAACGGTCAGTGGTTCACTCATCCTCAACACTCGCACCTCCCCCAGTGGGTGTATCTGTACTGGCGCTTGCTTCAAGACGGGATGGGGACTCAGGTGTGTGGTGCAGTTCTGCAGCAGTGCCGGATGACCCACTTGTTCCGCCTGGTCTGTGGAGAGATACAGAAGGCAAGAGGTGATTATGGAGGCTACCATCTCCAGCTCATAACAAACAGGAGATGAACTTGTGGGCAAAGTCATTGTGACTCAATCCTGTCCTCATCAGCACGCACGCGCACACACACTCACTCACCATTGAGGGTGGACATGTCAGGTGTGTGACACAGGGTCAAGGCTCTGAAAGGTTTCCTTCCCAAAAAGAGCAATCATGTCATTCTCAAACTCAGTCAAGGTTTAGATGTCCCGCCGGCCTCCCGCTGAGATCTGGCGGGATCTTATGTTGGAAGCAAGTTTCTGCTGAGAAGATGAAAGCCGTGGAGGTGAGACTAGAGTTTCTCCTCACAAGTTCAAATACAAAGCAGGCATTGTGAAGGTCACTGCTGTACTCACTACAAATACCCGGTCCATTTTTGCAATTTGTGTCAACAATACGTCTTGATGCATGCTCTAACTGAAGTACGTCAAGCTTAGTGTTGACCTGATCTCCTGGAAGAAACTTACAATATCCTGGAGCTTACAGATTCCCACGGTTATCTTGACTTACCACTTCCCACCCTACTTCCAGTAAAAAAAAACTTATTCCTTTTTCTCAGTTCCTTCACTTCTGCTGCATCTGTTCCCAGGACGTGGTTTTCCTTCTCAGGACATCAGAGATGTCCTCCTTCATCAAAGAGCAGTTTCCCTCCCTCTACTATTGATGCTTCCCTCACCTTCTCCATTTCCAGAACATCTGTGCTCACTCCATCTTCCCACTGCCCCAACAGTGATAGAATTCCTCTTGTCCTTAGCCACCACCCCGTCAGCCTCCGCATTCAACACATCATTCTCTGCAACCTCCGCAGCGATCTTACCACTATATACTTCCCTCCTCCCCCACCTACATTCTGCAGGGATCGCTCCCTCCACGATTCCCTGGTCCATTCGTCCCTCCCCACTAACCTCACTCCCAGCACTTATCCCGACCAGCGGCCTAAATGCGATGCCAGCCCACTCCCCTCCACTCAGGGCCCAGGCAGTCCTTCCAGGTGAGGCAACACTTCACCTGCGAATGCTCTGGGATTGTCTTATTTTGTCCAGTGCGGCTGATGCGGCCTCCAGGTGGGACCCATCGTAAAGTGGGGGACTGCTTCGTTGAGCACCTCCGCTCCGTCTGCTAAAAGTGGAATTTCCTGGTGTCCAAATATTTTAATTCTGATCACCATTCCCATTCTGACAAGATGTTCAATCGCCTTCTCTTACGCCAAGATGAGGCCACTCTAAGGGTGGAGGAGCAACACCTTATATTCCATCTGGGTAACCTCCAACCTGATGGCATGAATATTGATTTGTCATTCCAATTTTTTTTAAATCCCTACCCTTCCTCTCTTCCTCTATTCCCCACTCTGGCCTAGCTCTTCTCCTAGGCCCCTCCTCCTTCTCTTTCTCCTGTAGTCCACTCTACTCTCCTATCAGGTCCCCCCTTCTCCAGGCCTTGACTTTTCCCTCCCACCCGGCGTCACCTATCACCTTCCAGCTCGCCTCCTTCCCCTCCCTCCACCTTGTTACTCTGGCACCTTCCCTTTTCCTTTCCAGTCCTGAAGCAAGGTCTCGGCCTGAAACGTTGACTCTTTACTCTTTTCCACAGATGCTGCCTGACCTGCTGAGTTTCTCCTGCATTTTGTGTGTGTTGCTTTGGATTTCCCGCATCTGTAGAATTTCCCGTGTGCAATATCCAGAATATTTCAGACAAATGAGCAGAGTTTGGCTATTCAGCCCATCGAATCTGCTCCGCCATTCAATCATCATCATTATGAGCCCCATCGTACGATGTGGATGATCGTGGTCTTTACCGTGATTGTCCTCGGCAGATTTTTCTACAGAAGTGGTTTGCCATTGCCTTCTTCTGGGCAGTGTCTTTACAAGACGGGTGACCCCAGCCATTATCAATATTCTTCAGAGATTGCCAGGTATCAGTGGTCGCAAAACCAGGACGTGATAGGCACCAGCTCCTCATAAGACCATCCACCGTCTGCTCCCATGGCTCATGTGATCCTGATGGCGGTGGTCCTTGCCCGAGGGTGAACTGCAGAGTATGAAGGGAAGAAGTGCCTTACTCCTTCGAAAGAGACGCATCTCCACCCACCACCCAATATCTATGTATCTGTCTGAAATCAGGAAAACCCATTGGCGTCTATAATGTCACCCTCCACCCCAGAATCTTAAATGTTTTATAAGACCACTTTTCAAGTACAACGCTGTAGCAGTTGAATCACCAAGCCAGAGAAGGCTACCGTCCAAGCAGTGGGTAATGGGATTAGTATAGAGAACTACTAATCCTATTAGTACAGCTGAGGTTGAGAGGGCTGAAAGTTTCAAGTTCCTAGGAATAATCACCAGTAGCCTGTCCCTGGTCCAACCACTTCAAAGCCACAGCCAAGAAAGCTGATCAGCACCTCTACTTCCTCAAGAGGCTTAAAAAAATTTGGCATGCCTTGTTGACCCTTACCAATGTTTTCTCAATGCTCCACAGAAGGCATCCTATCTGAATGCATAAGGCTTCCTCTGGCAACTGCTCTGGCCATAGTGTATGACTGCAGACATCACAGACACAAGCCCTTCGGCCCATCTAGTCCATGTCGACCTGATCTTCTGCCCAGTCCCATCTACCTGTACCAGGACGATATCCCTCCATGCACGAATCCAAACCTCACTTCAGTGCTACAACTGAACCCGCATCCATCATTCTTCAATTCCAATGCGACACCCCCCCCCCCACCCCTGGCGATGAAGCTCTCAGTGGTGCCTCCACCCCCAAGGCCACCTCTTACCCTGTTCCACCTTCCCTTGCCCCATTCCCCTTTACCCCTGTTTCCTCACCCCGCCTCCTCCACCCATTCCCTTTACCTTAGTGCTCCTCTTCAAGTCGTGCACTTTCCTGCGCACCTCGTCCCAGGTGCGGCAGGTGATCCAGGCCTTCGGCCGCCCGCCCTCGCCCCGCCGCTCCAAAACCGAGTCGACGAGGACGCGGAGGTCCCGGTCCCGGAATCGGGCAGCCGGCGGGGAGTGTGCGCCCCGCACCCGGTTCCTCATCGTCACCAGACCCGGGGGAACGGGACTGAAAACCGCCCCCACCCCTACACTGTCCTCGCACCGAAACCGACCGAGGAAGCAGCGATTCCCTTAAGAACCCGAACTACAACGACCGCCGGGCGCAGCTCGCTGTCGGCGCTGCCTGTTGGGAGCAGTAGTCATCTTCTTCCTTTGTACTCAGCACAGCTCGCGTCTGCAGGAAGGTGCTTACCGCCGCCTACTGTAATTGAGTATGAAGGGAGCCATGGCGGGGATCAGACCCTGCCTCCTAAACCTGCTTTAATTAAAAAGTTCACCAGGGCCCTACCCGACTTAACTGCCCCTGCCTCAGGAGCCAGACTATCCTGCAAACTAGGCAGCCCAGACCTACCCAGTAACTGCCTCAACAACTTCCCGCGTTCCAGTGATTGTTTGTGACACATCACGATCACATGCTCCATCGTCTCCTGGACCTTACAAAAATCAAATTCCCATGCTAACCAACAAGTGCCAAAGAGTATGTCCCCAAACCAAAGTCTTACCAACCACACATACTCCCTCCTATTCGTTCCCAAAAGGTCGCTCTCCTTGGCAGATGGAAACAAATTGTAATACCACTTCCCTGACCCACTCCTATCCCTCAATTTCTGCCATTTTCCTGTCTCAACCCTAGCCCTAATTCAACACAAGATTTGGTTTCATAATTTCCCATATAAACTAGAATATCTACCTCAGACTTAGTGCCTGCTTTGTTATATCATCTACCCTTTCATTACCCAGACCACCCACATGTGCAGGCACCCAACAAAACTGTACTACTATTCCTGCACTCTCCAGAACATATAGATCATAATACACTTCCATCAACAGACCAGGTCTTCTTAAACACTTCAATTCCAAACTGCAGTACGGAGGCAGAGTCTGACCCAGATCACTACTCTGTTTGGCTTAACTTGTCCAACCCAGTGCAGACTAACGTTAATGGCCATAAATTATGTTGTATGGATAGACAACCCACCTGTCAGTCTTTATCCCACCTCAACATTAAACCATGGGATAAACTGAGCCCACCCAGTTACTAACTGGGTCTTCAGACCATCTGTAAAGAAAAGCAAAACAGAAATATACTGTTGCCGTAAATGACCAGACACCCTCTCACCACCCACAAGATCCCGTCTATCCTCCAATAATGTCAAATCTATTCCTATATCTGGGAATTTCCACAGTGGGACTCCTGACCAGACCACAGTTGGACTAATCCACAAATCTCCAAGACCATATTCCCACACATATTCGCTGACTATTGCCCAAAACATTTACCAACTTTGCTAGTATATTCCCAACAATCACTGAAAACAGAACACATCCAATGGAATGCACCTCCCACCCCACCCTACTAAGGAAGTATGCATGGCTCAATTTTCCTCCCCACAGATGAAGAGACATCTTGTCTAATTCAACCCCCAATGCATTCTTTAGGATCCAGAATGCTCCACTACAGGTTCTAAATGCACTGGCCTGTAGGACATCCAACCTATATAAAGCTGAACGAGCTGCCTTTCTGTAATTCATACAATCATAATCCAGACAAGAGCATAGTAAAGCAAAATAAATTGTCAACAGAACATCCTAGAAGAGCCCCAGTCATACCCAGCCACACAGTGCATAAAGTTAATGACCTGCTTGCATTTATCCTCCAAAAACTTTATATGTGTTCTCCAAGTCAGTCTTGCATCCAGCCATAGCCCCAAATTTTTAAATGCAGGGACCCTAGACAGCAAACATCCATACAGAGTAAGATGAATAGAATACACACTCTGTTTCCAAGTAAAACCCAATATGTTGATTTAGAAACAGAAAATTCTTCCACTGCTGATAACACAGACCTTGCCACTTGGGCAGTATTATAACCCTTTTACCACAGAACCACCACAAAAAAAAATTTCCTCAATAAGTTCCCATTATTCTCCCCAAGCCTCCTCAGACAGCTCTGGACCTGGACTCTAAAAGTTCACAATTTTGATGTCGCCCTGTGGATTTAACAATTCAATAATTAGCATTGAGCATTCTCTGGAGAAGACAGATTAATTCCATACAGCAAACCCTCCTTCACAAAGGTGGCACAGCCTCCTGTACATCTATCATACCTCACAGCCTCATAACCCAGAACCTTAAATGATAAATGTGATCACAACCAAGTTTCTTGTACACGAACCACACTCAAGGGAGCACTAAGATCTAAAACAGATGTTTCGAATTCCTGTCCATTTGCCAATAGACTTCTCGCATTCCAATGAAGGACTGTAAGTTGATCTGAAAAGATCGATGTGTAGCACCTTGTGTATAATCACCCTCCATCACCAGCCCATTCCCTCTACTATCATTCCCAATCACCCTCCACCACCAGCCCATTCCCTCTACTATCATTCCCAATCACCCTCCATCACCAGCCCATTCCCTCTACTATCATTCCCAATCACCCTCCACCACCAGCCCATTCCCTCTACTATCATTCCCAATCACCCTCCTCCACCAGCACATTCCCTCTACTATCATTCCCAATCACCCTCCTCCACCAGCACATTCCCTCTACTATCATTCCCAATCACCCTCCTCCACCAGCACATTCCCTCTACTATCATTCCCAATCACCCTCCATCACCAGCCCATTCCCTCTACTATCATTCCCAATCACCCTCCTCCACCAGCCCATTCCCTCTACTATCATTCCCAATCACCCTCCATCACCAGCCCATTCCCTCTACTATCATTCCCAATCACCCTCCATCACCAGCCCATTCCCTCTACTATCATTCCCAATCACCCTCCACCAGCAGCACATTCCCTCTACTATCATTCCCAATCACCCTCCTCCACCAGCACATTCCCTCTACTATCATTCCCAATCACCCTCCACCACCAGCCCATTCCCTCTACTATCATTCCCAATCACCCTCCATCACCAGCCCATTCCCTCTACTATCATTCCCAATCACCCTCCACCAGCAGCACATTCCCTCTACTATCATTCCCAATCACCCTCCTCCACCAGCACATTCCCTCTACTATCATTCCCAATCACCCTCCTCCACCAGCACATTCCCTCTACTATCATTCCCAATCACCCTCCACCAGCAGCACATTCCCTCTACTACCGTTCCCCAACTCTTCTCTCCGGAGTACTTAATGTACCATTTTTGCAGTACTAATCTTTGATAGTGGATCCACCGCTATTCTGAGTCTATCAAATTTCTTTCCCATCTGTACTACTCCACTAACCACAGCACATAGAAACGCAAAACCTTGTTTTTTTTTTTGGAGAATCAATACCTCTCTAGATGCCTCACCTCCCACGCTTCCCACCTGCAAAACCTCACTCCATGGACTTCCTCCATCAGAAGCCTTGCAAGTATCTGTTTTAACCCGAGGAATCAAATCTTCTCGCTGCTTCAGCATAAGAAATATGATGAGCACCCCACAGTCGCAGCACCTTGTCCCAGCATCACAGTTCCCATAATCCCGCACTTTCCACATCGCAAACATGTCCTACTCGTTGGCATTTAAAACACCGCAACGGTGGAGGGTCATACGCTCCTACAGAATAACTAATGCAGCCTAAATAAACTTTTGACGTAAACAATTCAACAGAACAAACTATTAATTTCTCTTCTCTCCAAGTCTGTTATCACTTAGCCAAAAGTATTTTACCCCGTCTCAGATTGTCCGTAATATCTTCCACAGATTCACAGAGGTACATCTGAAATAACACCCGAACCTTCTTTTCTCGCGTCTACAGTCTTAATTTTCAGTATTTTCTCCTCTTGTTTTAAATCAACACATATAATCAACACCCTACCTTTGCTAAGACACATTGATGACTTTACCAACATCCTTCAGAATAGCCTTCGTCGATCTAACCGGACGAAGATGTTTAACAGATTTAGATATGAAGGTAATCATTACCCTGAAGTCGACATCAACTTCCATCCCAGTCCTAATGTCCTTCACGGGGCGACCCTCCACCCCACTCCGACTCATTTTCCTTTTATTTCTTGCCAAACTCCATTCAATACTCCCCATCTGAACTGGCTCTCCTCAGTCACATTAAAGGCGGTGAAAACCCTAGCGGTCTCTTCCGGACAAAACTTCGGCATCAGAGTCGCTCCCGCAATCGCCGCCTCCACCAAAGCTCCGTGACCTCGGAGCAGTCATCCGAATTCGGAGCCTCAATTGCCACCACGCAGTTGTCCGAGGACACGGGGACTACAACTCCCAGGAGGCAGCGCGGCACCTGGCGAAGCTGAGGCTGCGCGCAGGCGTCCTTCACACACACAGTCCGACCCGGTCCGCTAAATTCTGGCGTCTCTGGTCCGGGGCTCGGAAAATGCTGCTGGAGGAACTTAGCGGGTCAGGCAGCATCTATGGAAAAGAGTACAGTCCCTTCTCGGCCCGAAACGTCGACTCTACTCTTTCCCAGGGATGCTGCCCGGCCTGCGGAGTTCCAGCAACATTTTGTGCGTGTTGTTTGGATTTCCAGCAACTGCAGATTTTCTCTTGTTTATGATAAAATAGGAGGAGGGGCGGGTAGTGATGAGGAAGTAGAGAGTGTGTAGAATGACTTAGATAGATTGGGGGAAATGGCAAAGAAGTGGCAGATGGAATATAATGTAGGGAAGCGTATGGTCACTTTGGCAGAAGGACTAAAGGAGTAGACTATTTTCGAAACGGGAAGAAAATTCAAAACTCCGAGGTGCAAAGGGACACGGGAGCAGTCGTACTGGATTCTTTAAAGATTAACCCGCAGGTTGAGTCGGTGGGAAGGAAGGTAAATCCAATGTTTGCATTAATTTCCAGAGACAGGAATATAAAAGGAAGGCTTTAGTGCTGAGGCTTTATAAGGCATTGGTTAGACTGTACTTGGAATATCTGAGTGTTTTGGGCACCTTATCTAAGAAAAGATGTGCTGGCATTTGAAAGGTCGAGAAGAGGTTCACAAGCAACTTCAATCATGCTTGTTTGAAGAAATCCCTGCCCAGTCCCAACATAATAGATTACTGTTAGTAAGATAAGGAGTGATACTAAGGTAAGGAATTTCTACTATTACATGCCCAGACCACATTTTGGGAAATCCAGTCAGTTGGCTGTCCTTCATACAGGTGGAGGCTAAGGAACAAGGCTTTAGAAATTAGGACAACAAAGTGGCGGTCGCGGGAGGCTGAGGAACGGCTACAGGATTGCTCTGAGTCAGTGGACTGGGCCATCTTCAAGAACTCACCCGTGGATCTGAATGGATACACCACGGTTGTAACAGATTTGATGGAAACATTTGTAGAGGAGTGTGTCCCCACAAAGTCATTCAGATCTTCCCCATCCAGAAGCCCTGGATGAACCAGGAGATCCACAATCTGCTGAGGGTCAGATCAGAGGCATTCAAGACAGGCGACCAGGAAAGTTACAACAAGTCTGGGGACAATCACTGGAAAACCATCTCACGGGCGAGGTGGTAATTCTGGACTAAACTCGAATCAAGGAAAGATGGTTGACTGTTATGGCAGGGCTTGAATGCTATCATCTCTTATAAAGTAAAATCAAGTGAGATAGCCAACGACAGGGCATTGCTACTAGATGAACTCAATCCTTCTATGCTCGCTTTGACCATCACAACATGGAGCAACCATCACAAACTTCCACAGTCCCCGATGATTCTGTGATTTCAGTCCCGGAGACTGACATGCAAGCATACTTGAAGAGTGTGAGCTCGTGAAAAGCAACCAACCCAGATATGGTACCCGGCTAAGTACTAAAGACTCGTGTTGATGAACTGACTGGAGTGTTCACTGAAATCTTTAACCTCTCTGAGGTACCCGGCTGCTTCAATCAGGCTTCAGTTATCCTGGTGCCTATGAAGAATGAGCTAACCTGCCTCTATGACTTTCATCCAGAAGCACTTACATCCATAATGATGAAAAGTTTGAGAGGTTGGTGATGAAACATATCAACTCCTGCCCGAGGAGCAGCTTGGATCTGCTCCAATTTGCCTTCTGACACAGCAGGTCCACAGTAGGTGCCACCTTATTGGTTTATCGTGACATCTAAAACTTTGACAAACCTCTACAGAGCATGTATCGACTGGTTACATCACAGCCTGGTGTGGAAACATCAATGCCCTTGAACAGAAAATCCTACAAAAAATAGTGGATGTGGCCTAGTCCATCATGGCTAAAGCCCTCCCCACCACTGAGCACATTTACACTGAGCGTTGTCACAGGAAAGCAGCATACAATACCATGGACCCATACCACACAGGCCAAGCTCTCTTCTCACCACTGCCATCAGGAAGAAGGTACAGGAGCCTCAGGACTCACACCGCCAGGTTCAGGAAGTTATCACCCCTCAACCAACAGGCTCTTGAACGAAAGGGTTCACTCAATTTCACTTGTCCCCATCACTGAACTTTTCCCAAAACCTATGGACTCATTTTCAAGGACTCTTCATCTCATGTTCTCAATATTTATTGTTTATTTGTTATTATTATTTCTTCCTTCTTGTATTTGCACATGTTGTTGTCTTTTGCACACTGGGTGAAGCTCCAGTTGGTGTGGGTTTCACTGAGTATGCCTGCTAGAAAATGAATCTCAGGGCTCTATATGATGTCATTTATGTACATTGATAACAAATATACTTTGAACGTGGTGGCACTGGAGATGGTCCAGTGGTGGTTCAGGAAAATGATCCCAGGAATGAAAGGATTAATATATTTTCTTAATTTATTGAGATGAAGCACAGAGTAAGCCCTTCCAGTCCTTCGAGCCCTGCAATCCCCTAACTTAATCCTAGTCTAATCATGGGACAATATACAATGACCAACTAGCCTACCATCTGGGGCGTCGTTGGTCTGTGGGAGGAAACCGGAGCACTCGGGGGAAACCCACGCGGTAACGGGGTGAACATACAAACTCCTTACAGGCGGCGGCAGGAATTGAACCCCGGTCGTTAGAACCGTACAGCATTGTTGTAACGACTATACTACAGTGAGGAGAGTTTGATGGTTTGGGCTTGTACTGTCCAGAGCCCCGCGGCTTGTGGTAGAACATTTCTCAAACACCTGTATTTGCAAACTGTTACCTTAACTGGAGCTGTTAAGCCCTTGTGCTTTCAGTTTAATCTTGTCAAGTTAATTGTGACTGGCACGAGTTTCCCACATTCTGTGCTTATTTAAAGGGGACTCTCGTTTAGCGCCTGAGCAGTCATTGTGGAGGAGAGAATTATTTGTCTTGGGGTGTCACAGTCAGCCATTCCTCTGAGGCTCTGTTGGTATTCCTCTGTTAGGCTATGTCTAACCGCTTGTTTCCCTCTCTTCCTGGGGAATTGGCCGCCCGCCACTCCTGGGTTTTGTCCATATCAGCGACTCCCGTGACAGAGAAAGCCCGCCGTTCCTCCGTATTTGAGTCCAGTCCTGTGAGTGCACACCGTGACATGTACTCACTGGAGTTTAGAAGAATGAGGGCATATCTTATTGAAACCGATGGAATATTGAAAGGCCTGCATAGAGTGGATGCGGAGGGGATGCTTCCTGGAGGGGAGAGTCTAGGACCAGAGGGCACAGCCTCAGAATTGAGGGATATCTGTTTAGAACAGAGATAAGGAAAGATTTCTTCAGCCCGAGGGCAGTGAATCCATGGAATTCATTGCCACAGACGGCTGGGGTGGCCAGTTCACTGGGTATATTTAAGGTAGAGGTTAATAGGTTCTTGATTAGTAAGGGTGTTAAAGATTATGGGGAGAAGGCAGGAGAATGGGAATAATAAATCAGCCATGATAGAATGGTGGAGCAGGCACAATGGGCCAGATGCCCTAATTCTGTTCCTTGGGTTTATGGTCCTATGCTCAGCTGGGCAATGAACAGTCAGCTGTGCCAGAGTGGGGTAAAGATCAGGGCCACAGGCATGTTAGGGAACAGGTGAGGGAGGGTCACTGAAGAGGCAATTGAGCCGAAAGTGCCATTTTGGAGGGAGGGAAGGAGAGGGAAGGTAGGTGGGCTGGGAGGTAGGTGTGGAGGGGCGGGATGGGATGTGTTAGTGTGGGAAGGGGTAAGTAGGGAGGGAGGATTCGGTAGATAGGGAGGGAGAAAGGAGTTGGAGAGGCAGGGAAAAGTAGATGGGGAGGAAGGGAGGATGGTTTGGGGAAGGGGGGTTGAGAAGGGAGTTGGAGAGGTAGGTGGGCAGGGAGGGGGAGGTAGGTAAGGAGGATGGAAGAGGAGAGAGGGCAAGGGGAGAGTGGGAGAGATGAGGGGAAGGGGAGGGGAGAGCAGGAGAAGGTGCCCGTGAGAGAAGAGGTTGAAGGAGCTTGTGGATGGGTGTGCGGGGGAGGGGGGGGTGCAAAGTGTGAACAAGTGATTGAAGGAATGAGTGAGGGGTGTGGTGAGGGAAGAGTGGAGGTAGGGAGACAGGGAAAGAAGCGGTGTGGAAAAGACTAGTGGAGAAGGGAGAGAGATATGTAGATCAGAAGAAGTGGGAAATGGAGGAGAAGAAGGGAGAAAAGACTAGGAGCGAGAGGGGAGAGAAAGGGAGTATGTAAGCAGGAGATGAGAGGGAGTGAGAGATGAGGAAGGAAGTGGGTGAAGGTGAGCAGGGAAGGAAGAGTTGGAAGAGTATGAATGGGACAGGGGAGTGGGTTAGGGACAGTATGAGGAAGGGTCAGGGAGAAGAGAAGAGGTGGAGGAGGAATGGAAGGTATGTTTAGTAGGGGGAAAGGAAGGGGAGGAACATGAGTAGGGAAGGAAGTGAATGGTGGATGAAGATGGGAAACTGGTGATTGGTAAAGTGGGTGCGGGATTGAGGACAAAGAGACCAGATGTATGGAGCAGCAAGAGTGTTATAACAAATCAGAGCTTCCTAACAGCATTGGTGAGTTAACATGAGCAGTTACATGCAAGTTGATAGTGTGGTCAAGAAGGTATATGGTGTGTTGGCCTTCGTTAGTTGGGGGACTGAGTTCAAGAGCTGTGAGGTAATGTTGCAGCTCGATAAAACTCTGGTTAGACCACACAGAGCATTGTGTCCTGTTTTGGTCACAATACAAAAGGATGTGGAATCTTTAAGGAGGGTACAGAGGAGAGTTACCAGGATGCTGTCTGGATTAGAGAGCATGTCTTATGAGGATAGGCTGATGAGCCAGGACTTTTCTCTTTGGACTGAAGGAGGAAGAAAGGTGACTTGATGGAGGTGTACAAGATTACAAGATGTAGGAGGCATTAGTTAGCTAGAGACTTTTTCCCAGGGTGGAAAGGTATTTCCTGGGATACGAGGGGACATAATTATAAGGAGATTGGAGGGAAGTGTAGAGAAGAGTGTCAGAGGTAAGTTTTTTAAAATCAGAGAGTGGTAAATGCGTGGGAAGCCCTGCCAGCACTGGTAGTGATTGGTGACATCCGTCGGTCTCGAGAGACCATGGATCGGCGCCTGGAGTTTCCAGGGCGCAGGCCTGGGCAGGGTTGTATGGGAGACCGGCAGTTGCCCAAGCTGCAGGCCTTCCCCTCTCCACGCCACCGATGTTGTCCAAGGGAAGGGCACTAGGACCCATGTTGCTTGGCACCGGTGACATCACAATGTGTTGATCAGTGCCTTGCTCAAGGACACAAACACACTGCCTCAGCTGAGGCTCAAACCAGTGACCTTCAGGTTACTAGTCTGATGCCTTGCCCACTAGGCCACGCGCCAACACTGGTAGTAGACAGGGGATATATGAGAAACTCTTAGAGAGCCACATAGATGATATAAAATGGAGGGATGTGTAGGAGGAAAGGGTTAGCTTGATCTTAGAGTAGGTCGAAGGGTGTGTACTGTGCTGTAATATTCTATGTTTAACTCACAATTAGCCACAAAGCAAAGAGAAGCAGAAGTGCAAAGGAGGGGTTAACATAACATTGAGAAAGATCTCATTCAGCACGTACACCTCTGGTGAGATGGTGCTGTGTTATTTGTTAGCATTTTGGCAAGCCAGATAGAAACTAAATTGCAATCCCATCACATGAGATGTAGAATTTCAATTCAGTTACTAAATGTGAAGCAAAAGCTAATCCATAACCTCAGCTACAAAACTGACAAATTGTTCCACAAAGCAAACCAAACACTGGAGAACTCAGCTAGTCAGGCAGCAGCTATGGAGGGAAATGGACAGTCGGGATTTCACCTGGACTGAAAGGTAGAACAGAGACAACCAGGGCAAAAAGGTGGGGGGAAAGAGTGGGGTAAGACCTGGCGGGTGATAGGTGGAACCAGGTGAGGGGTACCATAGGCAGATGGGTGGGTGGGGGGGGGAGTGTCTATGGGAGTAGAAGCTGATCAGTGATAGGTGGAATTGACTATTGGCCGCAGGTGATGGAATCTCACTCTCCCCCTCTCTTTACTTAGATCACCTGTGGCCTGCCAGCTATTAAGATTAGCTTGATTCGGCGCCTGTTCATCTAAACATCGAAGCGTAGAGTGAAATGCGTTGTTCACATCAATGGTCAGTACAGTCTAAGAGTGTGCTGGGGGCAGACCACAAGTATTGCCCTGCTTTCCGTGCCAACATCGCAAGCCCACAGCTTACTAGCCCTGACCCGTGTGTCTTTGGAATGTGGGAGGAAACTGGAGCACCTGGAGGAAACCCATGTGGTCACAGGGAGAATGTAGATACGCCTTACAGACTGTGGCAGGAATCGAACCCTGCGCTGTAAGGTGGCGTAGTCACCGTGACACCACTGTGCTTTTATGTTCCACACCTCTTTATACTGGCTTTCTCCTGTCCATTGATCAGTCCAGGTGAAGGATCTCAGTCCGATGGTCAGCTGTGCATATCCCTCCATAGATGCTGGCTGAAGGCGAGGGAGGGGAGGGCCTGGTGAGGCAGAAGGACAAAGGAGAGAAGGAGCGTGTGGATAGGTGTACAGCAGGGAGAGAGGGGGGACGGGGCACCAGAGAATGAAGAAGCGATTGGAGGAATGAGTGAGGGGTGGTGACTGAAGCGTGGGGTAGGGAGACAGGGAAAGAAGGGTGGGGGAGGGAGAGAATGAGGAGCAAGGAGAGACAGACTGCATGAGGCAAGAGGGAGTGAGGGATGGGAAGGGAAGGGAGTGAAGGAGAGCAGGGATGGAAGAGTGGGGATGGGATTGAGGGTACTGGGTTAGGGAAGGTATGAGGGAAAGTCAGGGAGGAGAGAAGAGATGGAGGAGGAATGGAGGGGATGTTGAGTAGTGGGAAGGGAAATGGGAGGTTCTGAGTAGGGAAGGAAGTGAATGGTGGGAGCAGGTGATTAGTAAAATGGGTGAGGGATTAAGGACGAGGAGACCAGAGGTACTGGGCACCAGGAGTGTTATAACAAATCCCTGAGGAGTTACGTGCAAGTTGATAGGGTGGTTAAGAAAGTGTATGGCGTGTCACCCTTCAGTAGTTGGGGATTTAAGTTCAAGAGTTGAGAGGTAATGTTGCCACTCTATAAAACACTTGGAGTATTGTGTTCAGTTTTGGTCGCCTCTTTAGGAAGGATGTGGAAGCTTTAGAGAGGAGCTTCACCAGCATGCTGCCTGGATTAGAGAGCAAGTCTTTTGGGGATATGTTGGATGAACCAGCGTTTTTCTCTTTGGAGTGAAGAAGGATGAGAGGTGACTTGACAGTGGGGATAACCTGAAAGCCTGGCCCGGGATAGAAGACTCGGCTGAGCTGCTCTCAACGGAATATGCCCCAGTTAGAAGGCATCAAGCCATACAGTGAAACATGTCAGTGGTACTAACAACCAACCGACCTGAGGACATGCCGGGGGCAGCTAACGTAGTTTGCCCACGATGCTCGGCAGAACAACACAGACACGACGAAACAGAACAATAAGGAGCAAGACAAGCCCTTTTAATCTCTTCCATTCCCCCACTCACACACGCAGACAGTCCTCTAATTCCAGGACAGGCCTCTCGGACAATACACAGATATATTATACAGGCATTTATGTATGGCATTATAGGACATAGGCTCATATTCCAAATACCAAGCTATTCCAACTGTAAACCTCAACCAGTACTATATGCTAAACAAATTGGAATGTGTTGAAGTGGTGGCACCTAAGGCAGCTGAAGCTGAAGTTACAAGTTCAAGTTCAAGTTTATTGTCATCTGACTGTTCTTATATATGTAATGCCCTGGTTAAGATTTCCACTGCTATGCTGTGAGGTAGTTTATATTAGCAGTTTTCTGGAAAAGCACTGTGCCATGCTGGAAAGTGTGTTTTGGCTTTGGCTAAGATAAGGAGCCGTGTTGTCCAGTTTAGGAATGGGAGTGAGCCAGTCAGGATTGTGGGATGTGAGAAGAGGCTCGAGAGAGAGAGAGCTGTGGGGAAGAGTTTGCTGAAGGACAGTAGTCTGGTTTGGGGTCTTTTGACAGGAAGCTGCGGAGCGGGACAGAAGGGAAGATGCCGCAGATTGCTGTTGGAAGGAGAATCCCCATTGCAAGAAGCGCTTGAGTGGCTCATCATAAGGAGAAAAGGCCAATGCTCTTAGAGAGAGAGAGAGAGCCAGTTTGCTCGAGATGGTCTTTGAGGGAAGTTTGGAACGTGGTGGGTATTTTCACACAGACTGTGGGTCCAGCGCATGAGTAAGAGATACCCCCCCCCCTCCCGAATACTCTAGAATGAGCTCCAACGTTTGTGTTCAAATTGGACTGGTTTAACTGTAATGAGCCCTTTTCTTGTCTTTTTTCCTATTAACTGTTTGATAAAGCTGAATTTGGTAAATATACTTCCTTTATAATTAATGCTGTGTACAATCTGTTATTTCTTGTGACCAATAATTGCATATAGACAGTATCTACCCAGCATTCACTCATCGTGGTTTCTTTCATTGGAACATCACGACGTTCCTGTGTGGTTGAACCCCAAGTCATACCATCCCAAGACGTTTATTGTTTATGAAAGATGGCCTTCTCACCACTGAGTCACGTAGCTGTTAGCCGAGTTAGCCATCGAGCCAAGTTTGCATACGAGCCTGGGGAGAGGTTACATACAGACCCAAACAAAACAATGTCCTCCATTCTACGGTGCACCCACAAAACATGCTGTATATTACACACAGCACATAAGACAAAATATCATAAATAAATATATAAAATAAAGAGTGGTTAAATAATGGTTGAAGGCCAACATCCTTTGCCAATCGTTCAGCAGGCCCGTGATAAGATGTCACACACCAGTTATTAAACAAAACTAGAGCACACAGAATTGAAGGTAATATGGTGGTGTGGATGGAGACCAGGTAATGGACAGGAAACAATGAGTAGGGATGGATGGGTTATTTTCGAGTTGGGACATTATAACTAATGGGGTGTGCCGGGATCAGCACTATGACCAGCTGTTCATAATCTATGTCAATGATTCAAATAAGGGGATCAGATGTAATACAGCCAAGTCTGCTGACTGAATCGAGTTGAGTAGCAATGTAATTGCAAACAAAGAGATTCTGCAGATGTTGGAAATCTTGAGCAACCCGTACAAAATGCTGAAGGAACTTAGCAGGTCAGGCAGGATCAGCGGAGAGAAATACTCCAGGCAACGTTTCAGGCAAAGAGCCTTCATCAGGCCTGGAAATGAAGAGTATTTCTCTTCATGAAGAGTATTTCTCTCAAGTCAAGCTAAGAAGGTGGGGGAAGGGGAAGAGTATAAACTGGCAAGTGATAGGTGAGACCAGGTGAGGGTGAGAGAGGGGAGGAGTGATGAAGTATGAAGATGTGAGGGGATAGATGAAAGAGGTAAAGGTCTGAAGACGAAGGAATCTGATAAGAGAGGACAGTGGACTATGGAAGAAAGGAAAAGAGGAAGGGCACCAGAGTGATGTGATTGGCTGATGAGGAGAAGAGGTAAGAGGGGAATTGAAATGAGTAATGAATAAAAGAGAGAATGGAAGATGTAACTGTAAGGAGGAAGCATGAAGGCTTCATGTGTATACAGAGTGTTAAAGGACCGGATGAGGATCTAGCAATGGAACATCATGAAAAAATGTCAATCCATTTCAGTGGAAAATTGGAGTGTATTTCAAATGGTGATAAATTGAACAGTGTTGGTGTTTAGGGGGACCTGGATGACCTTGTATAATTCACTGAGAGTTAGCATGCAAGTTGGTAAGCAATTAGAAAAACAAACAGAATATTGACTCTCGTTACAAGAGGATTTAAGTGCAAGAGTAGAGACATTTCATGGGAATTATGCGGGGCTGTTATGAGGCTGTACCTGGATACCGTGGTCTCTCTACTGAAGGAAGGATGTACTTGTGATCGGAAAAGTGCAACGAAGGGTCACCAGATTGATTCCTAGGAGAGATGTACACTACTTAGTTCAGAATAACGAAGTGATCTTATTGAAATACATATATTTGCTCTGGTCGTTTACCAGGGTAGGTACATCAATTGTATTTCCCATGGGGTGTCTAACAGCCAGGGATTACAGCCCAGAAAAAAAGTGGTCAGCTACTGAGATGAGAAGCGATGTCTTCTCTCAGATTGTGGTGATCCTTTGGGGTCTGTGGAGATCTGGCTGTTGAGACCACTGGATTTTTGGCATTAAGGCAGATAGAGTTTTTAGGGGAACATGGTCTTGAGGTAACAGATCAACCATGATCTCAATGGTGGAGCAAGCATGAGGGACCAAATGGCCTCCTTCTTCTAGCTCATTCTTATCAGCAAGGCATGCGCGAACTCCGTAGTGCTATTGAAGGCCATCAATGGCCCAATTCCCACTGAGGAATTCCCCCTGAGCATCAGAGCTGGAGATGAGCATCAAAGATAGAGATAGCCATGACTTCTGAAGATCTGCATGAAGACATGACCTTCAACGTGAGGATCCTTGACTAAATCTTGGCATGATACAAGCTGACGTGAGTCATAGAGGCATACTACGTTGAACTTCTCCGCGAATCGTCGACTTGTTGTGGTGGAGAGTCTTGTGAGTTTCTGAGATCCTGAGAGCGAGGCTGCCGTTTGGTGCTTAGCTCCTGGTAGGGTCACTCACGGCGGTAACGTTAATGTTCAAGACAGAGCAATCCAACCAAGATCTCAATGGTGGAGCTGGTGGAAGGCAGTGACAACTCATGATGGCAGTGAAGATGGAGAAAGGCTGCAGCAGTAAAGGTTACCCAGTTATCTTGCATTCCATGTCACTGGACTATGACACCAACCTGTCAAGGACCTGTGTGGCTTCCTCCCCACATTAACAAAAAGTCACACACAGGCTTTCTTCATAAAGGAATCCACCTCGACACGTGAGTAAATGTGGATTCTGGATCAGCCACCTGGGACCCACTCATGAACTACCGCTCAGGAGAACATCATGCTCAATGTGAGTGATCGCACCACTACTATTACAGCAGGGAAACAGGCCTTTCAGCCCTTCTGGTCCATGCTGACTAAGATTCCCATCTGGTTGGACAAGGCAGGAATGCTTGCTGAAGTCTTGACTGAAGGAGGCTGGTGAGGTTCCCTTGTTGCTATTCATGATCTCTGCTCCCTTCTCTGGAAAGGAAACACCAAATAAATGTGAATATCTTCGCAAAATGAGAGAACTATGATTGCAGTAATTACAACAGAACACCCCCCCACCCCTCATTGTCACACATGAATTGTCTGACCTGTGACAGAAAAGAATCCTCCCAAGCTGACAGTGTGATTGACGTCCTTCAAGAACCACAATACATGTGAGATCAGTCTATTGTTGTCACGTCTATCATCCAGACAGAGCATATCAAACATAAGGGGACACTCAAAGCTCCAGCACAAGTTGACTCTGTTGTTAAGAAGTTGTACGGTGCATTGGCCTTCATCAACTGTGGGATTGAGTTTAGGAGCCGAGAGGTAATGTTACAGTTATACAGAACCCTGGTCAGACCCCACTTGGAGTACTGTGCTCAGTTCTGGTCACCTCTCTGCAGGAAGGATGTGGAAACTATAGAAAGGGTGCAGAGATTTACAAGGATTTGCCTGAATTGGGGAGCATGCCTTATGAGAATAGGTTGAGTGAACACGGCCTTTTCTCCTTGGAGCGTCGGAGGATGAGAGGTGACCTGATAGAGGTGTATAAGATGATGAGAGGCATTGATCGTGTGGGTAGTCAGAGGCTTTTTCCTAGGACTGAAATGGCTAGCACAAGAGGGGACAGTTTTAAGGTGCTTGGAAGTAGGTACAGAGGACATGTCAGGGGTAAGTTTTTACGCAGAGAGTGGTGAGTGCGTGGAATGGGCTGCCGGCGGTGGTGGAGGTGGATATGATAGGGTCTTTTAAAAGACTCCTGGATAAGAACTTGGAGCTTAGAAAAAGAGGGTGATGGGTAATTTCTGAGGTAAGGACATGTTTGGCACAGCTTTGTGGGCCGAAGGGTCTGTATTGTGCTGTAGGTTTTCTATGTTTCTATGTAAGTACATTGAGGCATTACAAACAAAACAGAAGATAGAATATAATGTTATGGTTACAAGCAAAGTGCAGGGCAGGATCTAAAAATAAGCAGCTATTTCAGGTTACCCAAACTGTAGTTATTTCTAGTTATTCACTTAAGGATATTCTCAAAGCCTCCTTGGAAAATGGACCTCCTGAACACATGGATAGCCCCAAACCAAGACCACTCAAGCTCGAGGAGAAGCATCCAAGCTTATACTGAGCTCTTTGGTCTGATGGCCTTATTATCTACCTGTACTGCAATTTATCTGTTATTGTAACACCATATATACACAAAAGATTCTGCAGATGCTGAAAATCTTGAGCAAAATGTTGGAGGAACTCAGCAGGTCAGGCGAGGAATAAATAGCTGATGCTTCAGGTTGAGTCTCTTCACCAGTCCTGTGAAGAGCCTCAGTACCAAAGAGCGCCTGTACATTCCTCTCCATAGATGCTGCCCGACCTGCTGAGTTCCTCCAGAATTTTGTGTGCGTTGCTCTTTAATGTTTGATTCTTTGCTCTGTCATTGCTTGCCCTTGTACCTCCTTGGTGTATTAGTATGAAGAAATGATCTGTATGGACACTCATCATACCTCAGTACCTGTAACCAATTTACCAGAGATCACCTTGGGGACTGGTGTGGGCACAGCCACAGGGGCTGGTGGATGTGGTATTGGGGAAGTTCGGCTCTTCACTTAGCAATGTTGCTTGTCAAACGCCGAGTTTAAACTGCAGATCGTGCGGAAGGTAAATGCTATTATTTTACATTTTAAGTCACTGCTGATATATTTGACATGGGGGTTAATGTGCAGCTTGTCTGTAATGTATTTTCATGCATGTAGTAAAAATCTATATATACCGCGGGCTAAGCCGGTGCAGAGTGTTCTGCTTGTAGAGTAATCTGCGACTGCAAACACTCATTAACTCTTTCCCCTCTCCCTGACGTAAGCAAATTAATTATATTTCTGCAGAACCTTCAGGAGGTCAGGCCTCATAGTTGATGAAGTATCTTTGAAGATTTTCACTGTTCTTACTTACGAGATGCCAGCCAATTTGCTCATTGTAAGCCCCATGGATAGAGATGTAATTGTGTTCGTTTTTGCATCTTGATCCCTATTAACAGTTCTTGGCACGGGATGCCAGGCAGTATTTGCCTGGTGGTGTACTACAACTACTGCAGTGCCAGTGAATTGGATTTAATCCCACCATTGTCTGTAAAGAGTTTATAGGTTCTTACCATGACTATTATGGGTTTCCTCAAGTGCTTTGGTTTCCCCCTACAATCCAATGATGTACAGGTTAGTAGGTTAATTGGTGACATTTGGGCAATGTGGGCTCATTGAAGGGCCTGTTACTGAGCTGTATCTCTAAATAAATTAAAATAATTTAGAACTGCTTCCCAGATGGTGACACTGGACTCAAGAATGATGTTGTCTTCTGAATGATGCTGCCAACTCTGGAGGGTTGATAATTTGATTCTCTGACTTACACCTGGCATCTGATCACATGCATGACTCTCCCCATCCTATTGAACTCAATTTTGTCATGAAGGTGACAGTCAGTTAACAAAACTTTGGGATATTGAGAACAGAGTCAACTTGCTTTTATGGAAGAAAAAACACATTTGACAAATTTGCTTGAGGTCTAACGCTGGTTAGACCACACTTAGAGTATCGTGCTCAGTTCTGATTGCCCCATTTTAGGAAGGATGTAGAAATTTTAGAGAGGGCACAGAGGAGATTTACCAGGATGCTGTCTGGAGTAGAGAGCATGTCTTATGAGGCTGGGTTTCCTCTTGTTGTGATTTCCTCTTTGGAGCAAAGGAGGGTGAGAAGTGACTTGATAGTCATGTACAAGATGATACAAGAGGCATGGATCGAGTGGGTTGCCAGAGACTTTTTTCCCAGGGCTGAAATAGTTAATAAGCACCTTTTTGATGTTCTTACCTAAAAACAGGAATTAGTAGCTAATTCCTGGGGCAGGACATCAATAGGCATTGAGCAATACACAAAATGGTGGAGAAACCCCATGGCCACCCTGTCACTTTAGCTCCTTCCATCATCTTTCTCCTTTAATCATCTGCCGTGCCCTCAAACTCTTCTCTCCAGTTCCCCTCACCACCTCCCCTTCATTCCGTGGTGCACTGTCCTCTCCTATCCCACTCCATCACCTTCGGTTCTTCCATCCGTCACCTCCCAGCTTCCCATATCATCACCACTCTCTCTTCAATCAATCCCACCCACTCACCTGGATCTACCCATCACCTGCCACCTCTTGCTCTACCCCGTCTCCTACCTCCTTTTTAATGGCTACCTCTCCTCTTTCATTCAGTCGAGATGAAGAGTCCTGACCTGAAATGTCAGCGGTCCATTTCCCTCCTACGGACATCAGTGGGAGGGACCCCAATCATTGGTGCTGTAAAGCATTACACCAACCACTATGTTATCCTTCACACTGCCCTTTATGCTATTGTGCCACAAGTTATACAAACTATACATATATTTCTTGTTGTAATGTATAGTCAATCTTTTAATGCCTTGCATTGTACTGCTGCCACAAAACTATATACATACAGTATGTAGATACTTTATTGATCCCCAAGGAAATTACAGTGTCGTAGTAGCATTAAAAGTGCGCAGATGTAAATATTAGGCTGAGAATTAGAAAGAATAACAAATAAGCTACCACAAACAGTCTAACGGGAGGGGGTCATCACTTCCCCAGCTGTAGGTTGACTCATTATGGAGCCTAACGGCCGAGGATAAGAACTACCTCACATAGCGCTCTTTGGAGCAGCGCTGTTGTCCTGGTCTATTACTAAGAGTGCTCCTCCGTTCAGCCAAGGTGGCGTGCAGAGGGTGAGAAACATTGTCAAGTCAAGTCACTTTTATTGTCATTTCGACCATAACTGCTGCTACAGTACATAGTAAAAATGAGACAACGTTTTTTCAGGACCATGGTGTTACCTGACACAGTACAAAAACTAGACTCAACTACGTAAAAAACCACACAGCAATAAACTACACTAGACTACAGACCTACCCAGGACTTCATAAAGTGCACAGAACAATGCAGGCATTACAATAAATAATAAACAAGACAATAGGCACAGTAGAGGGCAGTAAGTTGGTGTCAGTCCAGGCTTCGGGTATTGAAGAGTCTGATAGCTTGGGGGAAGAAACTGTTACATAGTCTGGCTTCCAGTGGGTCCAGTTTGACTCCTATAACAGAGCCAGCCTTTTTAATCAGTTTAGTGAGCCTGTTGGCATCACCCGTGTTGATGCCATTGCCTCAGCAAACCACCGCATAGAAGACTGTAGTGGCAACAACAAACTGGTAGAACATGAAAAGGCTGTATACACACACGTTGTAGAACATATTGAGCATATTCTTTCAGGAATTGGTGCATGACTATCCCACAAGCCTGTGTACTGTACCATCAAAGTCAAAGTACATTTATTATCAAAGTATGCATACTGCATGCAACCTTGAGATTCGTCTCCTTACAGGCAGCCACAAAAACAAAGAAACCCAACAGAAGCACTCCGAAGACCCGGCTGCAGCTACACCAGCTCTCAGGGTACAGTCCAACCCAGTCGGCTGGGGAAAACTAGCCAGGACTCACAGAGCAACGCAACCCCACAACTCTTACGGAAAGTTTCCTGAAACCAAGTAACACTCCAGCTGGCGTAAAGTGAAGCACTACGAGTAATATCGTATAAACTTATTAGATGAAACTACAAAAAGAGATTACATGAAATGAAAGCCACGGAGCTAATGAAATACTGTGCACTGCTGCAGAATTTGTGCTCCGGTGACCTTACACAGCTCCAGACTGTAACTTCATCTCCTGTGTAATAGCTCTAATTCCGATACTCGTGAGTTGGACCCTGTCAGAACCAGGTTTATCATCATTGACATACACTCTGTGCCCGGCAGAATCAGGTTTATCATCACTGACATACACTCTGTGCCCACATCGTTAGGTACCTCCTTTACCTAATAACGTTTCCATTGAGTATATGTCTATAGTCTTCTGTTGCTGTAGCCCATCCATTTCAAAGTTAGATGTGTTGTGCATTCAGAGATAATCTTCTGCACACCACTGTTCTAATGCATGGTTATTTGAGTCATTGTCAGCTTGATCCTGTCTGGCCATTCCTTTCTGACCTCTCTCATTAACACGGAGGCTTCACACACAGAACTGCTGCTCACTGGGGAAGGGTCTCGGTCCGAAACGTCGACAGTGCTTCTCCCTATAGATGCTGCTTGGCCTGCTGCGTTCCACCAGCATTTTGTGTGTGCTGCTGTTCACTGGATGTTTTTTTTCATTTTGCACAACATTCTCAGTAAACTCTAGAGATTGTTGTGTGTGAAAATCCTGGGAGATCAGCAGTTCCTGAGAAACTCAAACCACCCCATCTGGCACCAACAATCATTCCACACTCAAAGTCACTTAGATCACATTTCTTCCCCGATATGATGTTTGGTCTGAACAACTGAGCCTCTTGACCATGCCTGCATGCTTTTATACATTGAGTTGTTCCCACATCATTGACTGATTAGGTATTTGCAATTACAAGCAGGTGTACTGGTGTACCTAATAAAGTGGCCACTGGGTGGGTGGCAAAGGTCATAAAAAATAAATATGTAGTTCAAGAAGTGAAGATAATAGTGAGACAGTGTTCACGAGTTTGTGGACCATTCGTAGATCTGGAGGGGAAGAAGATGTCGCTAAAATGTGTTGATGCAACCATCAGAATGCTCTCCATGTTACATCTGCAGAAATTTGCTAGAGGCTTGGTGACGCACCAATGTTCCTCAAACTCCTAATGAAATACAGTCGCTGGCATACCTTCTTCATAGTGGCCCAGGATAGACCTTCAGAGAACTTGAAGCTGCTCACCCTTCCCACTGCTGACCCCTCAGTGAGAGCAGCCGTATGTTCTCCTGACTTACCCTTCCTGAAGTCCACAATCAGTCCCTTGGTGTTACTGACACTGGGTGCAAGGCCGTTGTTTCAACACCACTCACCTAGCTGATCTATCTCACTCCTGTACACCTCGTCAATGCTATCTGGGATTCTGCCAGCTATAGTTGTGCCAGTGCCCCGAAGGCACAGGTTGATCAGATCTGCTTGCAGTTTCTTTGCAAATTTTACCTGAGCTGACTCCCAGACACCCAGGTTTTAGTACAAAAGAACGTAACACGTCAAGGTCCTCCCTTTCGATTGCTCCTCTGTGCCCAGTCTATTCCCTGTGAGTCCATGAAGTACCCAATCCAATCAGACTTTGTCAACAATTTAACAGAGTGTTTGTTCCTCTGGGGAAAAGTTCTGAGATTGCCTACACAATGAAGAGGAATTACTGTTGTGAAATTCTGTGTGCAGAAAACAACTCAAAGATAAAGAGTAGCTTTATTTGTCACAGATACATTGAACTAAACAGTGAAATGTAGCTTTAGCATCAAAAACCAATAGCCTGAGCTGGAGGCAGCCCACAAGTGCTGCCAGATTCCTGATGCCAACATAGCACGCCCTCAGCTTACTAACCCTAACCCGTACGTCATGTAATGTGGGAGGAAACAGGAGCACCTGGAGGAAATCAACATCAATGGGACTGCAGTTGAGAGGGTGAGTACTGTCAAGTTTCTCGGTATACACATCACTGATGATCTCACCTGGACTGTGCACACCAGCTTTGTGGCAAAAAAAAGCACAAGAGCGTCTTTTCCACCTCAGGCGACTGAAGAAGTTTGGCACCGGCCCCCAAATCCCCAAGGCCTTCTACAGGGGCACCTTTGAGAGCATCCTGACTGGCTGTGTCACTGCCTGGTATGGGAACTGCGCCAACCTCGATCGCCGGGCACATCCATGGACGTGAACTTCCCTCCATTGAGGACATTTACAGCTGGTGCGTAAAGAAGGCCTGGAAGATCACTGGGGACACCAGTCACCCCCCCAACCATAAGCTGTTTCAGCTGCTTCCATCTGGCAAACGATACCACAGCATTAAAGCCAGGACCAACAGTCTACCGGATGGCTTCTTTCCACAAACCATCAGACTTAAAAATTCAAATGTCTGTACAATACGGCAGAGTCATAATGCAAAGATTTTTACTCCCTCATGTTGTGGGACGGACGTAAGATTTAAATAAATTCACTTCATTTATTTCATTTCAACTCTTTAAATCCCTGTGCTCCAGAGATGCTGTTCAGTCCAGTAGATTCACTGAGTTCCTCCAGCAGACTCCAGGTTCCAGCACCTGCAGTCTTGTGTGTCTTCTTTATAAATTTCCAGAAATGAAAACTCCAGCAATTCCTTCATCTGCAAATGGAAAACATCCCTGGAAAATATTTAGTAAGCAAAATTTCAAAAGTTGAAAGGGCAGTGAAATGCATAAAATGGTGTAATTCCCGGGCCACGGAGTGAAGTGCTATTCGTTACGGTGAAAAATCAAGGAAACTTACACCAAAGAGTCAACAGTTTGTAGCAAAAGTTAGTGAACATTTATGAACTACAGAATTACTGTGAAAGTACTTGCTTCTCCCCAATAAAGGGACTTGACCGGACTACGGGGACCATTGGCATCAGGGTGCAGTGCAGTGGGAAAGTTTACAAAAGAAATTTCCATTCAGAGTGACGTGGGAATTGGTCAGCGCACACAACTTTAAAATTGAGGCTGCGTTACATCTGCACTCCATGTTCCAATTACCTGCCTGTCTGGGTACCTTACTTGAAGAGTACACATGGTCTTGATTTCCCAAGTGCAACTCAAGTGGTAATATATTAAAAAGCCATGTATTTGTGTAGAGGAAAGAGCTCTAGGAAATGTGTACAGTTCTTTCGTCCTGTACCACTCTCTTCTTCACACCTCATCAATCAAACCAAGCAACAAAAAAAATCAGAAAATTGGAGTCTCAAAAAGTTTTGGAATATAGGAAACTTCCAATAAGGAAACTGAGGAAATCTGAAAACAACCATCCCTAACTGAGAAGCACAACAGGTTCTGCAGGTGCTGGAAATCTTGATCAACACACACAAAAGGTTGGAGGAACTCAGCATGTCAGGCAGCATCAAGAGAGCAGAAATCACAGTCAACATATATTGGGGCGAGACCCTTCACTTGCCCTGAAATGTCAACTGTCTAATCACCTCCACAGATGCTGCCCGACCTGCTGAGTACCTCCAGCATCTGGTGTATGTCTCAACTCTAAATGGGCATTAATACTTATTAGAAGATCTGAACCGATTAAACCATCAACCAACTATTTCAGTAACTGTGAAGTCTAACATCCAAAAAAAAAGTGTCAGAAACAATATAAAAGGAAGAATAATGAATTGTGTTAAAATTTATTTTCTTGAAATACTCCACTATACCTGACGAGCTAAAGGAATTTCCAGCTATCTGGAATATCTGTAGATGGAAATACCACTGAATCACAGTAACATTCAGCCAGTTCTAGAGCCTTTGTTTTCAGCTTTTAAATGTCAATTTTACTGTTTTTCAGAAGTATTGTTTGAAAAGCTGGAGGACATATGTCCCAAGTTTTGTTCCGCAAAGATCTGTATAGAATACTTCAGAACCTGGGCAAGAGAATGCACAATTCAGGTGTGATCGAGTGTACTGATTGCCCAGTCCTGATGCAAAGTCAAAGTCACTTTTATCGTCATCTGCACAATTATATCTATGCACGTAAAACTTAATTACAGCAGTATCTTAGGTTGCAACCTGAAACGTCAATAATTCCTTTCCTCCCTCAGAGGTAGCTCCACCTGCTGAGGTTCCCCAGCAGATTGTGTCTTGTATCAATAACACAAACTTTGCAGATTTTATCTGTGTTTAGTTATAAACAGCTGAATTTATTTTTCGCAGTAATTGCCATCACACAGAAATACAGATTGTGCCGTCACTGCAGTTCAGATATTGATATTAGAAAGATGACAGGAACCTGCAGAGATTTGTGGACACAGCTCAGCACATCACTTCCCACCTGTCTAAACTCTCTGCCTTGGTGAAGCAGCCAACATAATCAAAGACCCCACCCACCCTGGACGTTCCCTCTTCTCCCTCCTCTCACTGTGCAGAAGATACAAAAGCCTGAAAGCACATACCAGCAGGCTCAAAGACAGCTCTTACGGTGCTGTTATAAAGCAATTGAAATGTCACGGAGCACGATAAGATGGACTTTTGACCTCACAATCTATCCGGTTATGACCTTGCACCTCATTATCTGCCTGCACTGCACTCGCCCTGTACAGTAACACTTTTATTTTGCATTGTTTTTCCTTGTTCCACCTGGATGCATTGTGTAATGAAATGATCTGCATGAATGGTATGCAAGAGGGGCTTTTCACTGTGCCTCAATACATCCGAAAATAATTTACCGAATTTGGTTCTGGAGAATCACAAGCGCTCCCCTCAAAAATTCATTTTCCCGTGAAATGGAATCTGATTTGAGGAGATCAGCCGCTGTATAGAGGATTGCTTGTGATTTCTGGGAAACATAACCTTGTTCAATTCAACAAACATCGTTTCTCTTCTGATTTTATAGAAGAAGAGGAAATTACGGAACACAATGCCTAGAACATGGGCGAATCGATACACCTTCGCAACAGTTGTCAGCCGGTGTTTATTACTGGCAGTGTAGATGAATGCCGGTCTCTCCTCGGTATTTGTAAAATTACTCATTCACTGCTGGATCCTGGCTGTTCACTTACAATTATAAATATTGTAACACTTCTGTAAATATAATGCTCACAGGGCAATAAGTATGAAAAATGTTTGCCTAGTTTCTGGAAGGACTGGAATGCAAATATTGGTAAATAAAATGTTAAGTATTTCCATAATTATGAATAGATGCTCCCTCTACCAGGCATACTCTGGGCTTCAGAAGGGGATTAACTGAGGTTGAAGGAGTTCCCTGCCACGCTATGGCTGTCGGCTCTGTGATATTGCCTGGGTGGAGCTTTGACTGATGAAGCTCTATAGCAGTGAGCAGACACAAGAGAGTGCAGATGCCGGAATCTGGAGCAACACACAGTCCGCTGGAGGAACTCAGCAGGTTGAGCAGCATCTGTGGAGGGAAAGGAGCTGTCAACATTTCAGATCGAGACCCCTTCATGGAAGCACGTTCCCAGAGCTGGGCTGGTGGGCGCCTGGATTACATCATGTCTCCGAGCCAAACCACAGCGCTCAGGGAATCCTCCCAGCATCTCCGGCCCTGACGCACCTCCGTAAACTTCGGCGGTTTCAGATTCATTTATTTATACATGCCGTGAAACGCGTTGCTTGCGTTAACGATCAATACAACCAAAGGGTGTGCTGGGGGCAGCCCGCCAGTGTTGCCAACAGAGTAAGCCCACCGTGTTCAGCAGGACCACACAAACACCAGCGGCAACAGGACAACAGCCACAGAGCAACACCAAAGCAAGCATCTTCTCCTCTTCCCAACCATCCACACACACACCGACGGGTTTTCAGTCCCAGAACAGGCCCCCCCCCCACCCGCATGTCTCCCACCTACAGTCGCGGTCCAGACGCGCAGACATTGAGGCACCGACTTCCAGACTCTCCATCGGTCCTCGAACTCGCAGAGGTCAGGCCCCTGATTTCTGAACTAGGGCGGGCTGTTCATCCCATCTGGCCTATGCCAGCTCTCAAGTGCAATCCCATTCCCCACTGAGATTCCCTTTATCCTATTCTTCCCTCTTTCCCAACAACGCCCCCACCCCCCAGATTCCATTTCTCACCTGCACACTATTGATCCCTTACAGTGGCCAATTGACCCACCAAGTCAGGAGGATGTTTTTCGAGCTGAAACATGAACTCTGTTCCTGCTGCTGACTGTCCTACCGCGCGTTTGCAGCATTTTCTCGGTTCGTTTGATAATCCCCTTCAACCTGACCGGCTTTTTCTGTGCTGAGCACCTTCTTGCTTTCATGTTTCTGAAAAGCCCTCTTCAGATCAGTGGTGTGATTAGAACTTACGATCCTGGCAACGTCCTCTCTCGCTCTTAACAATTTCCCTCTCCTAGTGGGTCCCATGTCTGAGTTTAAACCAAAGAAACGGCTCCACTCCTCACTGCGGACATCTGTCCGCACATCTGACGCACACGTGTCCCCAGATCCTGCGAAATGGCTCCCATATACAACAGAGCTCTAAGCTAACAGCACTCTGCTCATCCATGACGAGCTCTCCTGGCAAAGCACCAGGCAGCGTGAGCAGGTAAGAGGTCCACAGGACCGAAGGGCTCTTTCCAACATCAACACATGCTCGCTGAGTCAGCTCCGCATGAGCGCTGGACTGCCTCTGTGGCCATTAATATAGACATCCCCCCCCCCGCACAACACCTGTCCTCGCATATAAGGTGCATGTTAAAAATTCTATTACGCGGGAGGGTGGCTGGTTTTTATTGTAGGCCAGCTTCCCCCCACTGGTGTTCTGCTTCTCAGGACAGCTGGCTGCAGAGATGTGAGGGAAATCTGGAACACAGCGGAGAAACGGGTTCTTTGGGCCTTCATACTCATGCTGGCTATCAGCGATCCCGTTTACCTGTACTCAGTCCCTGTGCCCCGCTGATTCGTGGCTCGTCTAAGTATTTAGCTCGAGTGACAGCTTCTTGAAACGTGTCGCTTCTCCTTCCACAGGTTCTGTCTGACTCGTTGAGCTTTTCTTGTGCTTTAGAGTTATAGAGCACCACAGCAGAGCAACAGGGCCTTTGTCCCATCTAGGTTTATGTCGAATTGTTCTACTGCCTAGTCCCATTGACCTGCCATCTGGACCATAGCCCTCCTGTCGATGCCCCGTCCAAACTTTTCTTCAATGTTGCAATCGAACCTGCGCCCGCCACTTCTGCTGGCAGCTCGTTCCACAATCACACCACCCTCTGTGTGAAGAGGTTACCCCTCGGTTTGCCCTTAAACACTTCACCTTTCACTCTTAACCCATGACCTCTAGTCAGCTGAGAAGATCATCGGGGTCTCTCTTCCCGCCATCACGGACATTTACACTACACGCTGCATCCGCAAAGCAAACAGCGTTATGAAGGACCCCACGCACCCCTCAAACAATCTCTTCTCCCTCCTGCCGTCTGGGAAAAGGCACCGAAGCATTCGGGCTCTCACGACCAGACTGTGTAACAGTTTCTTCCCCCAAACCATCAGACTCCTCAATACCCGAAGCCTGGACTGACACCTTACTGCCCTATTGTCTTGTTTATTATTTATTGTAATTCCTGCACTGTTTTGTGCACTTTATGCAGTCCTGGGTAGGTCTGTAGTCTAGTGTAGTTGTTTTTTTTTCTCTCTGTGTTGTTTTTTTTTTACATAGTTCAGTCTAGGTTTTGTACTGTGTCATGTAAACCATGGTTCTGAAAAACATTGTCTCATTTTTACTATGTACTGTACCAGCAGTTATGGTCGAAATGACAATAAAAAGTGACTGGACTTGACTTGACTTACCTAACTTCAGTGGATAAATCCTGCTAGCATTTACCCTATCTATACCTGTCATAATTTCGTATACCTCTGTCAAACCTCCCTTCATTTTCCTATGCTCCAGGGAATAAAGTACATTGAACCTTTCCCCATAACTCAGGCCCTCAGGTCCCAGCAACATCCTTGTAAATTTTCCTTGCACACTTTCAATGTTATTGATATCTTTCCATTTGGAAGGTGACCAGAACCTTCTGTTGTGAGTTGGTAGCCCAAGTTACAAGGAAAGGTTGCATAGATTAGGATGTTATTCCCTGGAATGTAGGAGATTGAGGGGAGATGTAATAGAGGTATACAAGATCATGAGGGGCATAGACAGGGCAAAAGCACACAGTCTTTTTCCCCCAGGGAGGGGTTGCTGTAAACCTGAGAGCACAGATTTAAGACCAGAGGCAAGACATTTAAAAGGGACATCAGGGGTAGCTTCTTCATGCAAAGGGTGGTGCATATTTGGAATGAATTGCTAGAAACAGTGGTCGAGGGATGCACATTAACAACATTGAACAACAGCTAGATAAGTACATGGATAGGAAAGGTTCAGAGGACAAACCCAGGCAGATGGGCAACACAATGGGGCTAAGTTGGGCTGAAGGGCTTGTCTCCTTGCTATATGACCAAAAGACCATACGGTATAGGAGTAGAATTAGGCCATTCAGCCCATCGAGTCTGCTTCACCATTTCATCATGGCTGATCCATCTTCCTACTCAGCCCCAGTCTCCTACCTTCTCCCCACATCTCTTCATACCCTGACCAATCAAGAATCTATTAACCTCTGCCTTAAACATACCCAATAACTTGGCCTCCACGGCCACCTGTGGCAATCAGTTCCACACATTCTCCACTCTCTGGCTAAAGAAATTCCTCCTCATCTCCATTCTAAACGGACGTCCCTCTATTCTGAGGCCGTCCTCTGGACATAGACTTCCCCGTTATAGGAAACATTCTCTTTACATCCGCTCTACCCAGTCCTTTCTACGTTCAACAGGTTTCAATGAGAACCCCCCCCTCATTCATCTGAGTTCCGGTGAGTACAGAGCCACAAGCACTCCTCACATGATTAACCCTTTCATTCTGATTTATTGAGATACCGCGCAGAATAGGTCATTCTGACCCTTCCAGCTGCATTGCCCAGCAACCCCCGATTTAACCCTAGCCTAATCACAGGATAATTTGAAATGCTCAGTTAACCTACCAGCCAGTATGTCTTTGGATTTTGGGAGGAAACCGGAGCACCCGGAGGAAACACATGAAGTCACAGGCAAACTCCTTATAGGCAGTGGCTGGAATTGAACCCGGGTCGCTGGTACTGTAAAGCATTTCGATAGCTGCTACGTTACTGTGCCACCCAATCATTTTTATGAAACGTCTTTGAACCCTTTCCAATGCTAGCACATCATTTCTTAGATAAGAGGACCAAAACTGTTCACAATATTGAAAGTGAGGTCTCACCAGAGCCTTAAAACGCCTCAATGTTACATCCTTCCTTTTATATTCCAATCCTCGCAAAGTGAATGCTAACATCACATTGGCATTCCTCAACACCGACTCGACCTGCAAATGAGCCTTTAGGGAAACCTGCATGAAGACTACCGAGACTCTTTGCAACTCAGAGTTTAAAATCCTCTCGCCCTTTAGAAAATAGTCTATGCTTTTATTTCTTCTGCCAAATTGCGTGACCATACATTTCCCGACACTGTATTCCATCTACCACCTTTTTGCCCAGTCGCCTACTCTAAGTCCTTCTGTAGACTGTCTGCTTCAACACTTCCTGTCCCTCATACCTTCCGCAAACTTGACCTCAAAACCATCAATTCCGACATCCAAATCATTGATAAATAACATAAAAGAAGTGGTCCCAACACAGAACCTTGTTTAATATCACTAGTCAACCAGAAAAGGCTCCCTTTATTCCCACTCTTTGCCTCCTGCTAATCAGCCACTGTTTTAACCATGCTAGAACCTTTCCTGTAATATCACGGCCTTTTAACTCACTAAGCAGCCTCAAGTGTGGCACATTGTCAAAGGTCTTATGAAAATTCAAGTACATAATATCCACTGATTCTCCTCTATCTATCCTGCTTGTTATCTCTTCAAGGAATGCCAAACGATTTGTTAGGCAAGATTTTCCCTTAAGGAAGCCATGCTTACTTAGGCTATTTTATCATGTGCTTCCAAGTACCCTGAAACCACATCCTTAACAATCGAATCCAACATCTTCCCAACCACCGAGGTCAGACTAACGGGCTTTTAGTTTCCTTTCTTCTGCCTCTCTCCCTTCTTGAACAGTGGAGTGACATTTGCAATTTTCCAGTCCCCTGGAACCATGCCAAAATCAACTGAATCTTAAAACATCATCACTAATGTCTCCGTAATCTCTTCAGCCACCTCTTTCAGAGTCCTGGGGTGCAGACCGTCTGGTCCAGGTGACTTATCTACGTTAAAACTTTCAGTTTCCCAAGCTCCTTCTTCCTAGTAATGGCAACTTCATTCACTTCTGCCCCCGACACTCTTGAGCATTCAGCATACTGCGAGAGCCTTCCACAGTGAAGGCTAATACAAAATGCTTATTCAGTTCATCCACCATTTCCTTGTTACTATCTCTCCAGCATTGTTTTCCAGTGGTCTGATACCCACTCTCATCTCTCTTTTACACTTTATGTATCTGAAGAAACCTTTGGTATCCTCTTTAATATTGTTGGTTAGCTTATTCCATCTTTTCTTTCTTTATCTTATTTAGTCGCCTTCTGGTTGTTTTTAAAAACTTCGCAATCCTCTAACTTCCCACTAATATTTGCTCTATTATATGCCCTCTTTTACTTTTATGTTGGCTTTGACTTCACTTGTCAGCCACGGTTGTGTCATTCTGCCTTTAGAATTCTTCTTTGGGATGTATCTATTCTGCACCTCTCTCATGCCCTGTAATTCCCTTTACTTCACTGTAATACTGATACATCTGAATTCAGTTTCTCCTTCTCAAATTTCAGGGTGAATTTTTATCATATTATGATCACTGACCCCTAAGGTTTTCTATATTGTAAGCCCACTAATCAATTGAAGTTCATCACACAACTCCCAGTGCAGAATAGCTGATCCCCCTAGTGGGCTCTATCATGAGTTGTTCTAAAAAGCTATCTCGTAGGCATTCTACAAATTCTCCCTCGAGGGATCCAGCACCAGCCTGAGTTTTCCAGTCTATCTGCATATTTAAATCCTCCATGACAATCATAACATTGCACTTTTGACATGCATTTTCTAGCTCAATTTGTAATTTGTAGCCCACACCTTTGCTACCATTCGGAGGTCTGTATATAACTTCCATCAGTGTCTTTTTACCCTCGTAGTTTCTTAACTCTACCCACGACGATTCTAGACCTTCCAATCTTATGGCACTTCTTTCTCAGGATGAAGGGTCTCGGCCCAAAATGTCAACTATACTCTTTTCCATAGATGCTGAGCTCCTCCAGCATTTTGTGTGTGTGGCCTGGATTTCCAGCATCTGCAGATTTTCTCTTGTTTGTAATTGGACCACCTCTTTCTAATGATTTGATTTAAATTTTTACCCATAGAGCAACGCCACTCCCTCTGCCTACCTACCTGTACTTTTAATACGATGTGTATCCTTGGGCATTGTTCCCAGCTGTAATTTTCTTTCAGCCACAAATCAGTGATGCCCACAACGTCATACATGTCAATCTGTAACTGTGATTCAGGTTGATCTACCTTCTTCCATATACTGTGTGCACTCAAATATAACATCTTCAGTCTTGTATCCATCTCCCTTTTTGACCTTGTCGCCCTTTTACATTGCAACACATCCCATTGAATGCAATTTTGTTGTATCATCAGCCTCTCCTTGCTAGCTGTCTCACTTCACACTGCCTCTGTTTGTAAACCAACTACCCCATCCTCAACCCATCACTCCAGCTCCCATCCCCTCGCCAAATCAGTGTAAACTCACCCGAACAGCTCCAGCGTATCTGCCCGCAAGGGTATTGGTCTCCCTCAGGTTCAGGAGTAACCCGTCCCTTTTGTACAGGACCTCCTCACCTTTCCTACCTACATCAGTGGTGGCTTTCTGAAGAACCCACACCACCGTAGAGTAGCGATTAGTGCAACGCTATTACAGCTCGGGCGCCAGAGTCTGGAGTTCAATCCCAGCATCCTTTGTAAGGAGTCTGTATGTCCTTCCTGTAAGTGCGTAGATTTTGCCTGGACCCTCGTTTCCTTCTGCAGTCCAAAGTCGAAGCTGGCAGAGCAGACTCGACTCAAATGGCCTAACTCTACTCCTGTATCTTATAGTCTCATGGCACCAGGTAGGTTAATTGTTCATTGTAAATTGTCCTGTATTTAGGTTAGGGTTAAATCAGATTTATCGTGGGTTTCTGGACAAGGCCACTCAAAGGGCTAGAAGATCTATTCTGCACTGTATCGCCGAATAAGGTAAAAACAAAGTATTTGACTGTTGGAGCAACGTGGGAAGATCGATTGGATTCTATCCGTGTCTCCTTCCTGTCAGTAAGTATGCTCCTAATGCTTTTCAGAACATAGCTGATCCCTGGTGCAGGGAGGAGGAATTGCTTTCCGTGGCCTCGCGGGACAGAGAGTTTGCGCTGCGGGTGGGAAGGGTGCGTGGGGAATGTTCTGCCCCCGTCAAGTTAATGTGCCGCAATCCCCCTCCACACGCCGCACACTTCCAGAACGTGGGACCTCGTCTCTCTCGTGCGAGATGCAGCCATTACGAGGTTCTTTGTCCCGTACAGACGGTGGAGAATGAGACGACAGCTGAGCGCTCTCCAGTATCCGGTGATGGAGATAAAGATTAGCTTTATTTGTCACAGTGAAATACATCGTTTACAGTCCGGGGGTGTGCTGGGGGCAGCCTGCAAGTGTTGCCATGCTCCCGGTGCCAAAATAGCGCGTCCGAAGTTTACTAAGCCTAACCCATACGTCTTTGGGATGTGGGAGAAAACCAGAGCACCCAGAGGAAACCCACGTGGCTATATTATGAAGGAAATATATTTTGAAAATCTGTGGTGTTTCTGGTAAAAGCCATGCGTCAGGACCCTGTCCTCATGTAACATTATAAAGGGCTAGGTGGAGTGGACGTATAGTCACAACCGCAAGAGGTTCTGTGGATGCTGGAAATCCAGAGCAAGATACACAGTGCAGGGGAACTCAGCAGTTCAGACAGTTTCTACGGAGGGGAACAAACAGCTGACGTTTTTTTGCTTATACCCTTCCTTGGGACTGGTGACAGGTCTTGTCCTGAAATGTTGACTGTTTATCCCCCTCCACAGATGCTGCCTGACTCCAAATATTAAAGGGTATAGCATAAAAGTGAGAGTGGGAATGTTTTAAAACGTACAGGACCAGTTTTTTCCCCACACAGAGTGGCGGGTGTCTGCAACGGCCTGCCAGAGGCTGATACAATCATGGGGTTTCATACAGACATGGACCGCATGTAGGCAGGTGTGCAGTTTACCTTGGGATCATCGCCAGCATGGACATTGCGGGCCGAAGGGTCCGATTCTCTGCCCTAAAACGGCCTCGGTGTGTGCCGAGCGAGGGCAGGGCGCTGTCTGAGAGATAAGTGTCGCGGAGTCTGCAAGTCTTTCAGCGCCGCCTGCCTGGTTGTGAATGAGCGTAAAGGGCAACGTTTCAAAGCAGCGGTGGACAGAAGCTGGTTAGAGACATCCATATCCCAGGCTGATGAGCCTCTCATTGCTTAAGAGGCTGTAAAGGCAGCACTCAGAGTGGCAAGCCAAGACAAAAGGCTCATTGTAACTGACAAGCCTGGTGGATCATGGTGGTAAAAATGTCAAGCACCCTCAGCTCCAGCAACAGCCCCGGGCTCCCAGAGACTTTTTTTCTCAGTCTCTGAGATGGAAACATAAATTGGATCCCTGCCCAAAAGCTCAATCTAGGCTGTAATTGTATCTCTCAGCTCGGAACTGAGGGAACGCGAGCAAAGTGGCCCGTAAATGATACCAACGGGCGAAGGCAGAAGGGAGAATAAAACACAGGGCTGTGGTGCTGCATGGTTGATTCTTTCTGCCTTCTCCGCCGGAGTCCTGACCTCTATCAGACGGAATATCTGCCGCATTGATATTCCCCTGGCGGCATTTCCTCAACCTGTCACAGTGAGAGAATTTCAGAGCTGACGGGTCGGTAATAGGACATGAGAAAGTGTTTGTGTGTCTCCGCAGCCCGCTTCCACTGCAAGCGTGTCAGAATCGGAACCAGGTTCATTATCTCTGACGTGTGTCGCGAAACTTGGTGTTTACATTGCAGTGCAATACATTTAAAAATCACGCTGAATTACAGTAAGAAATAATATTAATAAATGGTGCTAAAAGAGCAAACTAGCGAGGAGGTTTTCGTGGGCTCATGGGCTGGTGAGAAATCGGATGGCGGAGGGGAAGAAGCTGGTCCTAAAACATTCCGTGTGTGTCTTCGGGCTCCTGCACCTCTCTCTGATGGTAGGAATCCATATGGGGAGGGCCCTTCATGATGGAGGCGCCTTTTTGAGTGAAAACTTGCCAACATTTTCCCTGGCAAGTCCCCTTTAGATCTTATGTTTCCAAAAATTCTTCTAAACTCCATGGAATATGGACCCAATCTGTGAAGCCTCTCTTGATAAGCCAACCCTCTCATGATAAGGATTAGCCTCCAGAACATCCTCTGGACTGCCTTCAATATTGTTTTTTTAAATAAGGAAATTAGGAGTTTTGAGACTGTGAACAACATCCCATACAAATGGAACAAGATCTCCCGATCCTTAAACTCCAATCCCTTTGCAATGAAGTAAAATACATCATTTGCCTTTGTAATCACTCGTTGGGCCTGCCTACTAAGGTTTTGCGATTCACACCTCTGAGCACTCATACCCAGAGCTGGATTTCGCGTTGCAGTTTGCAATAAGTGCAGAGAAATACCTGAGGAGAAACAATTCACAGGTCTATGGTGAAAACAGTGAGGGATTGGACTGGAGAACTGATTTGACACGTCACCAAATACTGCCAACTTTCTGCCAATGTAAGGAGGAAAGCTTTCTGATCCACTTCACCACAGCCTGGTGTGGAGCCTCCAGTGTGCAGGCTTGCTAGGGGCCGCAGAAGGCTGTAGACTCAGCCAGTCCATCACAAGCCTCCCCATCATCGAGGATAGCTTCAAAAAGCAGTGCCTCAAGGAAGTGTCACCCATCATCTGGGACGTGCCCTCTCCTTGTTGCTACCAACCGGGAGGAGGCACAGGAGCCTGAAAACCCACACTCTGTCAGCAAGAGATGGCTTGACCCAAAAGCAGAGCGGCGGAGATGACATAGCGGTAAATGATACTTCACAAATAAACCGCAAAATAACAAGCCATGAGGGGCCACGCACAAAAGAGAACAGACACTAACACCACAGGTAACAAGCTAATTGAAGGCCAAGACCAACTAGTTGAGGCTGGCTGGTTCATTGGGGTGAAGAAGGACCGTGGATGAGAGATGGGTTTAAATAGGCTGCAGGTGATGAGTTGGAAATGAATGACAGGTGACTTCCTGTTAGCTGGGCAGGGACTGGGAGGTGCCTACCTGTGTGGGCCTGGCAGATGATAAAGATGAGATGAAAGCATGCCCTGAGTGGTAAGGGTCATTCCTGATAGATTCCGTCCTCTTGAAACATCGTCATTTGGAAACATCCTTGATGGAGGGTAGGCTAGTACCTATGATGGAGTTGGCTTTTTACTAATAATCTGTATTGGTGTCTCCATACCAGATAATGATGCAACCAGTCAGAATAGCACATCTCCTCAAATGCCTAATTTAATGTAGCCACTGCTCTGCCTTCTTCATGATTTTGTCAATACGTTTGTCACAGGGCTGGGATTCTCAGGAGCTGGTAATTGGGATTATCTTTGGGAAGTTACCGCAGTCCTGCAGGAAATCTCAGGTTGTGACAGAGCTCAGGGACATACTGTACGCTTCGGAGGTTTACTGTCAGGCCCACTCAGGGCCACAGATCACCCCGGCAGAAATGCTGGCCCTGTTTCGCCAATGTATCTGAAGGGTCTGTGGAGACAGGTCCAATTTTCTGATGCACACAGGAGGAGGAGTTAAGATGACACCAGAGGGTGACTTCTTCAAGCTCATATAACATATAACAATTACAGCACAGAAACAGGCCATCTCAGCCCTTCTAGTCCGTGCCGAATACTTACTCTCACCTAGTCCCACTGACCTGCACTCAGCCCATAACCCTCCATTCCTTTCCTGTCCATATACCTGAAACAGCTTAAATTCCTCTCTTTAATGCCTCTTCTTTTCTTTTAAAGGTGGCTGGGGTTCTGTTGGAGTCCGTGACCTACAACTGCCCTCAAACTGCAGTTCTTCACAGCGGTGGGACCCCGCTCTTGGAGCTTGCCAAGTTTTCAATATCTCTCTCTCTCCATGGGGGTGGGGGGGCAGGGTCTTCTGATTCTTGAGTCAGGTGAGCTCGAATAAGCGATGCTGTGGACTGTAACATCAAAACAGCGAGTTGTTGGTCTCCCCTCGCTGTGGCAGGAGTGATACCTCACTCTCCCTTGTGAGTGAGAGAGAGCCTGTGGCTTGTCGAACTGATAACTTTTTGATGGACTCTACATCTCGGGGGCTTTGCACGCCTGATCGGCAGTGGGAGCTGATGCTGGAACAAGTGGCGGGAGTGGGCGGGGGGGAAGTTGATGATTTGCTGTTCCTTGTGCATGGGTGAGGGGGGCTTTGTGGTTCTAAATTTTTCTGTCATTTATTCTCTGGGGTTTTCTTCTATTTCAGGGTCGTCTGTGGAGAGTAAGAATTTCAGGTTGTATACTGTATACATTCTCTGATATTAAATGGAACCATTGAATCATAGAGAGCAGGTCAGGAGAACAAGTACTTCAGCTTCAAGCTCAGAGTCCGATGAGTCTGTTGTCAGGGTGCATTGAAATCCCTTGATTTCCTGAACCTCACTGAGTAAACAATGTGAGATTATGATAAATTATTATTTATGATTGAAAGGGTTAACGTATGAGGAGCATTTGATAGTTATGGCCTGTACTCATTGGAGTTTAGAAGAATGCAGAATATCAAAAGAATGGATGGGGAGAGGATATTTCCGATGGTGGGGGAATCTAGGACCAGTGAACACAAACCCAGAATTGAGGAACAACCACTTAGAACAAAGATGAGAAGGGATTCGTTTAGCTAGGGGGTGGTGAATGTGTGGAATTCATTGCCATGGATGGCTATGGGGGCCAAGTTATTGCGTATATTTAAAGCAGAGGTTCTTGTTTAGTCGAGGCATCAAAGCTTCGGGAAGGAGGTAGGAAAATGGGGATGAGAGGGATAATAGATCAGCCAAAATGAAATGACAGTGCAGAGTCGATGGGTTGAATGGCCTAACTCTGCTCCTATGTCTTATGGTCTAACTACAACAACCTGGAAAATTACAGAACGGTGCAAAGCACAGTTGTGATGCTGACAAAGGATCTCAGCCCGAAAATTGACTGCTCGTTTCCATGGACGCTGCCTAACTTGCTGACCTGCCAAGTTTCTCCAGCATTTTGTGTGTGCTACTTTGGATTTCCAGCAACTGCAGAATTTCTCGTCTGTAGTGAAGCGTTTTGGGGAACCACCTCCACTCTGTCTGCCGGAAAAGGTGGGATCTGCCGGTGGCCACCCACGTCCGTAACTACTCCCCATTCCCATTCCGACATGGAACATTGAAATTTACAGTGAAATGTGTTTGGAGAAACAACTAACACGGTCGGAGGACGTGCTGGGGGCAGCTCACAACTGTTGCCATACTTCCAGTGTCAACATAGCAAAACCAAAATGTATGTGACACTAGTAGTTAGAGCGGAAATACTGTGAGTTCTCGTCATACAGTTCAGAAAATGGTCCTTCGACCCACCCCGCCTGTGTTGACCATAACGTCAGTGTTAATCTTATTTGCCAGCATATGCTCTTACGCCATGGCAATTCAATGGCTCGCTGTGAAACTGCCTGCCTCCGCCACATTCTCAAGCCGCGTGCTCCAGGTTGGATGAAAAAGTTCTTCATTTGGAACATGGGGGGAAACCGGTGCACTCCAAGGAAATGTTGGAGTGAACAGTTAGTTTATGATGTTCTGTGGGCCGTGGTCTCTCTCTGGGGGCTTTGCTGTGTCTTGCACGGTGGGTGGTGGGAATACTGGTGCTGCTGCTTGTGTGTGGGGGGAGGCATAGGGGGCTTTGGGGTTCTTACGTTTTTTTTGTCATTCAATCTTTGTTGTTTTTCTTCTGTTTCTGATGTCTGTGGAGAGTAAGAATTTCAGGCTGTATATTGAATACATTCTCTGATATTAACTGGAACCATTGAAACCCACGTGGTCACAGGGAGAACATACAAGCTCCTTACAGACAGTGGTGAAATTGAACTCTCATCACTGGCACTGTAAAGTACTGCACTAACCGCTACGCTACCAAGCCTCCTGGAGACCCTGCCTGCATCCTTCATAATCTTATAAACAGCAAGGGAACTTTCAGTGTATTCTGTCCTCTGTCGCACGTACTCACACATACAATGGCCCGGCATGTCAATGGGGGGTGTGGGGACGTGGAGGACTAGCCTCTATCACACTAGAACATCAGCCGTGCTTGTTCCAATTACCTGGAGACAGAATTCAATCAGAGGCTTGAGCAAGTGACAAAAAGATCTGTTTCCCCGAGGTCCACGCCGGGGTTAATTAAAGAGTTGACTCCAAAGCCTCCCTTTCATTAGACGAGGGAAAACAGATCACTCGAGTGTGTCCGGCTGAGAGACGCCAACACAATACACATGTGGCCGGTGCTCAGGGAGATCGGCACTCTGGGGAGCCGCAGCCTCCCGTCACAAGCACCAAGCACCAATCGAAAGCAGTGACAGGCTGTCCGAGAATGAAGGAGGGTGGGGACAGGGTCACACGAAAAGGATGGGACAACAGGGACAGGGGTTACTGAGGGACAGTGCGAGGGAACTGGGTTAATGTCAGTGGGTACACAGTCAAAGCCATAGGGCACTAGGGGAGAGGGGTCACTGATGGAAGGTGTGAGGGAGCTTGATTAACGTCAGTGGGGATACAGTCAGTGACACAGGACACTAGTGGAGAGGAGTTAGTGAGGGATGGTGTGAGGGAGCTTGATTAACGTCAGTGGGGATACAGTCAGTGACACAGGGCTGGGGGGGAAGGGGTTAGTGAGGGATGGTGTGAGGGAGCTTGATTAACGTCAGTGAGGATACAGCCAGTGACACAGGGATGGGGGAAAGGGGTTAGTGAGGGATGGTGTGAGGGAGCTTGATTAATGTCAGTGGGGATACAGCCAGTGACACAGGGCTGGTGGGGAAGGGGTTAGTGAGGGATGGTGTGAGGGAGCTTGATTAATGTCAGTGGGGATACAGTCAGTGACACAGGGCTGGGGGGGAAGGGGTTAGTGAGGGATGGTATGAGGGAGTTAGATTAACGTCAGTGGGGATACAGCCAGTGACACAGGGCACTAGTGGAGAGGAGCTAGTGAGGGAGCTTGATTAACGTCAGTGAGGATACAGTCAGTGACACAGGGCTGGGGGGGAAGGGGTTAGTGAGGGATGGTGTGAGGGAGCTTGATTAACGTCAGTGGGGATACAGTCAGTGACACAGGGCTGGGGGGGAAGGGGTTAGTGAGGGATGGTATGAGGGAGTTAGATTAACGTCAGTGGGGATACAGCCAGTGACACAGGGCACTAGTGGAGAGGAGCTAGTGAGGGATGGTGTGAGGGAGCTTGATTAACGTCAGTGGGGATACAGCCAGTGACACAGGGCTGGGGGGGAAGGGGTTAGTGAGGGATGGTGTGAGGGAGCTTGATTAACGTCAGTGGGGATACAGTCAGTGACACAGGGATGGGGGAAAGGGGTTAGTGAGGGATGGTATGAGGGAGTTAGATTAATATCAGTAGTTATACAGTCAGTGACACGGCACTAGTGGAGAGGAGTTAGTGAGGGATGGTGTGAGGGAGCTTGATTAACGTCAGTGAGGATACAGTCAGTGACACAGGGCTGGGGGGGAAGGGGTTAGTGAGGGATGGTGTGAGGGAGCTTGATTAACGTCAGTGGGGATACAGCCAGTGACACAGGGCTGGGGGGGAAGGGGTTAGTGAGGGATGGTGTGAGGGAACTGGATTAACGTCAGTGGGGATACAGCCAGTGACACAGGGCACTAGTGGAGAGGAGCTAGTGAGGGAGCTTGATTAACGTCAGTGGGGATACAGTCAGTGACACAGGGCTGGGGGGGAAAGGGGTTAGTGAGGGATGGTGTGAGGGAACTGGATTAATGTCAGTGAGGATACAGTCAGACAGACATACTTTATTGATCCCAAGGGAAATTGGGTTTTGTTACAGTCGCACCAACCAAGAATAGTGTAGAAATATAGCAATATAAAACCATAAATAATTAAATAATAATAGGTAAATTATGCCAAGTGGAAATAAGTCCAGGACCAGCCTATTGGCTCAGGGTGTCTGACACTCCGAGAGAGGAGTTGTAAAGTTCGATGGTCACAGGTAGGAATGACTTCCTATGACGCTCAGTGTTGCATCTCGGTGGAGTGAGTCTCTGGCTGAATGTACTCCTGTGCCTAACCAGTACATTATGAAGTGGATGGGAGACATTGTCCAAGATGGCATGCAACTGGGACAGCATCCTCTTTTCAGACACCACCGTCAGAGTCCAGTTCCACCCCCACAACATCACTGGCCTTACGAATGAGTTTGTTGATTCTGTTGGTGTCTGCTACCCTCAGCCTGCTGCCCCAGCACACAACAGCAAACATGATAGCACTGGCCACCACAGACTCGTAGAACATCCTCAGCATTGTCCGGCAGATGTTAAAGGACCTCAGTCTCCTCAGGAAATAGAGACGGCTCTGGCCCTTCTTGTAGACAGCCTCAGTGTGCTTTGACCAGTCCAGTTTATTGTCCATTCATATCCCCAGGTATATGTAATCCTCCACCATGTTCACACTGACCTCTTGGATGGAAACAGGGGTCACCGGTGCCTTAGCCCTCCTCAAGTCCACCACCAGCTCCTTAGTCTTTTTCACATTAAGCTGCAGATGATTCTGCTCACACCATGTGACAAAGTTTCCCACCGTAGCCCTGTACTCAGCCTCATCTCCCTTGCTGATGCATCCAACTATGGCAGAGTCATCAGAAAACTTCTGAAGATGGCAAGACTCTGTGTTGTAGTTGAAGTCCGAGGTGTAGATGGTGAAGAGAAAGGGAGACAGGACAGTCCCCTGTGGAGCCCCAGTGCTGCTGACCACTCTGTCTGACACACAGTGTTGCAAGCACACGTACTGTGGTCTGCCCGTCAGGTAATCAATAATCCATGACACCAGGGAAGCAGCCACCTGCATCACTGTCAGCTTCTCACCCAGCAGAGCAGGGCGGATGGTATTGAACGCACTGGAGAAGTAAAAAAACATGACCCTCACAGTGCTCGCCGGCTTGTCCAGGTGGGCGTAGACACGGTCCAGCAGGTAGACGATGGCATCCTCAACTCCTAGTCGGGGTGAACTGGGGGGGGGGGGGGGGTCTAAGTGTGGCCTAACCATAGGCCGGAGCTGCTCTAGAACAAGTCTCTCCAGGGTCTTCATGATGTGGGAGGTCAATGCCACCGGTCTGTAGTCATTGGAGCCACTGGGGCTGCCACAGTGACAAAGGGTGCTGGGGGAGAGGGGGTTAATGAGGGATGATGTGAGGGATCTTGATTAATGTCATTAGGGACACAGTCAATGACACAGGGTGCTAGGGGAGAGGGGTCATTGAGGGACGGTATGAGGGAGTTGGATTAACGTCGGGTGGTATTCAATCGGTGACCCAGGGCTAAGGGGAGAGGGGTCAGTAAGTGATATTTCAATTAAGTAGAGTTTTTCAGAACATCATAAACCACTTTACAGCCAAGGATGTAACTTTATTGAAATGCTGTTACTGATATTTTGCCTGAAACATGGCTATTTATTGAATCTGCGCTGCCTCTGATGTAGTGTGTGATGGTACAGTGCGGTGACAATGAAATCGATAGCCTTGGGGCCAGCTTTGCCAATAGGTGGTGGAGCCAGTAGTGTTGAACAAGCAAGGAATCTGCAAAAGGACAGACAGGTTGGGAGAATGAGGAACGAAGTGGCAGCAAGCGTATGGTCATGCACTTTGATAGAAGAAATAAAGATTATCCAAACATGAAGAAATTTCAGAAATCAGAGTTGGAAAGGAATTTGGGAGTCACGCAGAATTCCTCAAAGGTTAACTTACAGGCTGTCTTGATAGAAGGGCGGTAAATGCATCGTTAGCATTTCCAGACTATGTAACGCGCTGTAAGGTTTCACTGCTAAAGTAATGGTTTCTCTGTAGCAGCAGCGTTTGGGTTATGATTGGAGATAACAGGGGCTTTGGAAAGTGCGCCATCCAATAAGAGGCACGTTGTTCTTTCCTGTGGGCCTGAGAGAAGGGATTTTGTGGTCTTTTGTCGGCGAGAGATGAAGAGAGGAGATGTGAGTGGAGAGAGTGGGTAGACTGCCGGACGGAGTGGACTTGGGCAAGGGTCTGAGGGTCAGCGACACTCGGAGGAAGTCGATCGGGAATGACTGGACAGAACCGTGAGCTTCAATGTGCACATTAGACTGTTTCATTAAAATGGGCCCATTTCCTTTTCATTTTCTTTACTAATCCTATAGTCAGATTAAGATTTATAAAGTTCAGTCGTTTAATTGCATATGGTGTACTGTCTGATATTTTGCGGTACGGATTTGTAACCGGGCGACACATCACACAGCATCCACACAAACGAGATTTCTCATTTTGGCGGGGCCAGAGGCTGTCTTCCCCTAGACAAACACGTGCGGACCGAACCTGAGGGTTCCTTTCTAGGAGACTAGAATATAAAAGCAAGCGTGTAATGTGGAGGCTTTATAAGGCATTGGTGAGATCACACTTGGATTATTGACAGCAGTTGTGGGCCCCTTTTCTAAGAGGAAGAGTGCTGGCATTGGAGAGGGTCCAGAGGAGATGCAGGAGAATGATCCTGGGAATGAAAGGGTTAATGTATGAGGCGTGTATGAAGGCTCTGAGCCTGTATTCACTGGGCTTTAGAAGAATGAATGGGGCTCTAATTGAAACCTATCGAATATTGACCGGCTGTGGAGAGAATGTTTTCTATAGTGGGAGAGTCTAGAACCAGAGTGTACAACTATGTCCATTTAGAACAGAGATGGTGAAGAATTTCTTCAACCTGTGGAACTCTTTCCCACTGATTGTTCCTGAGGCCAGGTCAATGTGTATATTTAAAGCGGTTCTTGATTAGTAAGGGTGTTTAGAGATTACCGAGTGAAGGCAGGGGAATGGGGTTGAGAGGGAGATGGAATGGCAGAGCAGACTCGATGGGCCGAATGACTTAATTTTGCTCCGATGTCTTAAGGATGGAGCTTCACTCGCTGTCTGACCCCGGGAGTGAGTGACGGGACGGTGAGGAGAGGCCGTCACTCTGCGTCTGACCCCAGGAGAGAGTGACGGGACGGTGAGGAGAGGCCGTCACTCTGCGTCTGACCCCAGGAGAGAGTGACGGGACGGTGAGGAGAGGCCTTCACTCTGCGTCTGACCCCAGGAGAGAGTGACGGGACGGCGCAGAGAGGCCTTCACTCTGTGTCTGACCCCAGGAGAGAGTGACGGGACGGTGAGGAGAGGCCTTCACTCTGTGTCTGACCCCGGGAGAGAGTGACGGGACGGTGAGGAGAGGCCCTCACTCTGTGTCCGACCCCGGGAGTGAGTGACGGGACGGTGAGGAGAGGCCCTCACTCTGTGTCCGACCCCGGGAGTGAGTGACGGGACGGTGAGGAGAGGCCTTCACTCGGTGTCTGACCCCGGGAGTGAGTGACGGGACGGTGAGGAGAAGCCTTCACTCTGTGTCTGACCCCGGGAGTGAGTGACGGGATGGTGAGGAGAAGCCTTCACTCTGCGTCTGACCCCGGGAGTGAGTGACGGGATGGTGAGGAGAAGCCTTCACTCGGTGTCTGACCCCAGGAGTGAGTGACGGGACGGTGAGGAGAAGCCTTCACTCTGTGTCTGACCCCAGGAGTGAGTGACGGGATGGTGAGGAGAAGCCTTCACTCTGCGTCTGACCCCAGGAGAGAGTGACGGGACGGCGCGGAGAGGCCTTCACTCTGTGTCTGACCCCAGGAGAGAGTGACGGGACGGTGAGGAGAGGCCTTCACTCTGTGTCTGACCCCGGGAGAGAGTGACGGGACGGTGAGGAGAGGCCGTCACTCTGTGTCTGACCCCGGGAGTGAGTGACGGGACAGTGAGGAGAGGCCCTCACTCTGTGTCTGACCCCGGGAGAGAGTGACGGGACGGTGAGGAGAGGCCGTCACTCTGTGTCTGACCCCGGGAGTGAGTGACGGGACGGTGAGGAGAGGCCCTCACTCTGTGTCCGACCCCGGGAGTGAGTGACGGGACAGTGAGGAGAGGCCTTCACTCGGTGTCTGACCCCAGGAGAGAGTGACGGGACGGTGAGGAGAGGCCTTCACTCTGTGTCTGATCCCGGGAGAGAGTGACGGGACGGTGAGGAGAGGCCGTCACTCTGTGTCTGACCCCGGGAGTGAGTGACGGGACGGTGAGGAGAGGCCCTCACTCTGTGTCCGACCCCGGGAGTGAGTGACGGGACAGTGAGGAGAGGCCTTCACTCGGTGTCTGACCCCGGGAGTGAGTGATGGGACGGTGAGGAGAAGCCTTCACTCTGTGTCTGACCCCAGGAGTGAGTGACGGGATGGTGAGGAGAAGCCTTCACTCTGCGTCTGACCCCGGGAGTGAGTGACGGGATGGTGAGGAGAAGCCTTCACTCGGTGTCTGACCTTTGCTGTAGATAATGGGGGCAATGGTCAATATTGTGCGATTTTCACACTGGTACATGGAGCTTAGAAAAACAGAGGGCTATGGGTAACCCTGTGTAATTTCTAAGGTAGGGTTGTGTTAGGCACAGCTTTGTGGGCCGAAGGGCCTGTATTGAGCTGTAGGTTTTAGGTTTTCTATGTTTCTTTGAAAAGGGCCACTGGGAGAAGGATAACAAACAAACGGGCCAGCGCAGCACAGGATCCGAATATGTTGCTACAATAATTATATATATATTGCAGATATTGCTACATATACTGCAGATGAACGCACGTTGTTCGCATTCAGCGCTTTATAACATCCTCTGTGCACCTGTCAGGTGGTGAATGTTCAGTCAGTTTTCCTGAGCCACGGGTGACTCTATACTGAATCAGTTCGCTCATCACATTACAACGCCAGCGCTCCACGATCGGGGTCTGACTCCACTGCTCCGTGTGCGCTTCCTCCAGGAGCTCTGAAGGATCGATTCTTCCGCCTCAGGTTCGCGGGCAGTTGCGAGTGCTGCGATCTCCACGCTCCCGGAGAGCACCGACCCGACGGACCGAATGGCTTCGCCCGGTGATTCCAGTTCCTGCCTTTGACTGCACGGTGCGGCGGTGCCCTCTTCAGTAGCCGCTGCCCGTTTGCAGGGGCGCTTGCCCAGACCCCGTCCTGCACCAGACACGCGACACTCAGCCCGGGCCTGGCAGCTTGTTACACTGGCGGGAGGGGTGGAGGGCGGTTCCATTGTCAGCAGGAAATCAAGTGGTGACTGGGTACTCCGAGAACTGTACCCCTCTCCCCGCGGGTAGGGGCCATCCAAATCTCTATAAGGCTGGGAGATGGATGGCCAGACCTCAGCAGGAGGGAGGCAGAGGGGTGTCCGGGAGAGTCCAGGCTACAATGAATCAGAACAGGGTTTCATATCACCGGATAACTCATGAAATTTGTCGATTTGCGGCTACAGTACATTAGAATATATAATAATAAAATCTATAAATTACTGTATATATGTCTGTGTGTATAAATATAAATATATATATACTGCAAAAAGAGAGGGGAAGATAGTGAAGAAGTGTTCATTGTCCATTCAGAAATCTGATGGTGGGGAAGAAGCTGTTCCTGAAACATTGAATGTGTGTCTTCAGTCTCCTGGGCCTCCTCCTTGATGGTAGCAATGAGAAGAGGGCATGTCCTGGGTGGTGGGGATCCTTAATGATGGATGCTGCCTTTTTGAGGCATCGCCTTTTGAAAAGTCCCGGATGCTGGGGAGGCTAGTGCCCATGATGGAGCTGGCTGAATCTACTACTTTCTGCTGCTCTTTCTGATCCTGTGCAGTGGCCCCACCATACCAGACAGTGACGCATCTGGTTAGAATTCTCTCCATGGTACGTCTGTAGAAATGCGTGATTTCTCCTGAAACTCCTCATGAAACATAGCTGCAATCATGCCTTCTTTGTAATTGCATCAATATGTTGGGCCTAGGATAAATCCTCGACGATATCGACACCCAGAAACTGCTCACCCTTCCCACTTCTGGTCCCCCATTGAGGACTGGTGTGTTCCCTTGACTTCCCCTTCCTGAAGTCCACAATGAAGGCCTTGGTCTTACTGACATTGAGAGCAAGGTTATTGCTACAACATCATTTAACCAACTGATCTATCTCTCTCCTGTGTGCCTCCTCATCACCATCTGAAATTCTGCCAAGAATAGTTGAATCGTCATCAGATTTATAGATGCCATTTGAGCTGTGCCTTTCAAAACTTGCAGCGGGATCTGAACCAGCTGGAATGATGGTCTGAGAAATGACAGATGAAATTTAATGCAGATATTGCACTTTGGGAGGACCAGCCAAGGTTGGTCTTACACAACGAGGAGACTGGTAGAACAAAGGGATCTAGGAATGCAGGCCCATAATTCATTGAAAGTGGCATCACAAGTAGATAGGGTCGTAAAGAAAGCTTTTGGCACATTGGACTTCATCGATAAAAATATTGAGTACAGGATTTGGGATGTTATGTTGAAGTCGTATAAGACATTGGTGAGGGCTAATTTGGAGTATTATGTACATCCCTGGCCACCTACCTACAGGAAAGGTGTAAAGAAGATTGAAAGAGCACAGAGAAAATTTAAAAGGATGTTGCTGGGATTAGAAGACCTGAGTTATAAGGAAAGATTGAATAGGTCAGAGCTTTATTTCTAATTATGAGGGGGCATAGATAAGGTAAATGTAAGCAGGCTTTTCCCAATATAGTTGAGTGAGACTATAACTAGAGGGCATGGGTTAAAGGTGAAAGGTGAAACATTTAAGGGGAACATGAGGGGAAACTCCACTCAGAGGGTGGTGAGAAGGTGGAATTAACAACAGGTGGATGCGATTTCAATTTTGACATTTAAGAGAAGTTTGGATAAGTATGTGGATAGGACTATTGTCCGGGTGCAGGTCAATGGGTTTAAAAGGTTCAGCATGGACTAGACTGGCCAAGAGGACTGTTTCTGTGCTGTACTTTCCTATGACTATGAGAGTCACGAGCATAAAGTGGGACAGTGGGTGAAGCACGCATCACTGAGCTGCACCAGTGTTGATCGTCAGTGAGGATATGTAATTTCTGATCCGTATAGACTGTGGTCTCCCACTGAGGACGTCAAGGATCCAGTTGCAGACGGAGGTACAGAGGCCCAGGGTCTGGAGCTTTTTGATTAGAACTGAGGGTAGGATAGTGTTGAACGCTGAGCTACAGTCAATAAACAGCAGCCAGTCGTAAGTATTACTATTGTCCCGGTGATCCAAGACCAAATGGAGAGCCAGTGAGATTGCATCTGTGGCAGAAAGCAGATTGCAGTGGGCCCAGGTCCTTGCTTGGGCAGGAGCTGATTCTAACCATGACCAACCTCTCAAAGCACTTCATCACAGTTGATGTGAGTGCCACTGGACGATAATCTTTGAGGTATCTCAGTCTGACCATCTTCGGCACTGGTATGGTGCCCCTCGCTTCTTCTCTTTCTCCCATGGTCCGCTCTCCTCTCCTGACAGATTCTTTCTTCTCCAGCCATTTATCTTTCCCACCCACTTGGCTTCACCTATCGCCGTCTAGCTCCACCCCTCTTTATTCTGGTGTCTTCCCCCTTCCTTTGCAGTCCTGATGAAGGGTCACTGTCTGAAATGTTTACTGTTTATTCCTCACCATAGACGCTGCCTGACCTGCTGAGTTCTTCCAGCGTTTTAGATAGATAGATAGATACTTTATTCATCCCCATGGGGAAATTCAACTTTTTTCCAATGTCCCATACACTTGTTGTAGCAAAACTAATTACATACAATACTTAACTCAGTAAAAAAATATGATATGCATCTAAATCACTATCTCAAAAAGCATTAATAATAGCTTTTAAAAAGTTCTTAAGTCCTGGCGGTAGAATTGTAAAGCCTAATGGCATTGGGGAGTATTGACCTCTTCATCCTGTCTGAGGAGCATTGCATCGATAGTAACCTGTCGCTGAAACTGCTTCTCTGTCTCTGGATGGTGCTATGTAGAGGATGTTCAGAGTTATCCATAATTGACCGTAGCCTACTCAGCGCCCTTCGCTCAGCTACCGATATTAAACTGTGTGTGTTGCTCCAGATTTCCAGCATCTGCAGAATTTCTTGTGTTGGTAACATTATGTTCATGTTAAATTCACGGAGGAGAAATGGTAAGCTTCAGGGGTTAATGGTGTTCTATAAAAGAAGACGGGTGGGGTGGGGAAGATCAGGGTGTGGACAGGTCGACTTGCTGGGCATTGTCCTGGTGACTCACCTTGTACACTGAGCATCAGAGAGCTCGGCTCATTGCCCCCAGTGTCACTTGGTGGGCTGGGATAGTAGGGCTGGCTGAGTCTGTGAACAGGGCCCTGTGTGTGTCGAAATTACTGCTGACTGATTTAACTGTTTAAATGGATCGACAGTATTGGTATTGGTTTATTATGGTCACGTACTCGGAGACAGTGCAAAACTTATATTGCACACTGTACATACAGATTAAAACACTACACAGTGTATTGAGCTAGAATAGGGTAAAACAATGAGACCATAAGACATAGGAGCAGATTTACGCCATTCAGCCCATCAAGTCTGCTCTGCCATTCCATTGTGGCTGATTTATTGCCCCTCTCAGCCTCATTCCCATGTTTTCTCCCTGTAACCTTTGATAACCTTAGCAGAATAAAGTGTTAAATGCTACCAAAAAAGTATAGTGTAGGTAGACACTAACAGGCAAGATCATAACATAGAACATTGAAATCTGCAGCACATTACAGGCCCTTCGGCCCACAATGTTGTGCCGACCATGTAACCTACTCTAGAGACTGCCTCGAATTTCCCTCGTGCGCAGCCCTCCATTTTTCTAAGCTCCGTGTACCTATCTAAGAGACTCTTAAAATACCCTGTTGTATCTGCCTCCACCACCATCACTGGCAGTGCATTCCACACACCCACCGCTCTCTGTGTGAAAAACTTACCCCTGACATCCCCTCGGTACCTATTTGCAAGCACCTTAAAAATATGCCCTCTCGTGTTAGCCATTTCAGCCCTGGGAAAAAGCTTCTGGCTATCCACATGATCAATGCCCCTCATCATCTTATACCCCTCTATCAGGTCACCTCTCATCCTCCGTCACTCCAAGGGGAAAAGGACAAGTACTCAGCCTTTTCTCATAAGGGCTGGTGAGGCATAGAGTCCACCTTACCATACAAGAAGAGTATGATTCAATCATTCAGAAGTCACAACAGTAGGGCAAAAGCTAGAGCCTGCTGGAACCTGCCTTCTCACCATTGGGTGAGGGTCGAAGAGAGAATGTCCAGGGGGGCAGCGGGGTCTTTGATTATTTTGGCTGCAGACAGGGTCCACGGTGAGGAGGCTGGTTTCCGTGACGTGCTGAGCTTGTCCACCACACTCTGCAGCAGCCGTGCCGAGCCGTGATGCATTCAGACACGATGCATTAATAAAAAATGGTAAGAGTCAATAGTTTGGGCTATTAGACTCAAACTGAGGTCCCTACAGACAGGGTCCGCAGCACAGAGACCCCCAGAGGCTCAGCCCAGACTCCGCTAGTGTGTACCCATCTTATTATCCCCCCGCCTGCACCCACCGTCCCCTCTCCTCTCTGTGTCCTCTCCTCCCCTCCTCAGCTGCAGGTCACCAATGCCATCAGACCTGAGAGAGGTGAACCAGCACCTGCACGAGCCTCACATTCACCATGGGATGGGAACAGCATTTGGCCCAACTCCCCGCTCTCTCATTCACCAAAACCTGGGCCTGAACTCCTCTCTCCCAGCCTGTTCTCCTCATCTTCCACTCCTGTCTGATCAAATACGTATCCACCTCTGCCTTAAATTCATTCAGTGACACCCCCTCCCAACGCCTTCTGGGAACAGATCTTAAGATTCGTCAGCCTCTGAAAGAAGAAAGTTCTTTGTGTCTGTGATTTGCTGCTCCACAGCAAAGGCTCTACCCTCAAGAAGTTTCAGTCCTCTCTTCATTAGGATTTCCGTGTGACTCTCTCTTACTGCCTCCCCTCCATGATCTCTGCTGCTCTCCAAATCTTCAACCATATGCTCCCTCCCACCTTCTTCTTCAGCCTTTCACCTATCCCCTCCCAGCTTCCTGTTTCACCCCCCCTCACCCATTCACCTTCCAGCTCACCTGGTCTCACCTATCACCTGCCAGGTTGACCTCCTTCCCCTCCACTCACCTTCTCACTCTGGCATCTGCCTCCTTCCTTCCCAGACCTGATGAAGGGTCTTGGCCCAAAACGTCGAATGTTTATTCCCCTCCATAGATGCTGCCTGGCATTCTGAGTTCCTCCAGAGGTGTGTGTGTGTGTGTGTGTGTGTGTGTGTGTGTGTGTGTGTGTGTGTGTGTGTGTGTGTGTGTGTGTGTGTGTGTGTGTGTGTGTGTGTGTGTGTGTGTGTGTGTGTGTGTGTGTGTGTGTGTGTGTGACACCCCCTTATTGTGAAATTCTACCTCCTGTTCTAGATATCCCCACCAGGGGGAAATCCCCTCTCAATGACAGATGCAGTTTAATGTGGATAAATGTGAGGTTATCCACTTCGGTGGCAAAAACAGGAAGGCAGATTATATCTGAATAGTGTCATAGTGTCAAGTTAGGAAAAGGGGTAGTACAACGAGATCTAGGTGTCCTTGTTCATCAGTCACTGAAAGTAAGCATGCAGGTACAGCAGGCAGTGAAGAAAACTAATGGCATGTTGGCCTTTGTAACAAAGGGAGATCAGCATAGGAGCAAAGAGGTCCTTCTGCAGTTGTACAGGGCCCTGGTGAGACCACACCTGGGGTATTGTGTGCCGTTTTGGTCTCCAAATTTGAGGAAGGACATTCTTGCTATTGAGGGAGTGCAGCGTAGGTTCACGAGGTTGATTCACGGGATGGCGGGACTGTCATATGTTGAAAGATTGGAGCGACTGGGCTTGTATACACTGGAATTTAGAAGGATGAGAAGGGATCTGATTGAAACATATAAGATTATTAATGGATTGAACACGCTAAAGGCAAGAAACATGTTCCCGATGTTGGGGGAGTCCAGAACCAGAGTCCACGGTTTAAGAATAAGGGGTAGGCCATTTAGAATGGAGTTCAGGAAAAACTTTTTCACCCAGAGAGTTGTGGATCTATGGAATGCTCTGCCTCAGAAGGCAGTGGAGGCCAATTCTCTGGATGCTTTCAAGAAAGAGTTAGATCGAGCTCTTATAGATAGCAGGGTCAAGGGATATGGGAAGAAGGCAGGTACAGGGTTCTGAGTTGGATGATCAGCCATGATCATACTGAATGGTGGTGCTGGCTCAAAGGGCTGAATGGCCTACTCCTGCACCTATTGTCTATTGTCAACAGAAACCCAATCAAACCATCCTCCAGATCCAAAGCAACTGCTGAGCCTCAGCACCATCGATGACAATGGGTGCAGGTGCTCCTGCCTGCTCCACAGTGTTGGCTTCAGGTTCCCCGGGGAGAACATCATCAATAGCCTGTCCTGGGTCCAACATGGCTGAGAAAGCTCACCAACACCTCTGCTTCTTCAGGAGGCTAAAGAAATTTCGCATGGCTCTGGCGTCCCTTACTGACGTATATCAAACCTCCTATTCGGATGCATCGCTGTGACCACAAGAAACGGCAGAGAGTTGTGGGCACAGCTCAGCACATCACGGAAACCAGCCTCCCCTCCATGGACTCTGTCCACACTTCCCACTACCTCAGGAACGCAGCCAGAATAGTCAAAGACACCACCCACCACAGGGTTTCTGCCTTCTCCGCTCTCCCTTTGGGTAGACGATACCACCAGGCCAAAGGAGAGTTTCTACCCCACTGCAATCAGACCACTGAATGATCCCCTAGTCCATTAAGATACACTCTTGACCTCACAATCCGCCTTATTAAAGCCCTCCCACGTTATTGTCTACCAGCGCTGCACTTCCTCTGTAATCATAACACTTTACTCTGCATTGTTATTGTTTTACCTTATTGTACCTCATAGCCCCATCCATGGGTAAATAGCCCCACCGCCTTGTGGGCAGCCTCGGGACAGATGAAGGCTACGGGAGTAAACCCAGACAGCAGATCCGGAGCAGAGCCCCTAAGGCGGCTGGATGTCATCGGACATCTTTCCTGCAGCTCCTGCATCCAAGCTGGTGAGGCCGAGAGGGATCTCCATACACTCCACCCAGGGGGTATGGTGTGTGTGTGTGTGTGTGTGTGTGTGTGTGTGTGTGTGTGTGTGTGTGTGTGTGTGTGTGTGTGTGTGTGTGTGTGTGTGTGTGTGTGTGTGTGTGTGTGTGTGTGTGTGTGTTTGTTTATTTACAGGCATTACTTAATTTAACTATTATATATATAATTTATTTACTGTAGTTCACTGTTTTTTTCTCTGTGCTATCATATACTTCACCGTGCTGCTGTCTCAAAGCTAACAGATTTCACGACGTTTGCCAGCGACATTGAAACTGATCCTGGTTCTGATACACAGGGCCTTCAGAGTGGAAACACAACTGGACACCGGGGCAGATGAAGAAATCCTCAGAGAGGGGGCAGCTTGGATGGGGGACGGGCTGGACACGGGAACACAGGGAGAGGAGTTTGAGGAGGGGACAGAGAGGAGATTGAGGAGGGTATGGAAATGGGTTTGAGGAAGGGAAAGAACAAGAGAGATTTAGGAGGGGACATTGAGGGAGGAGGCCCATTTGAGGCTTAAATTTTACTCTTCCGTTAAAATACTACTCAGTTGCCCAATCTCTCCTCAGTCTGGACATACCTTAAAATACTTAAAAAATAAACCGTGAAATCCAACTCCATCTGAACCCCTCGATCATTTTTCAGCCCCCTTGGAATCTATCATTCCACATAAACCCCCTGAACCTCTGAATTAGATCCCAGTCTGTTACTCACAGCTGGGACTCTGTTACTCGATATATAAATCTGTAAACCTCAGTTGGATTCCAGGTATAATTCATACAATGTGGACAAATCGGAAAATCTGCATGTGTACACACACACACACACACACACACACACACACACACACACACACACACACTCACACACACACACACACACACACTCACACACACACACACACACACACACACACACACTCACACACACACACACACTCACACTCACACTCACACACACACACACACACACTCACACACACACACACACACACTCACACACACACACACACACACACACACACACACACACTCACACACACACACTCACACACACACACACACTCACTCACACACACACACACACACACACACACCAGCTGCTAAGTAAACAGTCCCCGGGTGACGGGGTGAGGGGGATTGCCGTTCCTCATCAGTCGGATGTACCCTGCACCCCACTGCTTGAGCAGGACAATGGCACACGAGGGGATGTAGCACTAATGGACAATTATTGAGAGGGGGACTTTGTGTCCAGACCAGTTGACCCTGGGTCACGGTGTGTCCAATGCAGACTCTTTGTTGCTGCTCCCTTGTCAACCCCCGGAGTGGTTGGTGACGGATTGGAGTCAGGCAGCACGCTGTCTCGGACGTGCATTAACTAGCGTACGGTGTCTTTGGAGCAGCGAGCTGCCCGTTGATCCATAGCTTAACCGAAGCCTTGACATCTGACAGGATGAAAAGCCAAGGAGAAGCAGGCAGGAGTAAGCACCCCTTCACCCACACGCTCTCCCCACAAACCACCCCAAAACTGCCAGCACGGGGTGCAGAGGCAAGCCTCACATCCTCGAGAAGACAGGCAGCAGAAAGGTGAGGGGTGGCAGAGTACAGTAAAAGGTGAGAGGGTCTCTAACCACACAAACTCCAGAACCCCTTCGGTTAATTTCCAGTCCACAACTTACTTCTGAGATCTCTCATTCTACATATCAATCCCACCATTAGATCCCATTTACATTTTTTATAATGCATATTCTTTTTTCAGTTGACACACACACACACACACACACACACACACACACACACACACACACACACACACACACACACACACACACACACACACACACACACACACACACACACACACACACACACACACACACACACACACACACACACACACACACCCCGCCCCCTCCACAGAGGTTGCTCACAGCAAGTTAAGGGCGGAGGTTGAATTGTTTAAGCTGTCAACAATGGACAGTGGAGACAGGATCCATCCTGCGAGCAGCAGCTGCCAGATTCGAACCATCTTGTGTCCATTTGGAGATGTGTCAGGAGGGGGCAAACAAAGATGGATTACACTTGGCAGAAGGGGAGAGTGCAGTGAGGAGCGGTGTGTTGTATGTTGATTGATGGCGGTCGTAATCCATTGATAATCGCGTGTGTTTATTCATTACGTCTCATCAAGGCTCTGCCCCAGGTTGGGGTCCAGTTCCCATGGATAATCACTGCCCCCGGAGAGGGGAAGGAGCAAAGCCTTAAATACAGAGATGAGTGACATTAGTCACCACTTCACACAATGAGAACTCCTACCCCCCACAAAGGACAGCTGTGGACAGAGGTGGCAGGAACATTCCAGAACAAAGTTTGATAGATTGTTATAGGCATGAAACACGAGCATGAATGGAATTGCCCAGATTGCCCAGGGTTATGATGAAGGACGAAGTTTCAAGGGAGCAAGGGGCCCTGGCTTGTTTCCTGTGTGTCCCCTCTCCCAAGGTCAGATGAAAGTGCAAATTGCAAAGTGGATTTGGAGGTCGAATCATGGAGGGAAACTTGGCCAACTTGTAGAGCCATCCCGTCAGTCTTGTTCCCCCTGCTCCCCCCCCCTCCCATCGCCCTTCCCTCACAGCCCTGATGATTATTCTCTCTCCAGAATCCAACTAAGTAACTGATAAAGAGAGGCAAAACTCCAAAGAACTAAAACATTCTGTGAGAGCTGCTATAACCAGAAGTTGCTTTATCACTGTCACATGTACAGTGAAAAGCTTTGGTTTGTGGGTCGCCCAGCCAGACTTGCTCTGGAGGTAGTACAGAAAGAGAAAAATAAAACAAAATGCAAAATATACACCCAGTGGCCACTTTATTAGGCACACCTGCGCAAGCGCTCATGAAGACCGTGAGCCCATAAGATATAGGAGTCGAGTCTCCTCCCCCATTTTACCATGGCTGATCCATTTTCCCCCTCAGCCCCAATCTCCTGCCTTCTCCCCGTATCCCTTCATGCCCTGACCGATCAAGAATTTAGCAACCTTTTTTTCCTTAAGTAGACAAAAAGACCTAGCCTCCACAGCCACCTGTGGCAACGAATTCCACAGTTTCACCATTCTCTTCCAAAAGAAATTCCTCCTCATCTCTCTTCTAAAAGGATGTCCCTCTATTGTGAGGCTGTGTCCTCCAGTCTTATGCTCCCCCACCATAGGAAACATCCTCTCCACATCCACTGTATAAAGGCCTTTCAACATCCAATAGCTTTCATTGTGGTCACCCTTCATTATTCTGACTTTCAGTGAGTACAGGTCCAGAGTTATCAAACGCTCCTCATGTGACAAGCCTTTCAATCATGGAATCATTTTCGTGAACCTCGTTTGAACCCTCTCCAACGTTAGCACATCCTTTCTTAGATAAGAGGCCAGAAACTGCTCACAATACTCCAAGTGAGGCCTCACCAGTGTTTTATACAGCCTCAGCAGTACATCCTTGCTTTTGTATCCTAATCCTCTTGAAATTAATACTAACATCACATTTGCCTTCCTCATCATCAATTCAACCTGCAAATTGACCTTTAGGGAATCTTAAACAACTCCCAAGTCCCTTTGCACCTCAGATTTTTGAATTTGCTCTATATTTAAAAAATAGTCTGCACTTCTATTTCTTCAGCCCAGGTGCCTGATCACACACTTCCTGATATTGTATTCCACGGCCACTTCTTTCCCATTCTCCTAATCTGTGTAAGTCCTTCTGTAGCCTCTCTACTTCCTCAGAAGTACCTGCCCCTCCATCTATCTTCATATTGCTTGCAAACTTGGCAACAAATGTCATCCAGGTCATTGACATATAATGTAAAAAAAAGCAGTCCCAACACTGACCCCTGTGGAACACCACTAGTCATCGGCAGCCAACCAAAACAGGCTCCTTTATTCCCACTTTTTGCCTCCTGCCAGTCAGCTGCTGCTCTATTCATGCTACAATCTTTCTTGTAATACCACGGGATCTTATCTCGTTAAGCAGACTCGTGCGTGGCACCTTGTCAAACGGCTTCTGAAAATCTGAATACACAACATCCACCCATTCTCCTTTGTCTCTCCTGCTTGCTGTTTCTTCAGACTTCCAAATGATTTGTCAGGCAGGATTTTCCCTTAAGGAAACCGTGCTGACTTCAGCCTATTTTATCATGTGCCCGAAACCACATCCTTAACAATCGACTCCAACATCTTCCCAACCTCTGAGGTCAGACTAACTGGCCTATAATTTCCTGTTTTCTGCCTCTCTCCCTTCTCGAAGAGTGGAGTGACATGTGCAATTTTCTAGTCCTCCGGAACCACGCCAGAATCCATTGAATCTTGAAAGATCATTATTAATGCTTCCATAATCAGTTTAGCCATCTCTTTCAGAACCCTAGAGTGTACACCATCTGGTTCAGGTGATTTATCTAACTTCAGATATTTCAGTTTCCCAAGCACCTTATCCCTAGCAATGGCAACTTCATTCACTTCTGCCCCCTGACACTCTCAAACTTCCACCATACTGCTAGAGCCTTCCACAATGAAGACTGATGCAAAATACTTATTCAGTTCATCCGCCATTTCTTTATCCCCCATTACTACCCCTCCAGCATCATTTTACAGCGGTCCGATATTTACTCTTATCCCTCTTTTACTCTTTATATATCCGAAGAAACTTTATGTATCCTCTTTAATATTATTGACTAGCTTACTTTCATATTCCATCTTTTCCTTCTTAATGCCTATTTAGTTGCCTTCTGTTGGTTTTTAAAAGTTTCCCAGTCCTCTAATTTCCCACTAATTTTTGCTCTCTTTGGCTTTTACAGTGGCTTTGGCTTCTCTTGTTGGCCACTATTGTGTCATCTTGCCTTTAGAATACTTTTTCCTCTTTGGGATGTGTATATCCTGCACCCTCTGGATTGCTTCCTGAAATTCCAGCCGTTGCTGCTCTGCCAGTGTTCTTTTCCGATCAATTCTGGCCATCTCCTTGCTCCTGCCTCTGTAATTCTCTTTACTCCACTGTAATACTGATGCAACTGACGTTAGCTTCTCCTTCTTACATTTCAGGGTAAATTAAATCATATTATGATCACTTTCCCCTAAGGATGCTTTTACCTTAAGCTCCCATATCAATTCCTGTTCATTGCACAGCACCCAATCCAGAATAGCTGATCCCCTAGTGGGCCCAACCACCAGCTGCTCTAAAAAGCCATCTCATGGACAGGCATTCTAGAAACTTCCCCTCTTCGGTTCAAGCAACAACCTAATTTTCCCAGTCTAAATGCATATTGAAATTCCCCATGACTATTGTAACACTGCCCTATTGGGCATGTCAGTTCTTTCCCGTTGTAATTTGTAGACCACATCCTTACTATTGTCTGGGGTGGGGTCTGTATAAAATTCCCATCGGGGTACTTTACCCATGCCATTCCTTAGCTCTTTCCACAATGATGCAACACCTTCCGACCCTATGTCACTTCTTTCTAATGATTTGTTTTCATTTTTGACCTAAAGAGCAACACCACCCCCTCTGCCTTCCTGCCTGTCTTTTTGGTACAATATGTATCCTTGGGCATTAAGCTCCCAGCTATAATCCTCTTTCCGCCATGATGCCCACAGCATCATATATGCCAATCTGTAACTCTGGTACAGGTTCATCTACCTTATTCTCGATACCTCGTGCATTCACATACAACACCTGTATTCACCTTTTTCAATTTTGCCCCCCTTTTACATTGCAACTCATCCTGTTGTCTGCGATTTTGCCCAATCAACAGCCTCTCCTTGCCAGCAGAATCCCTGCACACTGCCCCTGTTTGTAAACCAGCTACCTCATCCTCAGCCCTATCACTCCACTTCATTTACCCCTGCCAAATTAGTCTAAACCCTCCTGAACAGTTTTAGCAAACCTGCCTGCAGAGATGTTGATCCTCTTTGGGTTCAGGAGTACAGATCGCACCTTCCCCAGAAGAGATCCCAACGATCCAGAAACCCCTGCCCCCTGCACCAGTTCCTCAGCCACGCATTAACCTACCAAATCATCCTGTTCTTACCCTCACTGGTGCGTGGCATGGGTAGCAACCCAGAGATTACTATCCTGGAGGTCCTGTTTTTCAGCTTTCTACCTAGCTCCCTAAAATATTTTGTCAGGACTTCCTCACCTTTTCTACCCATATCATGTCATACCCATTTCTATCAATATGTCCCAAGAGTTCTGGCTGCTCACCCTCACCCTCGAGAATGCCATGGATCCGATCCGAGACACCCCTGACCCTGGCACCAGGGAGGTAACATACCATTTGGATGTCTCTATTGCACCTACAGAGTCTTGTCTTCTGTTCTTCTGACTAAGGAATCTCCTATCAACTCTGCAGTCCTCTTCACCTCCCTGATCTTCTGAGCCACAGTGCCAGAGATCCTGTCACTGTGGCTCCCCCAGTAGGCATTATCCAAAACGAGGGGAATGGCTGCCGGGGTACTCTACACTGGTTATGCATTTCCCCTCCTTCTCCTGACAGTCACCCAGTTACCTGTCTCCTGCAACCTAAGGGTGACGACCTCCCTGTAGCTCCTGTCGATCACCTCCTCGTTCTCCCGTATGAGCCGAAGGTCATCGAGCTGCAGCTCCACTTCCTCAACACGTTCTCGGAGGAGCTGCAGCTCGGCGCACCTGGTGCAGGTGTGTTTATCCAGGAGGTTGGAGGTCTCCCAGCATTCCCACATCTTACTGCCCGTGGATGCATTCTCACTACACTGCTATGCCCGAACAGACAGGGAATGAAAAATTAAGAACGAAGAGAGAAACTTACCAGATACCTCAGCTTGCCCAAGCCTGCTGAGCCAAAGCCACTCCAAACACCGGCCCACTCACAACAATGGCCGCTCCACTTGCACTTACGTTACTTTTATTCGCCCTTTCTAATGAATCCTGCTCAGTGATTGGTCGCAGACCAGCTCTGAGAAAGTGCCACGAAGTTCTGCCTTTTCAATCCTGATTGCGGACCTGATTGAAAAGGTTGCTCTCTTCACGTATTCCCGCTTGGTGATTGGCCGCAGCCTAACTCCAATGCAAACGTCTAATCAGCCAATCATGTGGCAGCAGCTCAATGCCTGAAAACATGGAGACACGGTCTAAAGGTTCAGTTGTTGTTCAGACCAGACTGGGGAAGAAATGTGATCAGTGACTTTGTCTATGGGATGATCGTTGGTGCCAGACTGTGTATCTCAGAAGTTGTTCATCTCCAGGGATTTTCTCTAGAGTTGACAGAGAATGGTGAGAAAAACAAAAAAAAGTGAGTGGCAGTCCTGTGGGTGCAAACCCTTGTTGGGGACAGAGGTCAGAGGAGAATGTGCAGACTGGTTCAAGCTGACAGGCAGGCGACTGTAACTCAAGCTTGCATTAGAAGGGCATCCGTGAAGGCACAACACATTGAATCTTGATGTAGATGGGCTACAGCAGCAGAAGATCACAAACATGCCCCCTGCACCTAATAAAGTGGCCACTGAGTGTGGGGGGGGTTACACCTACAGAGAAGTTACAGTGCAGGGAAACAACGAGGTGCACGGGCTATAACGTGGTGGATTGGTTTGGCCATCCTGCACTCATATACGAGATCGCTAAGATCGGGAAGAGCCCAAGTCAGTCGCTGTCGCTGCCGGGAGCAGGTTCAGTTCGGGTGTTGTAGTGACACCCCCCCCAGTCATGCCCGCTCATATGCATTCTCCCCCCCCCCCCATGCAGCCCCTCCCCACCACAGACCCTATCCTGACGACTCTAGGAGGTTCAGCCTCACAATCCGTAGGAAGCAGCTGTTCCATAAAAACTTGATTATCTTTAATTATCCTGTATGTGCGACGTCCAATTAGCGCGGCCAGTTAAACGCATCCTGTGCTGTGAACTTAATGGAATTCTGCTGGAGATACCAGTGTCCAATTTGCTTTTGCTGTTCTTGAATCTTATGGAATTATATTTAAGGATGTCTCTACACCCAGTCTCGAGGCTCTCCCAAACATTGGTCTCCCTTACACTGAGTCCCAAAGTTTTCTCAATACCAAATCTTGAGCTTCCCCCAGTAAAGGTCTCAAGGCTCTCTCAATATCAGGTCTTGAGACTCCCCCAGTACAGCTCTTGAGGCTCCCTGAATACCAGGTCTGGAGGCTCCCTCTGTATTCAATCGCAACTGCTCACCATAATGTCTGGAGGTTTCAAGGGCTGCTCCCACCTGTCTCTGGCCCTGAGGATGCCAATTTCACATAATCTCCCCTTCCTATTTGTATCAGACTGGCGATTGCTTCTGTAGGTATTTCAGTCCTCCCCTCTCCAACTCTCCCTCCTTACCTCTCGCTACCTCTCCCCCGTTCTCCTCCCTCTCCCCCCTTTCACTCTCATTCACCCTTCCTACTTCTCTTTTTCTATATCCCTACCTGTCTGGATCCTTTGCTCCATCTCCCTCCCTTTCAACCCCTCTCCCTCCTCACCTCTGCCTTGTCCCACTCTCTCTCTTTTACTGCCCCTCTTTCATCTTCTCTCTCTCCATTGCTGCCCCTCACCCCTCTTGCAGCTTACCTCTCCCCTCAACCAATCCACTTCCCTTCTCTCCCCCCCTATCCCTCCTGATTACTCCATTTCCTTCCTTCTCTCTTTCTCTACCGATCATATATTCTCTCTCTCTTGAGCACTCTCCAGTTAATGTGGAGTCTCTACTGCACTCAGTGCCAAGGCTCTTCATTGTGGGGCATAAGAACAGTGAGATTCTGCTGAGTATGTAAAGTTCACACACACACACACACTTCCCCCACCACCCCCCCCCCCCCCCCCGGTTCCAGACTACTGCCCTACTGCCTTCTCACAGATTCATCACTATTGGGTATCAGACCTGAGGTGGTTTGTGAGAACCATTCGGCTCAGGAAAAGGGTTTAATGGAAATATTCTCTGTTGTTTGTTTATAATCGCTGAGAGTCGAGAATCAATCTCACACTGATAACATCTGATTGCTGAGTGCTTTGTTGCTCTAATCTGTGACAGGTTAGTCATGTAAAACAGTTACCCACTTAAGTTTTTATTAAACATTTCCCCTCTCACATTAAACCTATGCCCTCTAATTCTTGATTCTTCAACCATAGGGCAAAAGACTGGGTGCATTTACCCTGTCAATGCCCTCATGATTTTATACACCTTTATAAGGTCACCTCTCAGTCTCCCAAAGTCCTGTTCTGTCCGACCTCTGCTAACAACTCCATTTTTCATGCCCTGACAACATCCTGTAAACCTTTTCTTCACTCTTTTCAATTTAACAGTTTAATAACATCTTTCTTATAGTAGTGTGACCGAATCTGAACAAAATACTCCAAGTGTAGCCCTGCCAACATTTTGTACACCTGCAACATAATCTCCCAACTCCTATACTCAGTACTTGACTGAACCATTTTTCTTGTTTGTTGCCTTGTGGTTGTTTGTGGTTGTACATGTGTGATCTTCTGCTGCTGTAGTCCATCCATTTTATGGTTCAATGTGTTGTGTGTTCACAGATGCTTTTCTGCACACCAGTGTTGTAATGCATGCTAATTTGAGTTGCTGTAGCCTTCCTATCAGCTTAAACCAGCCTGGCCATTCTTCCTTTAACCCCTATCATTAACAAGTGGTTTTTACCCACAGAACTGCTGCTCACTCGATGTTTTTTTTCACATCATTCTCTGTAAACTGAAAATCTCAGATCAGCAGTATCAGTGATACTCAGACAGCCCTCTCTGGCACCAACAACCATTTCATGGTCAAAGTCACTTAAATCACATTTCTTCCCCATTCTGATGTTTGTCCTGAACAACAATTGAACCTCTTGACCATGTCTGCATGCTTTTATGCATTGAGTTGTTGCCACATGATTGACTGATTAGATATTTGCATTAATGAGCAGGTCTATCTAATATAGTGGCTACAGAGTGTAGATTTGCTATTTGCTTATGCTTTAAATTTTGAAGCACCATCCAAATTCACTGTACTCAACATACTTTCGTAGCTTAGAACATAAAACAGTACTGAACTGAAACACACTCTTCATTTATTTAGATTATCAATGTTAATTTCAGGTTGAACTAAATCTTTTTCAATTTTATCATATTATGATCACTCTTCCCCAACATCCCCTGAATTACCTGTTTATGAATTAATCCTTTCTCATCACACAACACCAGATTACAATGTCTTCCCTCATTTGCTCCTCAACTTTTTGATCCATAAATAATGTGCTTAAAATTCATTTTTCATTTAATTGCTGCTAACTTGGATTGATCTTTCTATATGGGGATGAAAGTCCTCTGTGACTGTCCTGTTACCTGGTTATATGCATTGTGAATTTCCTCATTTATACTATTCTTTATATTACTATCAGTATCACAGTTTGAACCCCCAACTTTAAAACCAGAGTTTGCTGGTTACATGGTTTGATAATGAGATGCATCCTGATACGATACTTTCAATGGTGCATCAAGAACAATTGTTAAGAGATATTGGGACATGTGGACTTTCTTAATTTTCTGAGGAGGTTGAGGCACTGATGTCCTCTTTTGGCCGGAGCATCTATGTGGCTGTACCAGGACAAGTTGTGCTATTTATATGCAGGGAACTGAAGTTCTCAACCATCTCCACCTCAGCATCTTCTATGCCTCTTAGCCACCTCTACCAACAGTAGACAGGCATGTGCACTCTCCTCTGCTTTCTGGAGTCAATGACCAGCTCCTGTGTTTTGATGACGTTAATGTTTTGTAACTTCAAAACATTAAATTCATTCAAAGGAAGACGTGGGGAGTCCAAAATACGAGTGTAACTTCATCTTTACTTTAAGCAAAGTGAGCACTTACCACGTGGTAGCATGGTGACTTGTGCAATTACACTATTATTTACATATAGCTCCTAATGAATTATTTAAACAAACAAGAATGCTTAATCAAACAATATATATACAAGATTATTCAAACATTTTGAAATATTAAATACACAACACTCCTCCTTACTCAGCTATAAACTCCAACCCAGTAGAGAATGCAACTCTATACACTGTATATCATATAATACAATGACAATATAGAGACATCCACAGCATAGTAAATTTTAAATTATCCCATTCAGGCTTAAAGATTTAATCACTGTGGAGGATTTCTTACTCTTGAGGAATAACATGTTTGCTGACAAGCGCGATCACTCTGCTTGGCGGCTGAGACCTGTGGCTGTGAAAACAACCTCAGGTTAGACCGAAAGAGCACAAGATTTAGGAGCAGAGTTAGACCATTTGACCCATCAAGTCTGCTCCACCGTTTCATTATGTCTGCTCCATTTCCCCTCTCAGCCTCAATCTCCTCCCTTCCCCCCCATCTGCCTTCACGTTGACCAACCACTGCCTTAAATATACTTGCAGGTTCTGGGGTAGCCTCCTCCATGGTGGTTGTAGGAGTTGACTCTGACAGCTCTAGAAACCTTTCTTCTCCTTTTCTCTCTGGATCGGCTTCAACCTCTTTCATTTACTTTCTCTCCATCTCTTCCCACCTTTCTCTTCTTTTAGTTTGTGCAGCTTGATCTTAGGAAGGTCCATTTACTTCACCAGAGTATTCTCTTATTAATCCTTCCATAGTTCCCTTTACAATCAGATCTCCCTAATTGGTTTCCACATCCACAACATTACTGTGAATCCCCTGTTTTTATATCTCTATTGACTCCTTTCTTATTGGCTTTCCAATCACCCAGCTGGGCTTTGGTCTTTGCATCTACTTTTACAAGCAGCTTTCTGTCTCCTAGTTGAAGTTCATGCAATTACCTTAATTCAGATTCAGATTCAGTTTATTGTCATTTAGAAATCACAAATGCAATGCAGTTAAAAAATGAGACAACGTTCCTCCAGAATGATATCACAAAAGCACATGACAAAACAGACTACACCAGAAAATCCACATAATGTTTGGCAATCCCCAATCCAGAGTCCGGAGAGGCTGCTGCGTATTAATATCGCGTTACCATCTTAGCATGTTCCCCGGAAAGGAGCTCCAAATCCACCAGACAAAACAAGACCAAAAACTAAAGCTACAAGACCTGCACAAAACTACATAGTTACAACAGTGCAAACAATAGCATAATTGATTTAAAAAAACAGACCATGGGCACAGTAAAAATAGTCCAAAGATGTTAAAAGACTGTAAGTTCGAAAAAAAACCACCACACAGTTTCCACAAGTCCTCAAGGTCCCGATTGATTCGTCATCCCATGCCGGCGACAGAAGGGAATACCCCCCGCTATGGACTTCCACGGTTCCACCCGACTCAGCCTCGCAGACACAGCACACAGTGAAAGCGACCTGACCACAGCAGACTCCGAGTCCTTCGAACCTCCGACCATCCCCTCTAGCGCAGCTTCTCCAAGCACCATCCGCTGCCAAGCGTATTAAGACGCCCCCGCCAACGGCCATCGGCAACACAACCCTGAGGACTGGGGGCCTGTTCTTCCCAGCAGAGACCCGGACCTCACAGCAGCAGCAGCAACGAAGAAGGTCTTCCTGGAGATTTCCAGATGTTCCTCCGTGCTTCCACGTACGTTTTCAACCAATTATGATTGTGCACGGCACCCCGCTTCACAAATAACAGATAATCAGCTCCAGAGTGGCCGCTGCAAGCTGCGTCGCGCTGCCATCTTGGATTAACGCAAGCAGAATAGATTCTGGTTCTTTATACTCACAGAAGCCGAATACTTGCAACTTTCCTGAAGCTCCTTGAACTCTCTTCCAGCTTAAAACATAGCCACATTCTGCAAGTAACTACCTGATTAACACATCAGAAGCTTTCTCAGATATGTTGCCTCTGAACGTTGTTGGAGTTGGACCACTGCTTCGGTCACTTCCACACTTCCTCTGAGCAGCATGGTCCCCTCTCTTTGTCCAACCAGAGGCACAGAGGGTGGCACCAACACCTGTTTGCCCTCTGTTGGGCAACAGTTCATGGAGGCAGACATGACATCATCTAGTACATTTCTTAATTTGCTTTCAGTTGGCTTCATTGCACGGGATGTGGGATGCAAACTGTGTCTGGATCTGCAATCAAGTTGTAGTTGTCTCAGCCAATCACACCCCCCACAATGCTGTTCCTCCGTTTTTAGCCACATACAAGCTCAAAGTGGCTTGTTGGTTGTTATATTTCAGTTACTGACGCCATTCCCACAGGAGTTATCTTTTCTCCAGTATAATTCTTAGTTAGATAGCTGCAGGCTTCAGTCTGGTTTCTTTGAAATGCCATCCAAACTCATATTGTGGAATGACTAAAACAGCTGAACCAGTGTATAATTCAATTTTAATTAATTTGCCATTCACATGTGGAGTAATCCATATTGTTTGTCTATTTAAAGAGCAAACACGAGGAAATCTGCAGATGCTGGAAATTCAAACAACAACACACACAAAATGCTGGTGGAACACAGCAGGCCAGGCAGCATCTATAGGGAGAAGCGCTGTCGACGTCTCGGGCCGAGACCCTTCGTCAGGACTAACCGAAAGGAAAGATACGGTTAGTCCTGACGAAGGGTCTCGGCCCGAGACGTCGACAGCGCTTCTACCTATAGATGCTGCCTGGCCTGCTGCGTTCCACCAGCATTTTGTGTGTGTTGTTGTTTGACTATTATTAATTTTCACACCGACAATCTCAAGGCTACACAGTTCTGTGTCACATTCATCATTATCAGATTTTTCATCAACAGCATGCAGATTACTGCTTTTTTGAAACAGCAACTTGACCTTTTAGCATTTTCTCTTCTCTGTGGAGTCCACTTATTTTTGTCTGCCCAACATAATCTTTGTATTTGTCCTACTTTGTTTCATTTTCTGCAAGTTTCGCCTCTAAATCTGCATTTGTTTGGCGTATGTGAGTCGCTGGCACAATGGTGACACTATTTACTGTTTCTGTTTAGACACTGCAATTTGGTTCATGCTCACTTTCATTCCTGACCGCAACTCAATTGCATCTCTGTCTGTGGTTTCCATTGACACAGTGATTTCTACTGCTCTTTTCAATATAAGCAGTGCTTTAGTTAGGAGCAGTTTTTGAATGCTATCTTTTAAGATTCCTCAAGTGAAATGATCTCTTAGTGTATCATTAAGCCCATTGCTAAACTGATAATGCTTAATTTATTAAATTCAGCCACATGTGGTGAAATGGACTCCCCTTTTGATTCCGCTGATGAAATATAAAACATTCTGCAATCAACAATGGCTTTGGCTCCATTGCGAGTGTTCCTGCATCACTCTTATAATAACAGCAAAGCTCACTTCTGCAGGTTTAGTTTGAACGGTCAAACTTTGAAGCAAACTGCATGCCTTTAAGCCTAATGAACTCAGCAAAATTCACACTCGCATCTCACTAGTACTTCATTCGTTTCAGAATACTGTTCTGATAGCTTAGTTCACATGAGCCAATTATCTGTTGTGTAATCAAACCCACCAATCTTTCCAATGTAACCAGCTATTTCTGATTTCTTACATGATTAGTATCACACAGTACTCAATCTTTATGAACTCTGAATTCTTCCATTTATGGCCTTTTTTAAAAAAAAACATGATTGTGCCTTCCTTGTCTCTCCACACACTGGGCTATTTCTTTTAGACTCGACCACTCCTTGCAGCGTTATTTTTAGATTGAACATTTTGTTCCAATTTAGCAGGTCAGAAGGCATAAAAATACCTCATCACCAATGTTATGTTTTGTAACTTCAAAGCATTAAATTGATCCAAAGGAAGACATGGGGAGTCTGAAATATGGGTACAACTTTGTCCTTACTTTAAGCAGCACGCACATTTATCATGTGACGGCGTGATGATGCACACAAATAATGTTTTTTTTTTACATTTAACCCAATGAATTATTTAAATGAACATGAATGATTAATCAAACAATATATAGACAAAGTCACTTAAACATTATTGAAATAGTAAATACACAACAGTGGTGTTCGTGGGTTCATTGTCCATTCAGAAATCTGATGGTGGAGGGCAAGAAGTTGTTCCTGAAACATTGACTGTTTGCCTTCAGGTTCCTGTACACCCTCCTTGACAGTAGCAATGGAAGGAGGGCACGTCCTGGATGACTGAGGTCCTTTTTGAGGCATCGCCTTGTAAAGGTGTCCTCGATGCTTTGGGAGGCCAGTGCCCACGATAGAGCTGACTGAGTTTACAACTTTCTGCAGTTTTTCTGATCCCGTGCAGTTGGCCCTCCATACCAGATGGTGATGCAGCCAGTTAGAACGCTCTCCATGGTACATCTGTAGAAATTTGCAAACGTCTTTGGTGACGTACCAAGAATCCTCAAACTCCTAATGAAATATAGTCACCGGCATCCCTTTTTTTTGTAGTCGCGTTAATATGTTGGGCCGAGGATAGATCCTCAGAGAAGTTAACACACAGGAATTTGAAACTGTTCACCCTTTCCTCTGCTGATCCCTTGATGGGGACTGAAGTGTGTTTCCTTGTCTTCCCCTTCCTGAGGTCCACAATCAATTCCCGAGTCTTACTAACGTTGAGTACAAGGTTGTTTTTGCAACACCACTCAACCAGCAGATCTACCTCACTCTTGTATGCCTCCTCCTCACCATCTGAAATCTGCCGACAATAATTATGTCATCTTTATGGATGGCATTTGAGCTGTGCCACGCCACACAGTCATGGGTGAAGGGAGAGTAGGGCAATAGGATAGGCACACATCCTTGAGCTACACCAGACTAGCCTAGCTGACGAAGGGGCCCCGAACTCCAGGCGTGTTGACTCTCTGGCCCTCATCCCTCCCTGTGTCCCCTGCTTGCAACAACCCATCCCAAGCTGGGATCCAAAATACTGGGACAGCCTGACATTCACGGATGTTCTTTGTCACTTAAACACACCTGTCCACGCCACCGAGCTGTGAGGGGACTGTAGAGGGGAGACCTAACCTATAAGGATGTCCTTTGTCCCATATCCACCTCACTGGTCTTTGAGTGTGGAGCGTGGAGTGGAGGCTGACCTCAAGGCAGCGCGGTAGCAGTACACAGCGGCCTCTCCGGACCTGCTGTTTATTTTAATTTAATTCTTTAATTTTTGTTTTAACTAGGGCACTAGGGTACAATTTTTTTTTTTAAGTAGGGCACATGGACAACAGAGCAACTGGTGTTCGTATCTACCGTCGCCAGACACAGAAATCGCTCAACAACAAACCTTCACGACGATCTGCTGGAGAAGCTACGCGATCTCGGCTTGCTGTGGGGACCAGGACCCCAGTCCTCGGTGTCGCCTGATGCCGGTGGCCGGGGGTGGGGATGTCGTAAGCGGTGTGCGAGGAAGCAGAAGCACGGCAAGCGGGCAGGGGTCTGTGCCAGGCTGAAAACAAACCCTACCCGGCTGGCTCTCCCATCCATTCTGCTCGCCAATGTCCGCTCCCTGGACAATAAATTGGACTACCTCTGACTCCAGTGGACTACTCCGCGGGAGATCAGAGTCTGCTGTGCTTTTGTTTTCACAGAAACGTGGCTTAGTGACAGAGTTCCAGACGCCGCCGTTCAGCTAGACGGGCTCGCCTTGTTTCGGGCCAATAGAGATGCAGCTCTGTGCAGTTAGGTTCGCGGTGGTGGCTTCTGTGTATACATCAACACGGAATGGCGCAAGAACTCTGTGCTAGTCTCTGGTTACTGCTCATCACTAGTGGAGTTTGTGACTGTTAGATGCAGACCATTTTATTTACCACGGGAATTCACCTCTGTCCCTATAGTTGGTGTCTACATTCCTCCCAGCGCTAATGCTAAGGAGGCGCTCTGTGAACAGTATGGGGCTATTAGTGAGCTGCAGAAGTCGCACACGCTGATGGACTGTTTATTGTCGCCAGAGATCTCAACCATGCCAATCTCAAGTCAGTGCTCCCCAAATTCCATCAGCATGTGGACTTTGCAACGAGAGGGGCAAACGCATTGGACCCCACCTCGGTTACTCAGACCACATCTCTGTTATGCCAATCCCAACAGACAGACCACTCGTCAGGCACTCCAGACCAGTTCAGAAGCAGGTGAAAACCTGGCCAGCAGGAGACATCTCTGCTCTTCAAGACTGCTTTGAGCACACTGACTGGCACATGTTCAGGGAGGTTGCAACCGATGGCGACTCTACCAACTTAGAGGAGTACACGGCATCAGTGACCAGCTACATCAGCAAGTGCATTGATGATGTTTACTCTGTCCAAGACCATCACTACACACTCCAAGCAGAAGCCATGGATGACCACAGAGGTGTGTGCGTCGATGAGGTCCCACGACTCCGCCTTCAGAGCAGGCAACGAGGCAGCCCTAACAACAGCAAGGGCCAAACTGTCCCGAGCCATCAGAGGGGCAAAGCGTGCACACACCCAGCTAATCCACAGCCACTTCTAGGACAGCAGTGACACGCGGCACATGTGGAAGGGCATCCAGGACATCACCAACTACAGGACAACATCACCTGACTGTGCTGGTGATGCCTCCCTCCCAGATGCGCTGAACAACTTCTACACTAGTTTTGAGGCAGAAAATGAAGTGGCGGTGAGGAAGTCCACCCCTCCTCCCAATGACCAGGTGCTGTGTCTCACCGTGGCTGGTGTGAGAAGAACCCTGTGCAGGGTCAACCCACGGAAGGCTGCTGCACCTGACAACATTCCTGGTAGAGTGCTCAGAGGATGTGCAGACCAGCTAGCAGATATTCTCACTGACATCTTCAACATCTCCCTGAGCAGCGCCACCATTCCAACGTGCTTCAAGGCCGCCATCATCGTCCCCGTGCCGAAGAAGTCTTCAGCACTTACATCCATCATCATGAAGTGTTTCAAGAGGCTCGTCATGAGGCATATCAAGACCCTGCTGCCCCCCTCACTGGACCCCCTGCAGTTCACGTATCGTCCCAACCGCTCAACAGACGATGCCATTGCCATCACCCTCCACCTGGCCCTAACCCACCTGGACAAAAAAGACACGTACGTTCGAATGCTGTTCATAGACTTCAGTTCAGCATTCAACACAATCATCCCTCAGCACCTGATTGGAATCTGAGCCTACTGGGCCTGAACACCTCCCTCTGCAACTGGATCCTAGACTTCCTGACTGGGAGACCTCAGTCAGTCCAGCATCTCCACCACCATCACACTGAGCATGGGGGCCCCCCAGGGCTGTGTGCTCAGTCCACTGCTGTTCACTCTGCTGACCCATGACTGTGCTGCAACACACAGCTCGAACCACATCATCAAGTTCGCTGATGACACGACCGTGGTGGGTCTCATCAGCAAGAACGATGAGTCAGCATACAGAGAGGAGGTGCGGCAGCTAACAGACCAGTGCAGAGCCAACAACCTGTTTCTGAATGTGAACAAAACAAAAGAGATGGTTGTTGATTTCAGGAGGGCACGGAGCGACCACTCTCTGCTGAACATTGACGGCTCCTCCATTGAGATCGTTAAGAGCGCTAAATTTCTTGGTGTTCACCTGGTGGAGAATCTCACCTGGTCCATCAACACCAGCTCCATAGCAAAGAAAGCCCAGCAGCGTCTCTACTTTCTGCGAGGGCTGAGAAAAATCCGTTTCCCACCCCCCATCCTCACCACATTCTACAGAGGATGTATCGAGATTATCCTGAGCAGCTGCATCACTGCCTGGTTTGGAAATTGCACCATCTCGGATCATAAGACCCTGCAGCGGATAGTGAGGTCAGCTGAAGGGATCATCGGGGTCTCTCTTCCTGCCATTACGGACATTTACACTACACGCTGCATTCGCAAAGCTAACAGCATTGTGAAGGACCCCACGCACCCCTCATACAAACTCTTCTCCCTCCTGCCGTCTGGCAAAAGGTACCGAAGCATTCGGGCTCTCACGACCAGACTGTGCAACAGTTTCTTCCCGCAAGTCATTAGACTCCTCAATTCCCAGAGCCTGGACACACTCTCTCACTCACACACTCTCTCACTCACACACACACACACACACACACACACACACACACACACACACACACACACACACACACACACACACACACACACACACACACACACACACACACACCACTCCACTCCACTCCACTCCACTCCACTCCACTCCACTCCACTCCACTCCACTCCACACCACTCCACTCCACTCCACTCCACTCCACTCCCTCTGCACGTTTTTGCTCATTTCTTTCTTGATTCCTGCTAAAACATTGTTTATGTTTACATCATTTATTATTATATTGTAATTTGCCCTCTACTGTGCCTATTGTCTTGTTTATTAATTATTGCACTGTCTTGCACTGTTCTGTGCACTTTATGTAGTCCTGCGCAGGTCTGTAGTCTAATGTAGTTTTGTGTTGTTTCAGGTAGCACCATGGTCCCGTTGTTTCATTTTTACTGTGTACTGTACCAGCAGTTATGGTTGAAATGACAATAAAAGCAACTTGCCTTGACTTGAAGGAGCAGCAGAGCTGGCACGATAGCAGAGAATTTAGCTCACACTTTAGTACGGGCGACCCGGGTTCGATTCCCACCGCCTTTTGTAAGGAGTGTTTACTTTCTCCGCATGACCACGTGAGTTTCCTCTGGGTGCTCCGGTTTCCTCCCACGGTCCAAAGTCATACCAGTTAACAGGTCATTGAAAATTGCCCTGTGATTAGGATAGGACCAAATTGGGGGACTGCATGGCGGCGTGCCTCAGAGGGCTGGAAGGATCTTTTCCACCCTGTATCTCAATGAAATAAAATAAAAATAAAAGAAGTAAGTCCATAAGATATAAGTGCTGAATTAGGCCATTTGTCCCATCAAGTTTGCCTTACCATTTCATCATGGCTGATCCAATTTTCCTCTCAGCCCCAGTCTCCTGCCTTCTCCCTGTATCCCTTCATGCCCTGGCCAATCAAGAATCTATCAACCTCCGCCTTAAATAGACAGAAAGACTTGGCTCCACAGCTGCCTGTGGCAAATTCCACAGATTCACCACTCTGGCTAAAGAACTTCTCAGATAATGGGCACAAAACTTCTTACCAGATACTCCAAGTGAGGCCTCACCAGGGCCTTACAAAGCCTCAGCATCACATCCCTGCTTTTATATTCTAATCTTCTCGAAATGAATGCTAACATCTCGTTTGCCTTCCTCACCACAGACTCAACCTGCAAATTAACCTTCAGGGAATCCTGCACAAGGACTCCCAAGTCCCTTTGCACCCCAGATTTTTGGATTTTCCCTCCACTTAGAAAATAGTCAACCCTTTCATTTCCTCTGAGTGGAGCACCTCTGGGTGCTCAGGGGGCTGGAAGGACCTTTTCCACACTGTATCTTAACAAAATAAATCAAAAAAATGTAAGACCATAACATATAATTGCAGAATTAGGCTGTTTGCCCATCATGTGACCTGTTCCTTTTTTCTCTGGAGCAGCAGAGACTGGCGTTTATAAAATTACGACAGGCGCTGATAGGGTAGAGATTCAGAATTTTTATGTCTAAGGGCAGAAAAGTCAAATAGGAAAATACAAACATTTATGTTGACGGGGGAAATTGCAAAGGAGATGTGAGGAGCAAGTTATTTTGTATGCAGAGAGTGCTGGGCGTCTGGAATGCACTACCGGGATGCTGGTGAGGCAGGTACGGCAGTGGCGCTTAAATAGACACAGAAATATGCAGAAATGGAGGGATATGGATCGTGCGCCCGGAGAAGTTTATCAGCACAACGTTTTGGACCGAAGGGCCTGCTCCTGTGCTGTTCTCTGGTCTAAACGCTCAACGTTAGGAAGGTCTGATGCTGGCGTCTGTGGGGTTTCTGGTCTGCCGGTCACATTTCCCGTCCTCTTGACTTTGTTCCCACACGGTCACATGTCTCAGGGAAGTCCTCGAGCTGGCTTGGCTGGCGCTCCCTCTCACCGTCTTTCAGCCGGAGCTCCCGGAATCACCACCTGAGACATCTCCGAGCCTGGGCAGAGGCAGGCGCTTCCTCGTTTACCACAGGACGCTGGAGTCAAGTTCAAATCGGCCCCACCTGCTTTCAGTTTAACTCAAGGTTAACCTTTGACGTACAGTAATTTTAACGGCGATCTTCCATTATCTAAACTACAGATCATCACAGCTAATGATATCCCCAAGTGGTGGAGGTCATTGGAAGGCCCGCGTTCTGCTGCCTTTCTCTGGAAGTGATAAGATATCGGCTGTCAGGAGCTCACGCTGTGCAGACGCTTTGATTGCGCTTCATGATGGAAACACTGCCCACTCGCCGACTCTCTTTGTCCCCAGACGCTCACTGGTCCAGTGCAGCGATGTGGCTTGTTAGTGCCCTGATCCTCCAGTGCAGCGTACTGCAGCACACTTCCTCTGCGGTATTGCGACCCGTCATCGGGTGCCCCATCGCAAAATCGCAGCTGACGGGCGACCCGGGGCAGAAATGCATCTCACTGATGCTCCTGTGCAGTTTGCTGGCGGTCCAGTGCGGTGTATTGCCGCTGAGTGGTGCTCCCGTGCAGTGCACCAGTGAGGGAGGCCAGGGCTGTGCACAAGGCTGCTCACCAGTGGTTATGACAGCTTCACACTTTCCAGTGCAGGTGAGGGGTCCTGGCCCAAAATGCTCAGTGTTCGCCTTCCCCCACAGAATACGCCTGACCCTGAACCTCCTGTGTGCTGTTCCATCTGTAGTCTTCAGTCTCTCCGCTCTAATACCTGGTATTGGTAACTCCAGAACAGCGGCTTCAGCTCAGCTCTACCATCTGTTGTCACAAAGACCGTTTCAGAAGCTGCCTGCCCTGGCGAATATCTTGTTTCCAAGTCTTGCTTTCTGTCGTACATTGACACCTGTATTTCCCTTATATAAATCAATACAGCACCTTTCATTTAGATTCCAGTTTACAACTCACTCCTGGGGATCTATTACTTCATATATAACCCCCCACCACCTGAACCCCTGGATTAAATTCCAGCCTGTAGCCAGCTCCTGAGGATCTGTTATTCTATATATAAACCCCCTGAACCCCTGGAGTTGATCCCAGCCTGTCGCCTGCTCCTGAGGATCTGTTATTCTATATATAAACCCCCTGAACCCCTGGAGTTGATCCCAGCCTGTCGCCTGCTCCTGAGGATCTGTTATTCTATATATAAACCCCCTGAACCCCTGGAGTTGATCCCAGCCTGTCGCCTGCTCCTGAGGATCTGTTATTCTATATATAAACCCCCTGAACCCCTGGAGTTGATCCCAGCCTGTCGCCTGCTCCTGAGGATCTGTTATTCTATATATAAACCCCCTGAACCCCTGGAGTTGATCCCAGCCTGTCGCCTGCTCCTGAGGATCTGTTATTCTATATATAAACCCCCTGAACCCCTGGAGTTGATCCCAGCCTGTCGCCTGCTCCTGAGGATCTGTTATTCTATATATAAACCCCCTGAACCCCTGGAGTTGATCCCAGCCTGTCGCCTACTCCTGGGGATCTGTTATTCTATATATAAACCCCCTGAACCCCTGGAGTTGATCCCAGCCTGTCGCCTGCTCCTGAGGATCTGTTATTCTATATATAAACCCCCTGAACCCCTGGAGTTGATCCCAGCCTGTAGCCAGCTCCTGGGGATTTGATATTCCATATATAAACTCCCTGAACCCCTGGATTAGATCCCAGCCTGTAGCCTGCTCCTGGGGATTTGATATTCCATATATAAACTCCCTGAACCTCTGGGTTAGATCTCAGCCCGTAGCCTGCTCCTGAGGATCTGATATTCCATATATAAATCCCCTGAATCCCTGGATTAGTTTCCAGCCTGTAATCCACAGCCAGGGATCTGTTATTCTGTTTACAGTATAAACCATCAGAGCCCCCAGATTAGATCCCAGTCCGTAACCCACACCAAGGGATCTGTTATTCTTTATATAAACGCCCTCACATTGCACAGTGGTCCAGGTGCTCACCACAGACAGTGCCACGGAAGGAGCCTTCACAACGTTGCCCTGGGACATCTCCCTGCTCACCTAGCTGTGTGTGGCAAGCGGGGCTGTGATGTAGAGGATTGGCAGGGACAGGGAGCAGCTGGGAGACTTGTACATCAGTGAGGCTGCCTCTGGAGCCTCTCATTACACGGTCGATCACAGAATAATATCCACTGCATTGATTTTACAGCACTCCAATTAGCCATCAGTCGAGTGTCTGCCCCCAGCTCTCCGCAGAGCTGACATCGCCCGATGATTGATAAGCCTCGTCTGCAGAGACCGCCCTCTCACACCAGTGCTGCCCGGTCACAATGGATGGTCCTTGATATACAATCCCACTCCCACCTGAATCGCTGGATAGATCCTGGCCTGTTACACACATAGAGGGGTCTGTTATTCTGTATATAAACTCTGAAACCCTTGGGTTAGATTCCAACCTGTAACATACTCTCAGAAGCAAACTGGGGCCCACTTTGATCATCACTTCTGCTCCATCCGTCTCTAAATAATTATTACGAACAAATCACTTGTAGTACCAGTGGAACCAACACTGGGCCACTGTTACACCACCATCAAGATTGCTTACCGTGCTATCCCACACCCACTCTGTGGGAAGTCTGATCACCAGTTGTACTTCTACTCCCCGAGTATAGACAGAGACTGAAGACTGCGGCACCAGCAGTGAGGACCAAGAGGGTATGGACAAGCAGAGAGAGCTCTGGAGTGCTTACAGGGACTGCTTTGAATTAGTGGACTGAACTGTATTCAGGGATTCATCTCCGAGTCTGATTCAGTACACCAGAGCTGTCACCAACTTCATTAAAACCTGTGTGGATGAGTGTGTGCCTACGAGCGCATACTGTTCATCCCCAACTCAAAAGCCGTGGGTGAGCCAGGAGGTTCATAGCCTGCTGAGGGCTAGATCTGTGGCATTCGTCTGGCAGCCCGTGTCTGTACGAGAAAAAACAGGTACGTCTTGCAGAGGACACTTCAAGAGCAAAGGATTGCTTCTGAATGAGGTTGGAGGCAGAACTGGGTGCACATCAACTCTGGCAGGGTTTGCAGGCCAATCCTTCCTACAAAACGAAACCCAACATCATGAATGGCAGCTATGCTTCACTGCCAGACGAGCTCAATGCTCTTCATGCTCGCTTTGAAAGGGAGAATAAAACACAGCTACGAGGATCCCTGGACCACGCAGTGACCCAGCGATCTCTGCCTCAGAGGCTGACGTCTGGCTGTCTTTCAGGAGGGCGAATGCTCGCAAGGTGACAGACCCCGATGGAGTACTCTGAAAACCTGTGCCAACCAACTGGCATGCATCTTCCAAGACATTTTCTATCTCTCATTGCTAGAGCACCCACCTGCTTCAAAAGGGAAACAATCTTACTAGTACCCAAGAAGAGCGGGGAGAGTTGCCTTAACGACTATCATCCAGTAGCACACACATCTACGGCGATTAAGTACTTTGAAGGTTGTCTATGACTAGAATTAACTTCTATCTCAGCAAGGACCTGGACCCATTGGTATTTGTCTATCACTGCAATAGGTCTACGGTAGATGTGATCTCATTGGCTCTTCACACAGCCTTGGATCACCTGGACAATACTAATGGTCCCATCAAGCTGTTGTTCATCGACTACAGCTCAATGTTTAACACAATCATTCCTACAGTTCTGATCAAAAACCTGGGCCTCTGTACCTCCCTCTGGAAGTCTTCCTCACTGGAAGACCAAAATCTGTGCGGATTGGAAATAACATCTCCACTTCGCTGACAATCAACACTGGCAACCTCAAGGATGCGTGCTTAGCCCACAGCTCTCTCTACACACATTACAGTGTGTGGTTAGACACAGCTCAAATGCCATCTATAAAACAACACACACAAAATGCTTGAGAAACTCAGCAGGTCAAGCAGCATCTATAGAAATGAATAGATAATCAACGTTTCAGACCAAAACCCTTCTTCAGGACTGAGAAGGAAGGGGAAGATGCCAGAATAAAAAGGTGGAGGGAGAGGAAAGAGGCTAGCTAGAAGATGATAGGTGCAGACAGGTGGTTGGGAAAGGTCAGGGGCTGGAGAGGAGAGTGAACCATAGGAGAAAGGGAAGGAGGAAGAGACCCGGGGGAAGTGATAGGTAAGTGAGAAGAAGTGAAAGGTCAAAGTGGGGAATAGAGAAAGGGTGGGGGGGATTTGTTTACCAGAAATCGATGTTCATGCCATCAGGTTGGAGGCTGCCCAGTCAGAATATGAGGTGCTTCTCCTCCATCCTCATTTGGCACAAGAGGAGGCGATAGACTGACATGTCGGAATGGGAATGGGAATTAGTATTAAGATGTTTGGCCAGCAGGAAGTCCAATGGGTAGAGACTTTGGTGATGATTTACCAAAATTCTTTGGATTCTGGGCAGGTGCCGGTGGATTGGAAGACAGCGAATGTCATGCCACTGTTCAAAAAGGATGTAGGCAAAAGGCAGGTAACCATAGGCCAGTCAGTTTAACATCTGTATTTGGGAAAATGCTTGAAGTTATCATTAAAGAAGAAATAGCGAGGCATCTGGAAAGAAATGGATCCATCAGGCAGATGCAGCACGGATTCAGCAAAGGCAGGTCCTGTTTGACAAACTTATGTCATGGTCCCAACCACTAATTCCTCATATTCTCCTAATTCCCTTTTCCCTGTGTTCTCCTGGGCTCCTTGATTGTGACACCTGATTCCCATCTAAACCTGAAGCATAAAAACCCAGCTTTGCACCCACTCATCACCAGATCATTGTTTCAGCCAGTGTGGTAACCCACGTTCCCGGCTGCTTAGGAACGTGTATTCTAAGTTTTACTTCAGTACCGAGGTTTAACTGTGTAACTGTCCCTCCGTGTCAAGATAAGCATTGCCGGCCACCTGCCTTGCCTCCTGTTTGCTGTTCAGCTCCAGCGATGCCCCGTGTCAAGATAAGTTTCGCCTTCCTCCTGCGTTTTCATTCACCCTCCTGTTTGCCGTTCAGCTCCAGCCACGTCTGCACCCTAACTCTATCTCCGTGCCAGTGTCCTGTGTTTGGGTTCACCCGTCTGTGCAACAACTTACTGGAGTTCTTTGAGGATATAACGAATGCAGTGGATAGATGGGAACAGATGGACATTATTTATTTGGATTTCCAGAAGGCGTTCAATAAGGTGCCACATAAAAGACTTACTCATAAGATAAGGATGCATAGAGTTGGGGGCTGATGTATTAGCATGGACAGAGGATTGGCTAACTAATAGAAAGCAAAGAGTTGGGATACATGGGTGTTATTCTGGTTGGCAATCAGTGGTGAGCGGTGTGTCGCAGGGGTCGGTGCTGGGCCCGCAACTGTTCACGATATACATTAACGATCTGGGAGAGGGGACCGAGTGCAGTGTATCTAAGTTTGCCGATGATACTAAATTGAGTGGAAAAGCAAATTGTGCAGAAGATACAGAGGGTCTGCGGAGAGATATAGATAAGTTAAGTGAGTGGGCAAGGGTCTGGCAGATGGAGTACAATGTTGGGAAATGCCAGGTCATCCACTTTGGAAGGAAAAATGGAAGATCGGATTATTATTTAAATGGTAAAAGATTGCGACATGCTGCTGTGCAGAGGGACTTGGGAGTGCTTGTTCATGAATCACAAAAGGTTGGTTTGCAGTTGCAGCAGGCTGTCATAAAGGCAAATGGAATGTTGACTTTCATTGCTAGAGGGACTGAATTTAAGAGCAGAGAGATTATGTTAGAACTGTACAGGTACTGGTGAGGCTGCACCTGTGCTGAGTTCTGGTTTCCTTACCTGAGGAAGGATATACTGGCTTTGGAGGCAGTGCAGAGGAGGTTCACCAGGTTGATTCTGAAGATGAGAGGGTTAGACTGTGAGGAGAGATTGAGTCGCCTGGGACTGTAATCGCTGGAATTCAGAAGAATGAGAGATCTTATAGAAACTTTAAAAAATTATGAAACAGATAAGATAGAGGCAGGAAAGTTATTTTCACTGGTAGGTGAGACTAGAACTAGGGGACATAGCCTCAAGGTTCAGGGGAGTAGATTTAGGACGGAGATGAGGAGGAACTGCTTTTCCCAGAGAGTGGTGAAGCTGTGGAATTCTCTGCCCAATGAAGCAGTGGAGGCTACCTCAGTAAATATTTAAAACAAGGTTGGATAGATTTTTCCATAGTAGGGGAATTAAGGGTTATGGGGAAAAGGCAGGTAGGTGGAGATGAGTCCATGGCAGATCAGCCATGATCTTATTGAATGGCAGAGCAGGTTCGATGGGCCAGATGGCCGACTCCTGCTCCTATTTCTTATGTTCTTATGAATGGTATGGAGGTGCTTGATGAAGCAGTCTGAAATTTATGACGGATCTCACAAATGCCGAGGAGGCTGCATCAGGAGCACCCGAGACAACAGACAACCCAAGCAGATTCGCAGGGGAAGCGTTGCCTCACCCGCAAGGACTGTTTGTGGCACCGAGCGAGGTGAGGGAGGAGGTGAATGGGCAAGTGTGGCACTTAAGCTGCTTGCCGGGATAAGTGCAGGAGGGAGATTAGTGGGGAGGGATGAATAAACAAAGGAATTGCAGAGGGAGCAATCCCTAAGGAAAGTGGACGGGGGGGAGGGGTAAAGATATGTCCAATTGGAGAAGGCGGAAGTTGCGGAGGATAGTGTGCTGGATGTGGAAGCAGATGAGGAACTCTATCACTATTAAGGCGGTAGGAAGATGGGGTGAACACAGATGTACAGGAAAAAGAGGAGAAGCAGGTGAAAGCAGCGTAAATTTGATGGTGACAGAGTTTCAGAGAGGGCAATGAGAGGGTGTACAGGAGGAAGATACATCTGCTGGCTGAGTGGTATCACAGCAATAACCTTACGTTCAATGTCAGAACTGGTTATGGATTTCAGAAAGGGTAAGATGAGGGAACACACATCCGTCCTCAGAGAGGGATCAGAAGTAGAGAAAGTGAGCAATTTCAATTCCTTGGGTGTCAGTATCTCTGATCTAACCTGGACCCAACATATTGATACAGCTCTGAAGAGGGCACGGCAGCAGCTATATTTCTTTAGGAGTTTGAGGAGATTTTATATGTCACCAAAGACACTCGCAAATGACTACAGATGTACAATGGAGAGCAGTCTTACTGGCTGCAATGCCGCCTAGTATGGGGAGGGGGAAGGGGGAAGGGGGCGACTCCACAAGATCAAAATAAGCTGCAAAGCACTGTAAACCTAATCAGCTCCATCACGGACATGAGCCTCCTTAGTATCCTGGACATCTTCAAGGAGTGATGTTTCAAAAAAGCGGCATCCATCATTAAGGACCCCCACTTCCCAAGTCCTATTCTCATTGTTACCTTCAGGAAGGAGGTACAGGAGCCTGAAAGGACACACACAGGAACCGTTTCTTCCCCTCTGCTATCCAATTTCTGAATGGACATTGAGCCCAAGACAACAAATTTCATGACAAATGCCAGTAGATATTAAACCTGATTCTGATTCTGAAAAATAGGATTTCCCAGTAGCCAACTATTTTTTAACTCCTGCCCTCATTCCCATTCCGATATATTGGTCCATGGCCTCCTCTTCTGCCACGTTGAGACGGCTCTCAGTTGGAAGAGCAACATCTCGTATATCGTGTAGGTAGCTTACAGGTTGATGACATGAACATCAATTTCTCCTTCTGGTAAATTTTTTTCTCCTCCTCCTTCTCTCTTCTTCTATTCCCAACTCTGGCCTCTTACTTCTTCTCCTCACTTGCCATCACCTCCCCTTGGATCCCCTCCTCCTTCTCTTTCTCCCACGGTCCACTTTCCATTCCTATCAGATTTATTTGACTCCAGCTCTTTGCCTTTACCACCTATATCACTGCCCAATTTCTTTCTTCATCCCCCCCACCCACCTGACATCACCTCTCACCTTCTACCCTGTCCTCTTTCCCCTTCTTCCTCCTTCTTATTCTTCAAAGTTCAAAATTGAATGTATACTTATTGTCAAAGTGCATATATGTCATGACATATGATATATGTGTCCAGGAGGAGACAATGGCGCCTAACGGCGACTCCTTTGCTTGCATCTTCAGAAACAGCTCTATTTCCATCTTTAATATCTCTACTTTTCCCTTTCAGGGTTCTTTTGAAGACCCTGAGCTGGAGTTACATAATGACTGTGGTTCTTTGTGGAAATGGGACCCGCTCTTGGGGTTTCACGACTGGCTGTTATTAGATAAGCCAAGGGCGTGGCCTAAGAGCTTCACTCGCCTTCAGAGGTTCAAGATTTCGTGGCTCTGGAGGCGGGGGGATCGGAGGCTGGTGTCCGGCCAGGAGATCGGTGTGTCATGGGAGTCAGTAGATCTCTGGCTTTGTGTCCAGAGACCTGAGATCTTTGGGCACAGAGCTCGGAAAAAGTGACGCGACAGACTTTTAACACCATAAATCAGCACATTGTTTTGTTATGTCTCCCCTCTCGCTGTGGAACAGAGACACCTCTTTCTCCCTTATTAGAGAGAGAGCCTGTGGTATGTCGAATACCGGGTGAATGAGCTGTCTTTGGGGTAACTGCAAGTCTGTGTCTTTGCTGATGCTTTGCTCACGCTCGAGTGCTCGGTGGGGGGTGCCGATGCTTTTTTTGCCAGTGGGGGGGGGGGATTGTTGCTTACGCACGGGAGGGAGGGGAGCTGGGGGGGGTGAATTTGGGGTCCTTAGATTTAACTGTCATTCATTCTTTGGGGACGCTCCTCTGTTTTCGTGGATGGTTGCGAAGGAAAAGCATTTCAGGATGTATATTGTATACATTTCTCTGACATTAAATGTATCTTCGAAACCTTCAAAACATACAACCCTGAGATTCATTTTCTTGCGGGCTTTCACTGTATTGGATTGCACCCAATCAGTGAGCTGGAGCACGCGAAGAAGCAGAAATACCATTTAGGTACGCAGCTGAAGATTTAAAAAATCAGCACCACAGTAGTTTTAGAAGTCGGACTGCACCCAGTCAGTGAGCAGAATTCATTAGAAAGGGCAAATAAAAATAAGGCAGGAACAAAGGGAGTGGCCATTGTGTGAGTGGGCCGGTGTTGGAGTGGTTTTGCCTCATGTTTATTCTTCATTCCTTGCCTGTTAGGGCACAGTTAGTGCAGGGAGAAAGACTCCAGGAGCTGTATTGTGTGTGAGATGTGGAAATTCTGGGAGACCTCCAGCTTCCTGGATAACCACATCTGTACCAGCTGCACCGAGCTGCTGCTGCTCAGAGAACGCGTTCAGGAATTGGAGCCACAGCTCGATGACCTCCGGCTCACATGGGAGAATAGATGGAGGCTACAGGGAGTTGGTCACCCCTAGTTTTCAAGAGGTAGGTAATTGGGTGATGTCAGCAGAAGGAATGGAAATGGGCAGCCAGTGCAGAGTACCCCTCTGGCCGTTCCCCTCAAGCTGAGGGGGATGACCCACCGGGGGAAGCCACAGTGACCGGGACTCTGGCGCTGAGTCGGACACTGTGCCTCAGAAGAGAAGACAGGTGAAGAGGACTGCAGTGGTGATAGGAGATTCCTCAGCCAGAGGAACAGAGATGAGATTCTGTGGATGTTATAGAGAAACCCGGATGGCCTGCTCAGGGTTAGGGATGTCTCGGATCAGGTTCCCAGCATGCTAATGGAACAGGGTGAGCAGCCAGAAATCTTGGTACACATCGGCACCAATGACAAAGGTAGAAAAGGTGAGGAGGTTTTGGGAAGCTCAGTAAAAAGCCGGACCTCCAGGATAATAATCTCTGGATAGTGGCCTGCTACATACCAGTGAGGGTAAAAAAAGGGTGACAAGACAGATGAATGTGTGGCAGAGGAACTGGTACAGGGGGCAGGGGTTCAGATTTCTGGATCATTGGGATCTCTTTTGGGGAAGGAACGACCTGTACAAAAGGAACGAGTTATGCCTGAAGCCAAGGAGGATCAATGTTCTTGTGGGCAGGTTTGCTAGAGCTGTCCAGGAGGATTTAAACTAATTTGGCAGGGTGATGGGAACTGGAGTGATAATGCTGAGGATGGGGCAGTTGGTTTACAAACAGAGACAATGTGTAGTGAGACTGCTAGCAAGAAGAGGCCAAAGATAGGACAACATTGCAGTCAACAGGATGAGTTGCAATATAAAAGGGAGGCAAAATCAAAGAGAGTGATGAACACAGGACTGAAGGTGTTATATTTGAGTGCATACAGTATTCAGATAAGGCAGATGAACTTGTAACACAGTCACAGATTGGCATGTATGATGTTGTGGGCATCACTGAATTGTGGCTGAAAGAAGATTGTAGCTGGGAGCTTAACATCCAAGGATACACATTGTATCAAAATGACAGGCAAGTGGGCAGAGAGGGTGGGTGGCTCTGTTGTTAAAATATGAAATCAAATCTTTAGAAACAGGTGGCATAGGATCAGAAAGTGTAGAATCGTTGTGGGTAGAGCTAAGGAACTACAAGGGCAAAAATACCCCGATGGGAGTTATATACAGATCTCCAAACAGTAGCAAAGATGTAGTCTACAAATTACAATGGGAGATAGAAAATGCATGTCAAAAGGGCAATGTTACAATAGTGTTAAGGGACATAAATATGCAGGTAGAATGGGAAAATCAGGTTGGTGCCAGATCTCAAGAGGGGGAATTGGTAGAATGCCTATGAGATGGCTTTTTAGATCAGCCCTTAGTAGACTCCACTAGGGGGTCAGCCATTCTGGATTGGGTGTTGTGTAATGAACCGGAATTGATTAGGGAGCTTAAGGTAAAGGAACTCTTAGGGGAGAGTGATCATAATATGATAGAATTCACCCTGCAATTTGAGAAGGAGAAGCTAAAGTTTGATGCACTGTATCAGTATTACAGTGGAGTAAAGAGAATTACAGAGGCAAGAGAGAGGAGCTGGCCAAAGTTGATTGGAAGGAAACACTGGCAGGGATGAAGGCAGAGCTTTCAGGGAGTTTCAGGGAGCACGTCGGAAGGCCCAGGATAGATACATCCCAAGGAAAAAGAGGTATTCTGAAGTCGGCATTATGTAACCGTGGATGGCAAAAGAAATCAAACCCAGCATGAAAGCCAAAGAAAGGGTATATAACAGTAGACAACAAAGGTTTTTTGTGTGTACTTTATGGAATTGGGCTGCTGATCATGCACCATTTTTTGAATGGTCTCTATTTGCTATTTCAGTTCATAATTCTAGTCAATTAAAATGTTGCCCACAATGTAAGGTGAAAAGTTCTATCTTGTCCAGGCATGTTTAGCCAGGGCAGGTGCAGCATGATAGGACAGATTTTAGAAAGGCTGTAACTTTCCGTGAAAGATTTTGTTATTTGAAACAGATGTTTCCAGAATTACTGATATCAAGATTAAGGAGGGCATTTTTGTTGGTCCACATATTAAACAGGTCATCAATGACAGGCAATTTGAAGAACGTCTAGAGAGACCGAAAAAAAATCACATGGAAGGCATTCAAACATGTTGTTGAAAATTTTCTTGGCAACTACAGAACACTAACCTAAGTGCAGCTGGTTGATAATATGCTTTAAGGATTCAAAACCATGAAGGGCAACATGTCACTAAAGATTTATTTTCTGAAATCCCATCCTATTTGGACTTCTTCCCTGCAAATCTTGGTGCTGTCGGTGACGAACATGGTAAAGGGATTCACCAGTACATTGTGGTCAGGAAGAAATGGTATCAGGCCAACTAGAATCCATCAATGCTGGCTGATTATTGTTGGACACATAGTGAGAAGCCTCAGACACTGAGGACAAATGAAAATCATCAACCAAACATTTTTAGCTTGGTTGAACTATTGCAAAGCATCAGCACCATTATGCTATTAAACACATTATATTCAATAAAAGTTCATTTCTTGTTTCTCCAAATTCCTACGTAATACAAGTAGTCTGAAATTGTATTTGTGTTCAGCTTCATGTGGTATATAATAAACAAAAAGAAATTCTGAGGAAGCAACACTTTCAGAAAAATTTGTTGTCCAGTGTAATAGAGCAATAATTAATGGGAAGTTAGAGACTTGGGAAGCTTGTAAAAACCAACAGAAGGTAACAAAAACAGTCACAAAGAAGGAAAAGATGGAATAAGAAGACAAGCTAGCCCTACTATTAAGGAGGATATCAAAAGTTTCTTCAGATATATAAAGTGTAAAAGCAAGATGGGAGTAGATATGGGACCACTGGAAAATGATGCTGGAGAGGTAGTAATGGGGAAGAAGAAAATGGTGAATGAACAGAACAAGTATTTTGCATTGGTCTTCACTGAGGAAGACCCAAGCAAAATGTCAGAGGTTCAAGAGTCATGGGACAGAAGTGAGTGAAGTTGCCGTTACTAGGGAGAAGGTGCTTGGAAGGACTGAAGGTAGGTAAGTCACTTGGATTAGAAGGTCTACAGCCATGGATTCTGACAGAGGTGGCTAAAGAGATTATGGAGGCATTAATCTTTCAAGATTCAATGGATTCAGGCATGGTTCCAGGGGAATGGAATTTTGCATATGTCTCTCCATTCTGCAAGAAGGGAGAGAGGCAGAAGAAAGGAAATTATAGGCCAGTTAGTCTGATTTCAGTGGTTGAGAAGGTTTTGGAGCCAATTGTTAAGGATGTGGTTTGAGGGTCCTTGGAGCCACATGATAAAATAGGCAGGTCAGCATGATTTCCTTAAGGGAAAATCTTGCCTGACAAATTTGTTGGAATTTTTTGAAGAAGTAACAAGCAGGATAGACAAAGGAGAATTGGTGAATGCTGTGTACTTGGATTTTCAGAAAGCCTTTGACAAGGTGCCACACATGAGGCTGATTAAAAAAATAAATGCTCTTAGTATTACATGAAGGATACTAGCTTAGATAGAGCATTGTCTGATTTCCAGAAGGCAAAGAGTGTATTTTAAAGAGAGTCTTTTCTGATTGTCGGCTGGTGACTAGTGGTGTTTCACAGAGGTCAGTGTTGGGACCATTTCTTTTTATGTTACATGCCAATGATTTGGATGATGGAATTGATTTTGTGGCCAAGTTTGCAGATGATATGAAGATAGTTGGATGAGCAGATATTGCTGAGGAAATAGAGAGACCTAGACAGATTAGGAGAATGGGCAGAGAAGTGGCGGATGGAATACAGTGTCATGAAGTGCATGGTCATTAAATTTGGTAGAAGGAATAAAGGTGTAGACTATTTTCTAAATGGTGAGAAAATTAAAAAAATATGAAGTGCAAAGGGACTTGGGTGTCTTTGTATATGATTCCCTAAGGGTTAATTTGCAGGAATGCAAATGTGACGTTAGCATTTATTTTGAGAGGACTAGAATATAAAAGCAAGGATGTAATGTTGAGGCTTTATAAAGCACTGGTGAGGCCTCACACGACACATTGTAAGCTGTTATTTATTTATTTATTGAGATGAAACACGGAATAGATCCTTCCACCCCTTCGAGCTTTCTGCCCAGTAATCCCGGGATGTTTAATCCGAACCTAATCACAGGATGATTTACAATGACAAATCAATGTACTAACTGGTACAGCTCTGGACTGTGGGAGGAAACTGGAGCACACAGAGAAACCCACATGGTCACGGGGAGAACCTCTTTACAGGCAGTAACGGGAACTGAACCCGGTTTGCTAGTACTGTAAAGCGTTGTGCTAACCACTATGCTACCGTGCCGCCCCGAGTGGCTCCTTATCTAAGAAAGGGTGTGCTGATAATGGAGAGGGTTCAAAGCAGGTTCACAAAAATGAACCCACGATTGAAAGGCTTATCATTTGAGGAGCATTTGGTGGCTCTGCGCCTATACTCACTGGAATCCAAAACATTGAAGGGGGGGATCTCTTTGAAACCTATCGAATGTTGAAAGGCCTTGATGGAGTGGATGTGCCGAGAATATTTCCTATGGTGGGGGAGTCTAAAACCAGAGGACACAGCCTCAGAATAGAGGGAGGTCTATTTAGAACGTAGGAAATTCTTTAACCAGAGCTTGGTTAACCCGTGGAATTCACTGGGTATATTTAAGGCAAATGTTGATAGATTCTTGATTAGTCAAGACATGTGGGAGAAGGCTGGAGATTGATGCTGAGAGGGAAAAGGGATTAGCCACGATAAAATGGCGACGCAGGCTCAATGGACCAAATACCCTAATTCTGTTCCTATATTTTATATTTTATGATCTTGTGCAACAAATACAATAGGATCAATGAAAGACCACCCCCAACCAATGTGAAATAGACAACAAACTGCAAATACAAAAGGGAAAAAATTTTTAAATGATAATAATAACAATAATAATAAGGGTTAACAAGACCATTTGGTTAATACAAAAAATAGCAAAACTACATAATAAAAGATCAACAAATTCTTGATGATAAATGCAGAAAATGCCAAGAGACAACAGAAACAATCCAACACATCACAGCAGTTTAACTAATTACTTCCAGAGGCACAATGAAGTGGCAAATATCACTCACCAAAATCTTGCTTTAAAATACAAACTCGAAGAAGAAGCCACACCTTACTATAAATACAAGCCTGATCCAGTTCTACAATCAGAGTCCCACAAATTATATTACATCTGATCCATTATTACAGATAGGATGATCCACAATAACCATCTGAATATAGTATTATGGTATAAACAAGCAAGAAGATCCTTCTTAATAGGAATGGCCGTACCAAACACACATAACGTAGAGAAATCAGTAAGTGAAAAACACCAGGAATATGCTGAATTATATAACCATATAACAATTACAGCACGGAAATAGGCCATCTCAGCCCTTCTAGTCCGTGCCGAACGCTTACTGTCACCTAGTCCCACCGACCTGCACTCAGCCCATAACCCTCCATTCCTTTCCTGTCCATATACCTATCCAATTTTACTTTAAATGACAATATCAAACCTGCCTCTACCACTTCTACTGAAAGCTCGTTCCACACAGCTACCACTCTCTGAGTAAAGAAATTCCCCCTCGTGTTACCCCTAAACTTTTGCCCCCTAACTCTCAACTCATGTCCTCTTGTTTGAATCTCTCCTACTCTCAATGGAAAAAGCCTATCCACGTCAACTCTAACTATCCCCCTCATAATTTTAAATACCTCTATCAAGTCCCCCCTCAACCTTCTACGGTCCAAAGAATTTGTTCAACCTTTCTCTGTAACTTAGGTGCTGAAACCCAGGTAACATTCTAGTAAATCTTCTCTTTACTCTCTCTATTTTGTTGACATCTTTCCTATAATTCGGTGACCAGAACCGTGCACAATTAAAAGAGGAAATTGAAAGACTATGGAACATGAACAAGGTTATACGGTACATTGTCCCAATAGTAATATCTACAATTGGTATCATCCCAAAGTCACTATACAATTGCTTAAATAATTTGGCCTACACAGCAATATCTATGCAAAGCTCCAGAAAACCACAATACTAAATACAACTAGAACAATACTAAAGATCCTAGCAATCGAGAATGAGTGTGCTTGGCTATGCCCATACCTCATGTTTTCCCAGACTGAAATGAGAAAAAAATTATAATTATTATTAAAAAATAAACAATAAATATCAAGAACATGAGATGAAGAGTCATTGAAAGTGAGTCCACAGGCTTTGGGAACATTGCAGTGACAGAGTTAGTGAAGTTGAGTGAAGTTATACCCTATGTTTCAAGGGCCTGATAGCTGAGGGGTAATAACTGCTCCTAAGACTCCTGTACCTTCTTCCTGATGGCAGCAGTGAGAACAAAGCATGACCTGGATAGTGGGGGTCCTTGCTGATGGGTGCTGCTTTCCCGGGGCAGCGCTCTATGTAGAACGTGTTCAACGATGTCTTTGCCTGTGATGAAGCCTGGTTTTTGTAGGCTCTTCCATTCAAAGGCATAGGTTTTTCCATACCAGGCCGAGATGCTACCAGTCAATACACTCTCAACCATACATCTATAGAAGATTGACAAAGTTTTAGATGACATGCCAAATCTTCGCAAACTTCTAAGAAAGTAAAGGTGCTGCCATGCTTTCTTCATAATGGCATTTGTGTGCTGGATCCAGGGCAGATACTCTGAAGTGATAACACTGAGGAATTTAAAACTGCCGACACTCTCCACCTCTGATCCCCCGATGAGGACTGGCTCATGGACCTCTGGTTTCCTCCTCCTGAAGCTAATAATCAGCTCCCTGATCTTGCTGACACTGAGTGAGAGGTTGTTCTTCTGGCACCACTCAGCCAGATTTTTGATCTCCCTCCTACTTGCTAATTTGTCACCACGTTTGAGCTGGCCAACGGCAGTGGTGTCATTGGCAAACTTAAATATGCCATTGGAACTGTGCTTTGCCTCATAGCCACAAGTATGAAGCAAACAGAGCAGGGGCTAAGCACACAGCCTTGTGGTGCGCCAGTGCTGATGCTGATTGTGGAGGAGATGTTGTTGCCAATACAAACTGACTGGGGTCTGCAAGTGAGGAATTCAAGGATCCAATTGCACAAGCAGATATTGAGGCCAAGGTCCTGAAGCTTATAGATTAGTTTTGAGGGAATCATAGTATTGAATGCTGAGCTGTAGTCGATGAAGAGCATCCTGATGTATGTATCTCCACTGTCCAAATGTTCCAAGGTTGAGTGAAGAGCAAACAAAATAGCATCTGCTGTTGGCCTGTTGTGACGGTAGGCAAATTGGAGCAGATCCAAGTCAATTCTCAGGCAGGAGTTGATATGTTTCATCACCAACCTTTCAAAGCACTTCATCACAGTGGACGAGTCACTGAGCCAGGTTACCACACTCCTCTTAGGCACTGGTATAATTGAAGCCTGCTGAAGTAGGTGGGTACCTCAGACTACCAAAGCGAGAGGTTAAAGATATCAGTGATCTGGAGTGGTATCACTCCAGCCAGCTTATTAACGCAGGTCTTTAGTACTCGGCCAAGTACCCCGTCTGGGCCAGATGCTTCTTGTGAGTTCACCCTCTTGAAGGATCTTCTCACATCAGCCTCAGAGACTGAAATCACAGGGTCACTGGGAGCTGTGGGAGTTCAGGAAGGTTCCTCCATGTTTGGATGCTCATAGTAATCATAAAATCAAAGCATAAGGGAATGAAACCTTATTGTCACCTATGTTGCTCAATTTCACTTTGTAGGAGGTGATAGCATTCAAGTCTTGCCACAGCTACTGAACTTGCTTCAGAGATTCAAGTTTGTTCCGAAATTGCCACTTTTCACGTAAGATGGTTCTCTGGAGATTGTACCTGTACTTTACTTGGTCACCACACCTGAATGCCACTGATTTGCCCCTCAGCAGTTGCGATCCTCATGGTTTCATCTAGGGCTTCTGGTTGGGGAAGACTGAACGATTTTCCAGGGGTACACTCATCTACCACTGTTTTTGTAAAGTTCATAACAACCATGGTGCATTTGTTCAGAACCACTGATGAGATTTTGATCATGATACAGCTCAGCGACTCAAGCAATCCCATAGCCGCTCCTCCGTCTCCCGCGACCACCTCTTTGTTGTCCATATCTCTGGAGTCTTGCTCTTTAGTCTCTACTCGTAGGAGGAGGACAGCTAAGTAATCAGATTTCCTGAAATGTGGGAACAGTAGACATTCCTAACCATAATATAGCAGTGGTCGAGTGTGTTGGCACCCTTGGTGCTGTAGGTGATATGTTGATAATAATTGGATAGAGATTTCTTGAAACAAAACTGATTAAAGTCCCTGACAATGATATAAAAGGCATCCAAGTAAGCTGTTTCTTGTTTGCTGATGGTGGCACTCAAGAGCCTACTTAACATTGGCCTTTGGCAGTATGTAAGTTGTGGACAGGCTCACAGAGGAGAACTCTCTTGGTAGGCAGAACAGTCAGCTCTTAACCATCAGATGTTCCAGGTCAGGGGAATAATAGTGCAACAAGATCTCTGTGTCTGAGCACCACAGAGAGTTTATCATGAAACACAGACCTCCATCTTTTGCCTTCTCTGAATCAGCAGTCTAGTCCTTCCTGCGTATTGAGAAGTCTTTGGGTCTTACCAACGTATCCGGTGTGTCCTGGGTGAGCCATGTCTCCGTGAAGCAGAGAATGCAACAAGCCCTCATTTTCCTCCAATACTGCAAATTTGCCTTTAGCTCCTCAGTCTTGTTTTGTATTGACTGTACATTTGTCAACAGGTTAATGGGTAGAGGAGATTTCCTACCTCAGCATTTCAGCCTGGCCTGGTGTCCTCCACTCCTCCAGCTTTTAAAGCGATGGCAATGTATCTTCATCCAGTTAACATACAGGTTCATTGTACCTGTATGCATGAAAGTTCAATTCAATGAGTCCTTCAGTAGATCATGAAATTACTAGCTTGCTGACAGTTCAAAAGTACATTATTTAAAGGGAAATTACAGGCTGTAGATTGCAGTGAAAGTAGTTCAGAAGAAGTATACTTAGAAGTTTTATAAGCTACCTATAACACATTATTGTAATTCACCAGCGTCATTTTGGATTCTGGCATCTTCCCCCTTCCTTTGCAGTCTCGATGAAAGGTCTTGGCCCAAAACATCGACTGTCACTTACATAGATGCAGCCTGGTCTGCTGAGTTCCTCCAGCACTTTGTGTGTGTTGCTCTGGATTTCCAATGGTTCCTTCACTCAACTGGAGACCCACCATCACAGCAAGCAAAATATTTACCAATATTTACAAATATTTACCAAGGCCCTTCCCAACCTGGGCCATTGGATACTTCTCAGCCGCTGACAGTAAAGGTTTACTCAATAGCCCAGAAACGGAAGTGTTCTTCATCAGACTTAGCGCTGAGAACAGGAGTTGGGATGTTATGTTGTCGGTGTACAGACATTGGTGAGGCTGTACTTGGAGTGCTGTGTAGAGTTTTGGCCATCCTGTTATTGGAAAGAGGTGGAGAAAATACAGCGTAGATTTACAAGGATGTTAGGTCATGAGGTATAGGAGCAGAATTAGGCCACGTGGCCCAGCAAATCTCTTGCCTGGACTCTAGGGCGGGAGGTGTAGAGAGAAGTTGGCCAGGCTGGGACTTCATTCCTTGCAGAGTAGGACACTGAAGGGTGTTGTTATAGAGGTGTATGAAATTCTAGAGGTCTAGACAGTCTGAATGCATTAAGTCTTTAGAGTGAAGGTGGATGACAGGTGACTTGATGGGGGTGCATAAGATGATTAGAGGCAGAGATCAAGTGGATGGCCAGAGACTTTGACCCAGGGCCAAGGTGACTCACACAAGGACACATTGATTTAAGATGATTGGAGGAAAGTGTAGTGGGAAATATGAGACGTAGCGTTTTTACACAGAGGGTGGTAAGTGTGTGGAATGCATTGCCAGGGGTGGCAATAGTGGCAGATACATTAGGGACTTTAAAGGGACTCTTAGATAGGCACGTGGATGATAGAAAAATGGAGGCTATGTGGCAGGGAAGGGTTAGATTGATCTTAGAGTAGGTTGAAGTGTTGACACAACATCATGGGCTGAAGGACTTGTACTGTGCTGTAGTGTTCTAGGTTCTAGAGGGAACAGGCTTCAGGTGAGAGGGGAAGAGATATTGCAGGACATCAAGAACGCATGTAATGATTGGATTGCGCTCCTGGTAACTAGCAGGGAGTCAATGGACTGAATGGCCTTGCTCCCTTTAGCCTAGGAATATCGACTCGAGAACAGAAGCCGGCACATCGGTGCTACATGAGCGATGTTCTGCTGCTGAAGATGATCGCAGGTCGGAGGATTGGGTTCCATACTTGCTGTTGCAATGGGGGCTTCCCATAAGTCCTGGCCAATGTTTATCCCCCATCATCACTAACAGATGATCCCATTTCTGTATGTGGAATCTTGCTATGTGCACATCATTTACATCAGCCTTTACCTTTCAAAATGTGAAGCTGCCTGAGATGTCCATGGGTAAATCAGCCAGAACTGAAGTTCAGGCTGTTTCTCCTGTGACCGTCCCACACACAGTGAAAAGTAAACCTACCATTAGGACGCTGATCGATCAGATAGGAGAAATAAGACCATAAGACATAGGAGCAGAATTACCGTAGATTCCGGATTATAAGCCGCTACTTTTTTCCCACATTTTGAACAGCTTTGAACTCTGCGGCCTTTAATACGGAGCGGCTAATGTATTATTTTTTTTCATGCCGCCGAAAACATTTTGCCTCGTAACAGTAGACCAATAAAATTGATGAGTAGTTCACAGAGGTCCAATGAAATTGTACGATAAATCAAGCGCACTTTCACAATTAAATTATTGTAAATCAGTCATTTGTACTCACCCTCATCAACATGGAAAACACTCGAAGAAAAGCATTGTGCTGCCTTTATGGCAGTTATTTAGTTTATAATATTTTCGCTTAGTAATTCATTTTCTAGTTAAAGTTAGAAGAGTTTTAACTATATTTGTTTTCTGTACTACATCCCGGGATGCTATGACGTCACACCCGGTTTCGCCGCGTCTTGTGGGAAAAATGCCGGTTTGCGATAAACGGGAAGGCGGGGGGGCGAGCGGCGGAGCGAAAACGCTGCTTTTAAGTTAAAGGCGATCAATAACTTTTCCTGGTAGGCTGCAGTATATATATTTTTTACCAGTCATTAGGAGATATTGGAATGTTGTTCAGTAAAGAAGTATACGCAACGTATATTTAAAAGTAGCCGCGTTACAGGCACGGTTCGAAAAAAAGCATTTGCAATATGTATTTGTTTTTGTTACCATATGGATTTAATTAAAAGTTAAAAAATCCTCACGTGTAATATCTTTCTGTGTAAATATCTCATATTACAACGTGGGACACCTGCGGCCAAAAATCCGGTGCGGCCTTTACAAGTAAAAAATTGATTTTATTTCTAAAATTAGAGCCAGCGGCTTTTAATCAGGTGCGCTCTGTAGTCCGGAATCTACGGTAGGTCATTTGGCCTTTCAAGTCTGCTCTGTCATCCCATCAAGGTTGATTTATTAACCCTCTCAACACCATTCTCCTGCCTTTTCCCCGTAACCTTTGATGCCCTGACTAACCAAGAAATCAACCTCTGCTTTAAATATATCTAATGACTTGGCTGCCACAGATGTTTGTGGCAATAGGTTCTACAGAATTACCACCATCTGGCTGAAGAAATTCTTCCTCATCTGAATTCTAAAGGGACGTCCCTCTATTCCAAGGCTGTGCCCTCCCTTGATGGCCTGAAGTGTGAGAGAAGCCATGTGACCCACAGCATCTGCACCAAACACAAATCCAACTTCAGTAAAATCCCTTTTCCCTATACATGCTCTGTATCCTTCCGCTTGGTATTCCATACGGTATATATTCATATTTATGTATACATACTTGTTGAGTTTTTTTATTAGTGCCTTCTCTATCTTCTGTTCCTTTATTTGTGCTGTATCGGATCAAGAGTGTCAATTATTTCGGTCTCCTTTACACTCCTGTGCTGGAAATGACAATGAACAATCTTGAATTTCCTGCCTGCTCTTGTGTCCACTCAACAAGCTCGTAGACATCACGATTGTATCTGCTTCCATCCCCCACCCTAACAGCCTATTCCAGATGCCCACCCCTCTGTGTAAAAAAGCCTACCCCACACTTACTGTTGTGACTGTGATCGAAGTCAGCGGAGAGACACTGAAGCTCATGATACAGAAGTCTCTCTTCATCACAACCAGCAGGTATTCTTCTGGAGGCCCCTTGGAGGAGTCTCACAAACTCAAAAGCGCACTACATTTTTATACCCTTAACATCAAAAGCAGGTGATTCAGCACATTTTTAATAGTTACGACGACATTGGTTACTTCAGTACTTTGGGTTGACAATGCTTCCTTTGAGATACGTATCTACAGTGGGGAGATCAGAATCAGAATTATTATCACTGGCGTGTGATGTGAAATTTGTTAACTTTGCGGCAGCAGTTCAATGCAAAACATAATATAGCAGAGAGAGAGAGAAAAAAATAAATCAATTACATATATTGAATATATTTTAAAATGTGCAAAAACAGAAATACAGTATTTTTTAAAAAAAGTGAGGTAGTGTCCAAAGATTCAATGTCCATTTAGGAATCAGATGGCAGAGGGGAAGAAGCTGTTCCTGAAACACTGAGTGTGTGCATTCAGGCTTCTGTACCTCCTACCTGCTGGTAACAGTGAGAAAAGGGCATGCCCTGGGTGCTGGAGGTCCTTAATAATGGACGCTACCTTTCTGAGACAGCACTCCTTAAAGATGTCCTGGGTACTTTGTAGGCTAGTGCCCAAGATGGAGCTGACTAGATTTACAACCTGATATTGTCAGTCTGGTCTGCAGGCTTCCACAAACTTGTTTATAGTGGTGCAAATAACAGCTATGTTGCCTGGATTGATACAAGCCCAATTCACATAACCTCATTGTTATACGTTTGCACACGAGAAAGTATCATGGTCATTTCACTTTGCAAACCACTTCCCTTGGTCTGTGGGCCAGCCAATGCTCCACAGCCAATATAGTTTATCTGCAGATGTGTGCTTTTAACTTTAATTTACTGCTTGCAATTTACAATTTACATTAAGAACAGAAGACTGGTTCTTGTTTGAATTAATATCTGCTATATTCACTTAACTCCAGAATACTCCCTAACATCTGTCTGCCAAACCTCCTTTCACTTAAAAAGCTATGCTCTCTAATGCTTGACATTGCTGCCTTGAGAGTTCGAGCTTGAAGGGGTCATCAGCTAGTCAGGGGTCAATATTGAAGAGTGGAGTCTGAAGTTTGATCGGTGATCTGGAAGCCAAAGCCTGGAGACTGCAGGACTGGAGACCTGTCCTGGGGTCGAAAGACTGAGACCCTTCAGCAGGACTGATGAAGGGTGTCGGCCCAAAACATCCACTCTTTATTCCTATCCATAGATGCTGCCCGACCTGCCGGGTCCCTCCAGCATTTTACGCGTACTGCTGATATTTTGTTGCTTGTCATGTCCTGAGCTGTTCTGCCGAGCATCGTGGGGATGCTACTTTGGGCGTCAGGACATGTGGCCACCCCCTCCCTCCCCCCAGCACAACCCCGAGGTGCGCTGATGGTTAACACAAACCATGCACCTCACTGCATGTTTCGATGTGCATGTGGAAAGCTGAACCTGGAAGGTGCTGGCCGTCTTTCCAGCCTGGTGGCTGCTCCAGAAGGAACAGGCGGGAGGTGTGGCCCTGTACATCGCATAATAAGCCCAGGAACTGCTGAGCCAAATGCCCCAGTCCCCCATCACAGAACTGCCTTGATTCAGGCAGATTTATGCAGGAACTTGCTGCTGTTATTACAAGTCGGAGCTTATTGGGAAATTGCTACATTATGTATAGTGTCTAACAAATTGCTCATGTTGGTATAATTGGATTACAACAGCAGTGCGGTCCCAGAGGAAAGATTAGCAAAACACAAGCACTTGCCAACCTCTGAAGCCAGTATTTGCATATTTCTTTCTTTTGCCTGTTGTCTGCCCTGCGTTTTCTGCTCCAGCTGCCTGGTGAGGAGGGGGTACGGCCTTTGTTACTTGCCGCTTCAGTGAGCCCAAAACCTGAACCAGAAACCCCGCCGTTCCAATGGAGCCAGTCAGGCACTGGGGGTCCCGTACCGACAAAGCAGTTACTTTGAGCGCTGAATTCCCCGGCGTCCGGTAACCCACACCCCCTCTTCGGTTCCTCCCGCACCCACCCCAGCCCTCATCACCATTTTCCTTTCCCCTCCTCCACCCTGTCCGTCTGTCCGTCACCCATACGCTCCTCCCACTCGGCCCCTTCCACCCACTGTTTCCATCTGCCCTCCCCACCTCCCTCATGTTTCCGTTCTCCAGCTTTCTCTCCCGTCATATTGCAGTATCTGCAGCCCTTTATTGGCTAAACCTATCATCTCCCTGTGTCTGTCGCTATTCCCACTCTCCCCTCCTCCATCTGCCCATCATCCCTCCTCACCTGGATCCACCCATCACCTCCCATCCTCTCTGTTCCCACTCTCCCTTCCTCCATCTGCCCCTCATCCCTCCTCACCTGGATCCACCCATCACCTCCCATCCTCTGTCTCTGTTCCCACTCTCCCTTCCTCCATCTGCCTATCCCCCCTCCTCACCTGGATCCACCCATCACCTCCCATCCTCTGTCTCTGTTCCCTCTCTCCCCTCCTCCATCTGCCCCTCATCCCTCCTCACCTGGATCCACCCATCACCTCCCATCCTCTGTCTCTGTTCCCACTCTCCCTTCTTCCATCTGCCTATCCCCCCTCCTCACCTGGATCCACCCATCACCTCCCATCCTCTGTCTCTGTTCCCACTCTCCCTTCCTCCATCTGCCTATTCTCCCTCCTCACCTTGATTCACCCATCACCTCCCATCCTCTGTCTCTGTTCCCACTCTGCCTTCCTCCATCTGCCTATCCCCCCGCCTCACCTGGATCCACCCATCACCTCTCATCCTCTGTCTCTGTTCCCTCTCTCCCTTCCTCCATCTGCCTATCCTCCCTCCTCACCTGGATCCACCCATCACCTCCCATCCTCTGTCTCTGTTCCCACTCTCCCTTCCTCCATCTGCCTATCCTCCCTCCTCACCTGGATCCACCCATCACCTCCCATCCTCTGTCTCTGTTCCCACTCTCCCTTCCTCCATCTGCCTATTCTCCCTCCTCACCTTGATCCACCCATCACCTCCCATCCTCTGTCTCTGTTCCCACTCTCCCTTCCTCCATCTGCCTATCCTCCCTCCTCACCTTGATCCACCCATCACCGGCCAACGTTTGCTCCAACACTTCCTTTCATCACTTTATACTGACTATCCCCCCTCTGTTGTTCAGTCCAGATGAAGGGTCTTGACCAGAAGTGTGGACCATCTATTTCCTCCCTCAGATGCTGCCTGACCCACCGAGTTCCTCCAGCATCCCGTGTGTTGCTCCAGATACTGGCACCTGCCACCTCCTGTGCCCCCAGATACTGGCACCTGCCACTTCCTGTGCCCCCAGATACTGGCACCTGCCACCTCCTGTGCCCCCAAACTCTCTCTCCCACTGCCACCACAAAGCTAAGGCATTGCAGATCCTTGCACTTACCGATAGTTTCAAACTTACTTCTCCTGACTTTAATCAGGAACAACCCCTCTTGCCCAGTGTGCCGACAGCAACCTCCAGATCTCTCAAACTTACAGCCCATCAATGACATCTCTTCTGAGACAGGAAGCCACACAACCTGTACAGAGCAAGATCCCATATGTAGCCAGGTGACAATGACCTTGATGATGTGGGTGATCCATTTATCAGGGGGGAGGTCCCCAAGTCTTCAGATCCCTGTCTGTGGGATCACCCTCTTCCTTCCGCCTGGGGCCTGGACACACCCCAGACTGGCTTGGAAGTGGATCGCCTACCCACCGATCAGTGAGTGAGATCAACAACTAATGGGGCACAAGAGGCAGAAAGAGAGGGAGGCCATTTGACCCTACTGGTGGTGTGCCATTCTGTAAGATCATTGGCTGATCTTTGACCTCAGGACCACTTCCTACATTTAACCCCTTATCCTGCAGTTCCCACCGCATCCAGAAAACTAGTAAGCTATGAATCTGTGGAATTCTTTGCTACAAAGGGCTCTGGAGGCCGAATCATTGGGTTTATTTAAGGCAGAGATAATGGGTTCTTGATTAGTAATGGTGTTCTTGGTGTTCACCTGGCAGAGAATCTCACCTGGTCCCTCAACACCAGCTCCATAGCAAAGAAAGCCCAGCAGCATCTCTACTTTCTGCAAAGGCTGAGGAAAGTCCATCTCCCACCCCCCATCTTCATCACATTCTACAGATGTAGTATTGAGAGCATCCTGAGCAGCTGCATCACTGCCTGGTTCGGAAATTGCACCATCTCGGATCGCAAGACCCTGCAGCGGATAGTGAGGTCAGCTGAGAAGATCATCGGGGTCTCTCTTCCCGCCATTACGGACATTTACACTACACGCTGCATTCGCAAAGCAAACAGCATTATGAAGGACCCCACACACCCCTCATACAAACTCTTCTCCCTCCTGCCGTCTGGGAAAAGGCACCGAAGCATTCGGGCTCTTAAGACCAGACTATGTAACAGTTTCTTCCCCAAGCTATCAGCTACCCAGAGCCTGGACTGACACCAACTTACTGCCCTATTGGCCTGTTTATTATTTATTGTAATGCCTGCACTGTTTTGTGCACTTTATGCAGTCCTGGGTAGGTCTGTAGACAAGTGTAGTTGTTTTTTTTCTTCTCTGTGTTGTTTTTTACGCAGTTCAGTCTAGTTTTTGCACTGTGTCATGTAACACCATAGTCCTGAAAAACGTTGTCTCATTTTTACTATGTACTGTACCAGCAGTTATGGTCGAAATGACAATAAAAGTGACTTGACTTGTGTTAAGGGTGACAGGGCGAAGGGGAGGGAGGGTTGAGAAAAAAAGGCCACGATGGAATGGGGGAGCAAACCCAAGATGCCAAATGCTTTAATTCTGCTCCTATATATCTCGGTCTTCTATCTGGGCAGTTAAACCAGGGCAGGATGTACAGAGTGAATTGGAGAGTGGAGAGGCTCGGGGTACAGGTCTACAGATCCCTCCACACAGGACCTTGAAGGAACCACACTGGCGTGGTAGCGTAGCCCCAACAGTCACCAATCAGAAATCAATTCCTGCTGCTGCCTGTAAGGAATTTGTACGCTCTCTCCGTGACCGTCTGAGTTTCCTCTGGGTGCTCTGGTTTCCTCCCAAGTTCCAAACATGAACAGGTTAGTGTTTCTAAGTTGCAGACGTTCTATTTTGGCACTGGAAGCCTGGTGGTATTTGTGGGCACGTCCTTGGGCAGTGGTGGTTGCCCTGATGAAGGGTCTGGGCCCGAATCTTGGACTGTTTATACATTTACATGAATGCTGCCTGGCCTGCGGAGTTCCTCCTGCATCTTGTATGTGTTAGTATGCATTTCACCGTGTCTTTTGGTGTTTCAGTGACAATGGGACCAATCTAATCTAATCTAATCTGACATGAGGACAGGCCAGTGAAGAAGTTTTATGACACACTTGCTTTTATGAGCTGATACAGTGAGTCCAAGAGTTGGGACGGCAAACTTGGTGTTCATATAAATTATTAGTTTTGGCTACACTTAAGAGTGTTGTGTGCAGTTCTAGTCGCCACGCTACAGGATGGATGTTATTAAGCTGGAGAGGATGCAGGAAAGATTCACTAGGATTTTGCCTGGATTGGGGGGCTTGAGTTATCAGGAGAGATTTGACAGGCTGGGTCTGTTTAACCAGGATGAAAGGGGGATGAGAGGTGCCATGGTAGAGGTGTGTATGGGTGGCGTGTTGGCGCGTGGCCAAGTGGTTAAGACGTTCGTCTACTGATCTGAAGGTCACTAGTTCGAGCCTTGGCTGAGGCTGCGTGTGTGTCCTTGAGCAAGGCACTTAACCACACATTGCTCTGCGATGACACTGGTGCCAAGCTGTATGGGTCCTAATGCCCTTCCCTTGGACAACATCGGTGGCGTGGAGAGGGGAGACTTGCAGCTTGGGCAACTGCCGGTCTTCCATAAAAAAAAACCTTGCCCAGGCTTGTGCCCTGGAAACTTTCCAAGGCATAAATCCGTGGTCTATCGAGACTAACGGAGGCCTACACACTTATATGGGTGGCACTTCAGTGTTCTGGTTAATGTAACACCTTACTGTGCCAACAATCAGTGACCTGGATTCAATTAATGCCCATTTCTGCAAGGAGTTTGTATGTTCTCTTCGTGACCACATGCAGTTCCTCCAGTTCCTCCCACATTCTACACGTCTACAGGTTAGAGTTACCAAATTATGGACATGCTAAATTGGCAATGGAAGCGTGGTGACAATTGTGATTTGCTCCCAGCACATCCCTCGATTGTGTTGGTCACTAACTCAAATGGAACATTTCACTGTTTGCTTCAATTTCATTTAATGTAACAATCAAAGCTAATCTTTATACATAAATTTATGAGAGGGTTAGATAGGATAGCTAGCTGGAGTGTGCTTCCTGAGGTACGGGTGTCTAAAACTGGAGTGTATCAGTTTAAGGTGAGAGGTAGGAGGTCTGAAAGAGATCGGAGGGGTACATTTTTCACACAAAGAGGAGTTGGTATGCGGAGAGAGCTGCCAGAGGAGGTGGTGGAGACAGGAACAGGAGTAACATTTAAGAGGCACCTAGACAGGTACCTGAATGAGCAGGGAATAGAGGGATGTGAAATCAACGTAAATAAGATGAGTCAGTATAGACAGACATGATGGTGCGCTGAAGGGCCTGACTATAAATGTTTCTCTGACTTTAACTATCTATGTGGATTGGGGATCTAGAAAGAGATTAGAGAAAAAGCATCGGCATTCCTAGGAGCAGTGAGTCCTCCAGGCACACCGTGTCAGACCTCCGAGTCCTCCAGGCACACCGTGTCAGACCTCCGAGTCCTCCAGGCACACCGTGTCAGAACTCCGAGTCCTCCAGGCACACCGTGTCAGACCTCCGAGTCCTCCAGGCACACCGTGTCAGAACTCCGGGTCCTCCAGGCACACCATGTCAGAACTCCGAGTCCTCCAGTCACACCGTCAGAGCCTCCAGTCACAACGAGTCAGATCTCTGAGTCCTCCAGTCACAACGAGTCAGATCTCCGAGTCCTCCAGTCACACTGAGTCAGAACTCTTGAGTCCTCCAGTCACAACGAGTCAGATCTCTGAGTCCTCCAGTCACACCGTGTCAGAACTCCGAGTCCTCCAGGCACACCGTGTCAGAACTCCGAGTCCTCCAGGCACACCATGTCAGAACTCCGAGTCCTCCAGTCACACCGAGTCAGAGCCTCCAGTCACAACGAGTCAGATCTCTGAGTCCTCCAGTCACACCGAGTCCTCCAGGCACACCGTGTCAGAACTCCGAGTCCTCCAGGCACACCGTGTCAGAACTCCGAGTCCTCCAGTCACACAGAGTCAGAACTCCGAGTCCTCCAGGCACACCGTGTCAGACCTCCGAGTCCTCCAGGCACACCGTGTCAGAACTCCGAGTCCTCCAGGCACACCATGTCAGAACTCCGAGTCCTCCAGTCACACCGAGTCAGAGCCTCCAGTCACAACGAGTCAGATCTCTGAGTCCTCCAGTCACACCGTGTCAGAACTCCGAGTCCTCCAGTCACACCAAGTCAGAACTCTGAGTCCTCCAGTCACACCGAGTCAGAACTCTGAGTCCTCCAGTCACACCGAGTCAGGACTCAGTCCTCCAGTCACACCGAGTCAGAACTCTGAGTCCTCCAGTCACACCGAGTCAGAACTCTGAGTCCTCCAGTCACACCGAGTCAGGACTCAGTCCTCCAGTCACACCGAGTCAGAACTCTTGAGTCCTCCAGTCACACCGAGTCAGAACTCCGAGTCCTCCATCCACACCGTCAGAACTCTGAGTCCTCCAGTCACACCGAGTCAGAACTCTGAGTCCTCCAGTCACACCGAGTCAGAACTCTGAGTCCTCCAGTCACACCGAGTCAGGACTCAGTCCTCCAGTCACACCGAGTCAGAACTCTGAGTCCTCCAGTCACACCGAGTCAGAACTCCGAGTCCTCCATCCACACCGAGTCAGAACTCTTGAGTCCTCCAGTCACACCGAGTCAGAACTCTGAGTCCTCCAGCCACACCGAGTCAGAACTCTGAGTCCTCCAGTCACACCAAGTCAGAGTCTCCAGTCACACCAAGTCAGCACTCTGAGTCCTCCAGCCACACCGAGTCAGAACTCTGAGTCCTCCAGTCACACCGAGTCAGAACTCCGAGTCCTCCAGTCACACCGAGTCAGAACTCTTGAGTCCTCCAGTCACACCGAGTCAGAACTCCGAGTCCTCCAGTCACACCAAGTCAGAACTCTGAGTCCTCCAGCCACACCGTCAGAACTCTTGAGTCCTCCAGTCACACCGAGTCAGAACTCTGAGTCCTCCAGTCACAACGAGTCAGACTCTCCAGTCACACTGAGTCAGGACTCTGAGTCCTCCAGTCACACCAAGTCAGATCTCTGAGTCGTCCAGCCACATCGAGTCAGACTCTCCAGTCACACCGAGTCAGAGCCTCCAGTCCCACCGAGTCAGGACTCTGAGTCCTCCAGTCACACCGAGTCAGAACTCCGAGTCCTCCAGCCACACCGAGTCAGAACTCTTGAGTCCTCCAGTCACACCGAGTCAGATCTCTGAGTCCTCCAGTCACACCGAGTCAGAACTCTGAGTCCTCCAGTCACACCGAGTCAGATCTCTGAGTCCTCCAGTCACACCGAGTCAGAACTCGGAGTCCTCCAGTCACACCGAGTCAGATCTCTGAGTCCTCCAGTCACACCGAGTCAGAACTCGGAGTCCTCCAGTCACACCGAGTCAGATCTCTGAGTCCTCCAGTCACACCAAGTCAGGACTCAGTCCTCCAGTCACACCGAGTCAGATCTCTGAGTCCTCCAGTCACACCACGTCAGATCTCTGAGTCCTCCAGTCACACCAAGTCAGGACTCAGTCCTCCAGTCACACCGAGTCAGATCTCTGAGTCCTCCAGTCACACCGAGTCAGAACTCTGAGTCCTCCAGTCACACCAAGTCAGGACTCAGTCCTCCAGTCACACCGAGTCAGATCTCTGAGTCCTCCAGTCACACCGAGTCAGAACTCTGAGTCCTCCAGTCACACCACGTCAGAACTCTGAGTCCTCCAGTCACACTGAGTCAGAATCTCCAGTCACACCGAGTCAGAATCTCCAGTCACACCGAGTCAGATCTCTGAGTCCTCCAGTCACACCGAGTCGGAGTCTCCAGTCTCAGTATCAGTATCAATATATATATTGGTATCAGTATTGGTATCAATGTGAATATTGGTATCAGTATCAGTATCACAGTGTACATATAGTGTATGTATTATTATTGATATATATATATCAATATCAGTCTCAATGTGTGTATCGGTATCGGTCTCAATTTGTATGTCGGTATCCGTCTCAATGTGTGTATCGGTATCGGTCTCAATGTGTTTATCGGTCTCAATGTGTATATCGGTACCGGTCTCAATGTGTGTATCGGTATCGGTCTCAATGTGTGTATCGGTATCGGTCTCAATGTGTATATCGGTACCGGTCTCAATGTGTGTATCGGTATCGGTCTCAATGTGTATATCGGTATCGGTCTCAATGTGTATATCGGTACCGGTCTCAATGTGTGTATCGGTATCGGTCTCAATGTGTTTATCGGTCTCAATGTGTATATCGGTATCGGTCTCAATGTGTACATCGGTATCGGTCTCAATGTGTACATCGGTACCGGTCTCAATGTGTGTATCGGTATCGGTCTCAATGTGTATATCGGTACCGGTCTCAATGTGTGTATCGGTATCGGTCTCAATGTGTATATCGGTACCGGTCTCAATGTGTGTATCGGCAATCAGTCTCAATGTGTATTGGTATCGGTCTCAATGTGTTTATCGGTCTCAATGTGTACATCGGTACCGGTCTCAATGTGTGTATCGGTATCGGTCTCAATGTGTATATCGGTACCGGTCTCAATGTGTGTATCGGCAATCGGTCTCAATGTGTATCGGTATCGGTCTCAATGTGTATATCGGTATCGGTCTCAATGTGTGTATTGGTACCGGTTTCAATGTGTGTATCGGTATCGGTCTCTATGCGTATATCAGTACCGGTCTCAATGTGTGTATCGGTCTCGATGTGTATATCGGTATCGGTCTCTATGTGTGATCGGTATAGGTCTCAATGTGTGTATTGGTGTCAATGTGTGTATCGGTATCGGTCTCAATGTGTGCATCGGTCTCAATGTGTATATCGGTATCGGTCTCGATGTGTGTATCGGTACCGGTCTCAATGTGTGTATCAGTCTCAACGTGTGTATCGGTCTCAATGTGTGTATCGGTATCGGTCTCAATGTGTATATCGGTATCAGTATCAATGAGAATATCACTATCAGTGAATGTATTGATATGAGAATCAATATCTGGATTGTTATCAACGTGTATCTCAGTAACAATATTGGTATCAATATATACAGTATGTCAATATCAGTATCAGTATCGATGCATTTATAGGTATCAGTATCAACATGTTTCTCAGTATTGGTACTGGTACAATGTGTATATCAGTATATTGATATTGGTATCCATACTGATGAGTATATTAATATTGGTATCAATGTGTACATTAGTATCTGCATTGTATTGATGCGTATATCTGCATCAGTACTGGGATCAGTATCAGAGTGTATATCAGTATCAATGTACGTATTGAAATTAGTATCAGTATTGATGTGCATATCAGTATCAACGTGTATATCATTATCAGAATCACTATTAATGTCTACCTCAGTTATGGTATCATAAGACCATAAAATATAGGAGCAGAAGTAGGCCATTCAGCCCATCGAGTCTGCTCCATGATTCAATCATGGGCTGATCCAATTATTCCAGTTATCCCCACTACCCTGCTCTCACCCCATACCCTTTGATGCCCTGGCTAATCAAGAGCCTATCGATCTCTGCCCTAAATGCACCCAATGACTTGACCTCCACAGCCACTCATGGCAACAAATTTCACAGATTTATCACCCTCTGAATTCTCTCCCCATCTAACTGATTGTCTCCCCATTTATTTCTTCCACCAAAATACATGACCATACACTTTCCAACATTATATTTTATTTTCCTCTTCTTTGTCCATTCTCCTAAACCATCTAAGACTCTCTGCAGGCTCTCTGGTCCTCAATACCATTGGGTCCTCAACCTACCTTTGATTCATCAGCAAATTTAGCCACAAATCCATTAATACCATAGTCCAAATCACTGACATACATTGTAAAAAGCAGTGGTCCCAACACCGACCCCTGTGGAACTCCACTGGTAACCAGTAGCCAGCCAGAATAGGATCCCTTTATTCCCACTCTCTGTTTTCCGCTGACCAGCCAATGCCCCACCCATGCTAGTAACTTCCCTGTAATTCCATGGGCTCTTATCTTGCTAAGCAGCCTCATGTGAGGCACCTTGTCAAAGGCCTTCTGAAAATCAAAGTACACCACATCTACTGCATCTCCTTTGTCCACCCTGCTTGTAATTTCCTTAAAGAATTGCAGTAGATTTGTCAGGCAGGATTTTCCTTTCAGGAAACCATGCTGGTTTTGTATTATCTTGTCATGTGCTTCCAGGCAGTCTGTAATCTCATCCCTAACAATCGATTCCAACAACTTCCGAACCACTGATGTTAGGCTAACAGGTCTATAGTTTCCTTTCTGCTGCCTTCCGCCTTTCTTAAATAGCGGAGTAACATTTGCAATTTTCCAGTCATCCAGTACAATGCCAGAATATATTGATTCTTGAAAGATCATCATTAATGAATGCCTCTACAATCTCTCCAGCTACTTCCTTCAGAACCCGAGGGTACATTCCATCAAGTCCAGGAGATTTATCCACCCTCAGACCATTAAGCTTCCTGAGCACCTTCTCAGTCATGATTTTCACTGCCCAAACTTCACTTCCCTGACACTGTTGAATGTCCGGTATACTGCAGAAGCCTTCTACTGTGAAGACTGATGCAAAATATGCATTCACTTCCTCTGCCATCTCTGTATCTCTCATTACAATATCTCCAGTGTCATTTTGTATTGGTCCTATATCTACCCTCAACTCTCTTTTACCCTTTATATACTTAAAGAAGCTTTTAGTATCTTCTTTGATATTAGTCGCCAGCTTCCTCTCAAAATTCATCTTTTCCTTCTGAATGACCTTCTTAGTTTCTTTTACTGCAAGTTTTAAAAAGCTTTCCAATCCTCTATCTTCCCACTAACTCTGGCTTCCTTGTATGCCCTCTCTTTTGCATTTACTTTAGCTCTGACTTCACTTGTCAGCCACAGTAGAGTCCTTCTTCCCTTTGAAAATTCCTTCTTATTTGGAATATATCTGTCTTGCATTTCCCTCGTTTTTCGCAGAAATTCCAGCCATTGCTGCCCTGCTGTCCTTCCTGCAAATGCCCCTTTCCAGTCAACTTCAGCCAGTTCCCCTCTCCTGCCACTGTAATTTCCTTCATTCATGTTTCATTTTCAATCTTTTTTATTGATTTTAAACAACAAAAAAATACAAATCAGAAGAGAAGTTATAGCAAACACATAATGCAAAAGACGTACAAACAACAAAAGGGATATATACTGTCAAGGTCATATAGATATAATATTAAGCTAGTGTATATATACAAGAAATCACAACTCCTCTTGGCAAATCATAGAAAAAAAAACTGGAATTTTTTATGTTAAAGAGAAAAAAACCCACTAAACTACCCTAAAACAAAAAAGAGAGACTGGGCAGTCCATTTGAGGATAAAATTAGAGAAGAAAAGAAGAAAACATCCTTCTGGTCAGTTCAGAACCTTCGCGGATAAAGAGGAACAAAAAGAGAAAAAAAAAGAAAAAAAATTTTTACCCAGAAAAATTTAAAAAGAGAAAAAAAAATTAAATCATATGAAAATATTGAATAAAAGGTCACCAGGCTTGCTCAAAATTAAAAGATGTCTCAAACGTCCGGCTTCTAATTTTCTCCAAACTTAAACAGGACATAATGGAGGAGAGCCAATAAAAAACAGTAGGTGGATTAGAATCTTTCCAGTATAACAAGATAGCTCTCCTAGCCAGTAAAGTTGAAAAGGCTGTCACATGTTGAGCGGAAGCAGGAACACTTCCTGTTTCCTCTGGAATAATCCCAAAGATTGCTGTAAGTGAATTAGGTTGTAAGTCCACACCTATGACTTTTGATAGCATTCTAAAAACATCTCTCTAAAAATTGTTTAACTTTGCACAGGACCAGAACATATGAGTTAGAGTAGCTACCTCAGTGTTGCATCTGTCACAGGTGGGGCTTATTTTAGAAAAAATCTGCGCTAGTTTATCTTTTGACATATGGGCCCTGTGTACTATCTCAAACTGAATTAGGGAGTGACGTGTGCAGAGAGATGAATTATTAACTAGATAATAAATTTTACACCATTGATCATCTGAAAATGAATGTTGAAGTTCCATTCCCCAAGCACATTTAACCCTATCATTAGGCATCGTACATGCATTCATTAACTGATTATATATAATGGCTATCAGTCGTTTTTGAAATGGTTTAAGCTGAAAAATAGCATGTATGATTTTTGGTAAATGAACAAATGGATAATTCGGTAATAAATCACGTAAAAAGTTCCTAACTTGTAAGTATCTAAAAAAGCGTGCATTCGATATATCATATTTATCCACTAACTGTGAAAAAGACATTAAACAGTCCTCTAAAAACAAATCTAAAAAAGTTTTTATTCCCTTTTTTCCATATTAAAAAAGCCTTATCCAGAGTTGATGGTTTAAAGAAAAAGTTAAAATGGATATTACTAGAGAGTCCAAAGTTATTTAATTCAAAAAATCTATGAAACTGAAACCAAATTTTTAAAGTATGTTTGACAATGGGACCAAGACCTTGTCTACCTATCCTGGAGAACGAAAAAGGAAGAGGAGCTCCCAGTAAAGAAGCCAAAGAAAACCCCGTTACTGAATTCTCCTCCAAATGTAACCATGAAGGGCAATCCTGGTTATCTATACCATGAATCCAAAAGGTGATATTACAAATATTAATTGCCCAATAATAAAATCTAAAGTTTGGTAGCACCAGTCCACCATCTTTTTTTGATTTTTGCAATAAAAATTTATTCACTCTGGAGCTTTTATTATTCCAAATGTAAGCCAAGATCATGGAATCTATTCTACAAAAAAAAAATTTTTGGAACAAAAGATGGAACGGCTTGAAATGTATATCAAAATTTTGGTAAAATAACCATTTTTATAGCATTTATTCAACCAATTAATGACATTGACATAGGCGACCATTTAGAGAGCATTTGTTGTGTGTATTCCATTAGAGGAGAGAAATTATACTTATATAGGTCTTTAAAATTTTTAGTAATTTTAATACCAAGGTAATTAAGATAGTTTTTAGCAATATTAAAAGGCATTTGATCATAATAATCAGAGTAATTATTAATAGGAAATAATTCAATCTGTATAATCAGTATCAGTATCAATGTGTATATTGGTGTCAGTATCAGTATTTGTATTGGTTCCAATGTGTGTATTGGTACCAGTATTGATGTATATATTGATATTATTAATTGGTATTGTTATCAGTATCAATATGTATAAAATTATAATACCATAAGACTGTAAGATGTAGGAGCAGAATTAGGCCATTTGGTCCATCGAAACTGCTCCGCCATTTCATCATGGCTGATTCAATTTTTCTCCCAACCCCAGTCTCCTGCCTTCTTCCCATATTCCTTCATGCCCTGATTAATGAAGAATCTATCAACCTTTGTCTTAAATGTACCTAATGACTCGGGCCATCACACCCCCTGTAGCAACGCATTCCACAGATTCACCACTCTCAAGCTACAGAAACTCCTCCTCATCTCTGTTCTAAATGGATGTCCCTCTATTCCGAGGCTGTGCCCTCTGGTCTTAGACTCTCCCACCATCGGAAACATCCTCTCCACATCCACTCTATCAAGGCTTTCAATATTCAATAGCTTTCAATCAGGTCATCCCTCATTCTTCTGAATTCCAGTGAGTCCAGGCCCAGAGCTATCAAACGCCAAGCCTTTCAATCCTGGAATCATTTTTGTGAACCTCTTTTGAGCCCTCTGCAATGTCAACACATTGTTTCTTATATCAGTGTAACACTCGCTTCGACTAGTGGCTTAATATAGGGGGTGATAACCCCCAGCCCGGCCAAACTTAAGAAATCTCGTTTGGTTGGATGCTCCACAATGTGTCCCGTTACAAATCAGTACCTTGAAATAACAAACAGTACACAGTATGTGATTAAACGATGAGCTTTATAACTCTTACTTTGACTATATGGTTAGTAGAGAAACAAAATAAAAAAGAAAAAGGGCCGAATCATAAGATTTAATAATAAACAGTCTGTGCACAAAGTTGGAGCTCACGCAGTTCAGTAGTCCTTCTTCCACCGTCGGTCTCCGCTGAGCGTCGCCAACCCTCGGACCCCCCGCTCTGAGTCCACCCCGTCCGGCGGTCTATCAAATCTCTCCATTCGTGTCTTCTCTCTTCATCTCTCTCTCTTCCTCTGGCAAAAGCCCGTGAAAACAACTGCTTCCAGAATCATAAGACACAGCAACAATTTCTTATTGGCTAACATGCATCCTGTTATCTCCAGCCATAACCCAAACATTGCTGCTAAAGAGAAACCCTTACCTCAGCAGTGAACATTACAGAGAAGCCATTACAACAAAAAAGAAGCCATTACATCAGCAGTGAAACCTTATAGCGTGTTATATAAGGGGCCCAGAATTGCTCACTATACCAAGTGAGGCCTCACCAGTGCTTTATAAAGCCTCAACGTTACATCCTTGCTTTTATATTCTTAGTCTTCTTGAAATGAATGCTAACTCTGCATTTGCCTTCCTCATCACCGATTCAACCTGCAAATTAACCTTTAGGGAATCCTGCGCAAGAACCCTCAAGTCCCTTTGCACCTCCGATTTTGAATTTTCTCTCCTTTTTTCTCTTCTTTTATTGATTCTATTAAAGTTCATGACTTTACACTTTCTGACACTACACTGTGGCTGGGGTTCTGTTGAGGTCCCTGATCCGCAACGTCACACAAACTGCGGTTTTTCATGGCGGATGAGTTCCCGCTCCTGGTGCTCACCGACCGGCTGCTTTTCGACATTCTCCGGGTACGGCATAGAGGACACGCCTCCAGGCTGTGGCCCTGTGGACGACCGATGCCGCCGACTCGAGCACGGTGGGAGAAGGAACGTTGAGATTTCGCGGTGGTGGATGCTGTCGATGAGCAGTCTCTGCGGTGGGAAGAGTTTACCGAGATGGAGGATCTCAGAATAAAAAGCGACGCGGCAGTCTGTAACAGCGATTGCTTGTTGGTCACCCCTTCCGCTGTGAAACAGATGACATCTCTCCGTCCCTTGTTAGTGAGAGGGAGCCTGTGGCACACCGAACTGTTGACTGCGGATCATGGTCTCTCTGTGGGAGCTGTGCTATTGCTTGCTCGGTGAATGGTGGGCACTGATCCTTTGCTGAAATGGGTGCGGAGGGAGGGTGAAGGGCTGATGCTTTGCCGCTGTTTGCGTGGGGAGGAGCCAAGGGGGCTCCGGGGTTCTAACATTTTCCTGTTCATTCTTTTGGGGTTCTTCTGATGACACAATACAAACCTATTGACCATAAAACTTCAGAAGAAATTGCACTACACCTGAAACCCTCCTCCTGCTCCCCTGACATTTTACCGACAACCTTTTTTAAAAAATGTTCTTAGTTGTATGACACCAGACATTCTGCAAATAGTCAACGTTTATCTTCTATCAGGCTGCCTCCCCAAAGCCCTGAAAACTGTAGTTATTATGCCCCTTTAAGAAAAAACAACCTTGATGCCTCAGTAATTAATAACTACAGGCCGATATCAAGCTTAGCATGTTTAAGTAAAATTGTTGAAAAGGTTGCTTATCAGCAGCTTAACAGCTTTTTGGCATTAAGCGACCATGTGAATGTTTTCCAGTCTGGATTTCAACAACACTGAGGCTGCTCCAGTCAAGAACAGTCACTTAAATGACATCCGCTTCGACCGTGATGATGATAAAACCTGGGTTTTGGTTTTACTGGATCTTAGTGCTGCTTTTGACTCAGTTGATCATGGCATTTTAGTGAACAGACTGGAAAACTGGGCGGGGCTTTCCAATACAGTCCTAAGGTGGTTTCAATCATATTTACAGGACAGGGACTATTTTGTATCGACTGGTAGCTGCATATCCGACTGAACAAAAATGATGTGTGGATTGCCTCAAGGGTCCATAAATAGGGCCTCTTCTGTTAAACATACACACGCTCCCTCTAGCTCAAATCATGGTAGGCATCGAAATATCTTACCTTAATTATACAGATGACACTCGGATTTATGTAGGTGTCACCAAGTGACTTAAAAAACTGTATTGAACAAATCACTGATTGGATGAGCCAAAATTTTCTCCAGTTAAACATAGAGAAAACTGAAATAATTGCTTTTGGTGCCAAAAAAGACCAATTAAAGTCAGTGCTCACTTAGGAATCCCTGTCGTTACAGACCACAAACCAAGCCAGAAACCTTGGTGTTGTGATGGACTCCGAACTAAATTTTAACTGCCACATTAAGACAATTACCAAGTCAGCCTACTACCATCTTAAAAATATAGTGGGAGTTACAGGGCTTATGTCTCAGCAAGATCTAGAAAGACTCGTCCATGCATGTATTTTTAGTAGGCTTGACTACTGTAATGGCGTTTTCACAGGTCTCTGTAAAAACCCCTCAGACAGCTGCAGCTCATTCAGAACGGTGCTGCTGGAGTTCTCGCTAACACCAAGAAAGTAGAACATATCAAGCCAGTTCGCAGATCGCTGCACTGGCTTCCTGCCCATCACTTTAAAATATTACTTTTGGTTTATAAAGTCTAGAGCCAAAGTACGTCTCTGATCTCTTGCTGCATTATGAACCCTCCCGAGCTCTCAGGTCATCTGGGGTGGGTCTGCTGACCGTCTCCAACGTCAAAACTGAACGTGGTGAAGCAGCTTTTAGTTGCCATGCTCCACATCTCTGGAATAATCTTCCAGACCAGATGAAATCTGCCCCAACTTTAAAGCTCTTTTAAATCACGGCTGAAAACTTTTCTTTTTGCTGTGGCTTTTAACTGAAACTTCCTGCACTGTAACTTCTATTTATCATATCTTTTTTTTTTGGTCTTATTTTACTATTGTCTGAAATTTAATGTTTGATTTTTATACTTTGTTCAATGCAAACACTTTGAACTGCCCTGTGTTTGGAAAGTGCTATGCAAATAAACTTGCTTGTTTGTTTTTTTTGTAAATGTCTGCAAAGACTAAGAATTTCACGTCGTATACTATATACTTTTCTGGTAATAAACCGAACCATGTAAACCAACTGCTACTCTTTGCCCATTCTCCTAATCTGCCTAAGTCCTTCTGTAGACTCTGCGTCCTCAAAATTACCTGCTCCTCCACCAATCCTAACATCAGCCACAAAGCCATCAATTCCGTCATCCAAGTCATTGACATATAACGTAAAAAGAATCAGACCCAACACAGATCCCTGTTGAACACCACTAGTCACCAGCACATTTAAAAGTACTGGGACAGACACATGGATAGTAATGGTTGAGCTGATTATGGGCCAAATGCAGGCAGATGGGACTCACTTAGAAAAGAATCCTGGTCAACATGGACCAGATGGGCTGAAGGGCTTGTCTCCACATGGACCAGTTCAGCTGTATCAGCAGTTCAGCATGAGGTAGGGGTGTGTGTGTGTGTGTGTGTGTGTGTGTGTGTGTGTGTGTGTGTGTGTGTGTGTGTGTGTGTGTGTGTGTGTGTGTGTGTGTGTGTGTGTGTGTGTGTGTGTGTGTGTGTGTGTGTGTGTGTGTGTGTGTGTGTGTGGTCAGCCACCGTTGTCACACACCTTGCCGGGAATCAGATGCTCATGTCACAGAATCCCTGAGCAATGTAGACAGCCCAGTGATTGCCTGTTGATTGGGTCCTCTTTACCCCACCAGGGGCATCACTCACCAAGAGATCTGACTGCCTTTCCCCTCGTACTCATCTTGTGCTTCGCTGGGGGCTGATGTCATTACAATTTTGCTGCATTCATCCATCACCTGCACACAAGTTAGCACAGCGGAGCCGCGTCCTTGGAAGTGATGGCTTGTACCATAATTAAGTAAATGGGGAAGTTAAATCTTGCTCAGGAGCTTTGAGGAATGAAGAGGCAGTGAGCTTGGCAGCCTCTGTGCGGAAATTAAGAAACATTTTGCACTCTCTAAGCGAGCCCATCGTCATATTTTACCCAGGCTTAGAAGACCTGGCTCATAATTAGTGCTGTCACAAGGTCTGCCGATAGGCAGATAATTCATTGAACATTTTACTGAGAGTGTTTCTAATGGAGCATCGTACCAGAGGGCTGGATTTAAAACTCATTACGGTTAACACGTCGTTAATACAGATTCAATCCACTTCACTAATGTCACTTAGTTAACGCAGTGAATGAAGGCATGCCAGGTCACCAATTACCCTAGAGAGCTGTCTGTGAAGAGTTCGACTGCACTGAGATGGCACTTGAGGGGTCAATCAGGGTCACACAGGTCTTGGGGAGGGTGAGACACAGAGGTAACCATTCAGGTCAGAGATTGAGAAACAAAGTTGTAGAGAAGGGTTGACAGAGGGTTGGAACTCAGAGGAGGTCTAGATAATACATGAGAGGCTCAGATTCAGATTAATTAATCACATATCCATGGAAACATACAGTGAAAGATCTTGTTTGTGTTAACAACACAACTTAAGGATGCGCTGGGGACAGCCCGCGAGTGTAGGTACACATCCCGCCGCTGACTAGCAGGCCTACCACGTTCCGCAGAACAACACAAGCTGCAACAACAATAACAGAACAACCAACACACAACTGCAAAACAAGCCCATTTCCTCACTCCAATCCAGCCCCCACTCACTCATACTCACATACACTCCTCCAGTGGAATTGCAAACTCACAGAGATCGGACCTCCGACTTCTCCAAAACTTCGGCTAACGGGCCTCAACTTCCGAACTTTCGATCTCTGGGCTTCGATCTTCACTATCAACCCCAGGTCTTGCCGGCTCATGAACCTGGGGGCTAGGGAAGTCACCAGCCTTCGTTGCCTCCTGTCCACACAGACCTCCAATCATGGGGCTTGCTCACCACTGGTGATCTGTCTGAGGGCAGAGGTAACTAGAGTTGAGCAAGAACAGGAGGGGAGAGAATGGGAGAGGAGAGAGTGAAGGGGGGAGAAAAGGGGGAGAGGAAAAGAGAGAGAGAGAGGGAGAAAGAAAGAGAGCGAGAGAAAGGGTAGGAGAGGAAAAGGGGTGGGAGACGGGAAAAGGGGTGGGAGACGGGAAAAAGAGGTGGAAGAGGGAGGCAAAAGAAAAATTAGCAATGTCAAGCAAACTCAAGAAATAAAACTCTGCAGATACTGGAGGTCTGAAATATAAAATAGAAACATACTCATTAGTTCAGGCACTGTGTGTGGAGGAAAAATGTTTCCGGTTTTAGAGTCACAGAGTCATACTGTAGAGTCGTAGCACAATAGAAATAGGCCCTTCGACCCATCTAGTCCATGCTGAACCATTGTTCTGCCTGGTTTCATCAACCTGCACCTGGGGCCTAGCCCCCCCCCCTCCCATCCGTGTACTTATCCAAACTTATCTTAGATGGTGCAATCAAACCCCCATCCACCGCTTCGGTTCCACACTCGTACCACGCTTTGAGTGAAGAAGTTCCCCCTCATGTTCCCCTTAAAAATTTCACTTTTCATCCTTAACCCATGACCTCTAGTTCCAGTCTCACCCAAATCCAGTGGAAAAAGCCTGCTGGCACTTGCCCTACCTATACCCCTCATAACTCCGTATACCTTTTTCTCAGACACCGACCGCTGGAAGTGGAGAGTTCTGTTTTAACCCAGAAGGGCTGGTTACCTGAAATTGGTGAATTCAGCATTATTTTTTGTGATGTTACAGGCTGAACGTCGGGTGCTGTTCCCAGAGTTTACGTTAGCCTTCACTGGAAAGTTCCAGGAAGCCAATGACAGAGAGATTGTCGAGGGGAGGATCCAGCTGGGGTGGGGGGGGGGGGGGGTCAAAGAGTTACAAAGCAACAGTTGATTGAAGGTTCAATGTCTCCCTCCCCAGAGGAGATCTGCAGAGTGGTAGGCAGATATCATCTCTAGGGAGAGGGAGGTCACCAGATAGATTTAAGATAGATTAGCTTTACTCTTTGCACATATATCGAAACATCGAAATAATCGGCTTTATTATTCGCCTCAACAGTCACAGTTTGAGGATGTGTTGGGGACAGACCCCAGTTGTCCCGGCACCAACATAACACATTCTCGACTCAGTTACCCTAACCCCCTGTATGTCCCTGGAGTGTGGGGGAAACCGGAGCATCCGGAGGAAACCCACACGGTCACGGGGAGTGTGCATGAACTGCTTCCAGAGAGCGGCAGGAACTGAACCATAATTGCTGGTGCTATAAAGCATCGCGCTAATTGCTACGCCAACATGCCACACCATCTGCGGCGGACCAGGGCAGACATCGCTGTGAAAACTCTGCTCCATATGTCACACCAGTCTGTGAGGTTCAGTTTATGGGGAGAGAGTGCTTGTTACGTCCAAAACATAAAACTAATTGAAAGAAAAACACAGGGAGATCAGGAGAAAATGTACTCTTCATATTTTTACTATTATCAAGGTGTGAACTTATGACGTGGTGGTGTGATGACATATGCTATTCGCACACTTTTACATATAACCTATAATGAATTATCTATGCTTAGTCAAAGAATATATTTAAAATATTACTCGAATATTACTGAAATATTAAATACACAACACTCCTTTCTGCTTAGCTATAAACTCCAACCCAATATAGAATGCATCTCAGCTTATATACACACACGTATATACCACATAATACAGTCACTATATAGACATCCACAGCATAGTATATTTTAAATTGTCACGTTCAAGCCTAAATAATTAAGCGCTATGGAGGATTTCTTACTCTTGTATATTAATGTCTTTCCTGACAAGGGGTGGGGGGATCACTCTGCTTGGCAGGTGAGTCTTGTGGCTGTGAACAAATATCAGGTCCTGGGGCCTCGTCATGGTGGTTGTAGGAGTTGACGCTGGGACTGCAGGAAGTCTGGACACCATTTTCTGGATGTGCTGTGCATAGTAAGATGCTCGATCTGGTGATCTATCCCAGGCCACCTGACAAAGCTTTGGGCCAACACTTTCACGTTGACCACACCCAGACGTGTAGTTCTTCCAACGCTTGAGGTCTCAGCTTGGAAGGTACAACAACTCTTAATCCCCACATAAGGCAACCTCCACCAAGGGCAAATTCGACCCAATGCTGGTAAAAATTCAGCATCTGTAATTCCTGCACCACATTCCAGCCACTTTGAGTGATCACGTCGACCTGAGACGGGGGGGGGGGGGGGGGTAGTTTCTGGTTTCCCTGTGGATCATTTCTGCTGTAATAGGGAGACTTTCGATTTGCAATAGGGAAAATGCATCAAGGGGAGTGTCCTCTTCTGAAAATGTTTCAGGCATTTCCTTTTCCAAGAGTAAATAGGACAATCCATCAGAATTCGTATGATTAGTCGTCCTCTTAAATTCAATCTTGTAATGGCGTCCTTCGAGAAACAGAGCCCATCTCTGCATTTGTACTGTTAGTGGAACACTCTACTACGGATTGAAAATGGACATGAGTGCTTGATGATCAGTAATGAGGGTAAACTCTCTCCCACACAGGTACCGGTTGAAACATTTTACACACCAAACCAGACTCAAGGCCCTTTTAAGAGAACATGATGCAAAGGCTATGGGGCGTACACTTCCATCGCTTATAACATGTGACATGACTGCACCTAGACCATAAGGTGAGACGTCACAGGCAACCTTCACTCGACGATGTGGATCATAATGTGTGAGTACAGTGTCTGACATCACCATTTTCTTTACCTTTTGAAAGTCACCTCCCACTGCTTTGTCCATTGCTGTTCCTTCCCAATCTATAGTAATGAGCTAAAGGGGTGGAGCACAGAGGCCAGGTTTGGCAGGATCCTGTTATAGTAATTGACAAATCCTAAAAAGGACCACAGCTGTGACACTTCCTTTGGCCTTGGGGCATCCTCCACTGCTTGAATTTTCACAGCACACTCGTGTGATCCTTGTGTGTCAATGGTGTGACCACAGTAAGTGATGCCTGTTTGAAAGAATTCACACTTGCTGCATCATGCTCTGAGCCCATAATCTTCTAATTTTTTTTTACACTGTCTTGAAATTTTGGGGATGCCCTTGTCATCTTTGAGTGCCTGGGCAGCCTTGCAGCACCTGGTCCATAGCTTTTTGCCAGAGTGCAAGTGCAGATGATACTCCGAAGATAAGCCTATTATAGCGATAAAGCCCTTTCTCAATGTTTACGCTGAGAAACACTTTGGAGTCTTCATCCATCTCCATCTGTAGGGAGGCCAAAGTCTACTTTGCTGAAGTGATTTCCTCCAAAAAAGTTTGCAAAGAGATCCTCTATCCTGGGCAGAGGCTATTGATCTACTTTCAGTACAGGGTTGATGGTGACCTTGAAATCATTACAGATCCTGACAGATCTATTCTTCCTGGCTACTGGGAGCACTGGCATTGCCCATGGGCTCCTCTCACCCTTGGAAAGAATTCCTTCAGCCTCTATGCGACCTAGCTCACTGACTAGTTCTTGGATGGTAGAAGGAACCAGAGAGGCTTTGTAAAACTTGGGTGTGGCATTTTTATTTGACACTATTTTGTCCTTGATATGTTTGAGTCTTCCAGTGCCACCTTGAACACTGCTGTGCCATTATCCAGTACCTTTCTTAATTTGCTTTCAGTTAACTATTGAAGGGGATGTGGCATGCAAATGATGGATGGATTTCCAATCAAGTTGTAGTTGTCTCAGCTAATCATGACCCCACAATGGTGGCCCTCCTGTTTTACCACACACAAGCTCCATGTGGTTTGCTGGTTGTTGAATTTCACTGTTACAGATGTCATTCCCAAGGAGTTATTTTCCCTAGTAGAAGTTCTTAATTGAATATCTGCAGACAAGTGTGAATTCTTAAAACCAAGCATCACTTACTGGGATCACACAATTGACACACAAGGCTTACACAAGTGTGCTGAGATAATTTAAACAGAGGTGGATGCTCCAAGGATCCTTGTTAGGATTTGCCAACTTTTATAAAGGTTTCTGCCAACCTCGGCTACTCTGCTCCACCCATTGAACTCATTACAGTGCTGCAGATTGGGAATAAAAGGCAGTGGACTGTTACGAACCCCGTAACTGGGTCACTTACCAGCAAAGATAGAGAGGTCCGCTGAAATCTGATGGTACTATTTTTAAACGTTTTTATTTATAAAGGGGCACAAAAGTAAGGTTAATACAAACATTCAGATAATATACGTCGTCAATACTCAATCTAAAGCGTGGGTATAGTAATAATCAACAATAAGAAGTAGCTCTATCGTTTGTCTAGGGGTAAAACTATTGTCCGATGGAAATATCAAAGTCTCGGAAGTTCATACAGGCTTTTAGCCTTTTCAGGGACCGCTGGGGTCTCACGTGTTGGAGAGAGAAAATAAACTTGCCAGCCTTTTGGACTCAACTCGTTGAATTGGGAACGTGGGTTCCCCGTTGTCATTTCGGTCTTTTTCGGGGTTATCAGCCACTCGTTCCCCAAGCTAGGGGAACCGAATCACACATAGCTCCCGAACAGCTTCCCGTCCTCACGGGAGCGATGAGCGATGGTCTCTCCTTCTGGTGCATCGCTGGGGTACTGCCTTCTGCAGTCTCCTTTTTATCATGACTGGCAGATTTGTAAATGTCAATCAAGGTAGGGTGATACAATCCCCACCCCACATTGCCCGAGGGTGTCCATGTCCCTGATAGCTGGCACGTACTATAGAGTTGCAATTCACACAGGTGTCTCTAAGAACAATGGTCAAATCCGTTGCATTGTCTCTCATTTCCTGGGTCCAAGACCGGAATTAATAGCGATCTTGCGATTCTCCGGAAGGAGGGGGCTGGTCCCGCACCCTTCGGCCCCTCAGAGCTGTGGTACATTCATAACAGGACAAAGCAGTGGGAGGTGGCTTGCAAAAAGGTAAGAGAAATGGTGACGTTTGTTACTGTACTCACACATTATGATCCACATCGTCCAGTAAAGCCTCCCTGTGACACCTCGCCTTACGGTATAGGTGCAGTCATGTCACACATTATGAGTGACAGAAGTGAACGCCCGTAGCCTTCTGCAGAGAAAAAAATTTGCACAGATTGACAGAGTGATGTTGAGTCTGGTTTGGGGTGTAAAACATTTCAACCGGTACTTGTACAGGAGGGAGTTCATTCTTGTTGCTGATCATCAACCTCTAGAATCCATTTTCAACCCATAGAAGCGTGTTCCACTAACAGCAGCAGCACAAATGCAGAGATGGGCTCCGTTATTGGAGAACATAATTGCAAGACTGAATTCAAAGAGGACAACTAATCATGGAAATGCAGATAGATTGCCCTGTTTTCCTTTGGAAAAAGAAATACCAGAAAATTTTTTAAAAGACACTTTTCTTGACTGATTCTTCCGAACGCAAATCGGAAGTCTCCCTATTACGGCAGAGATGATCCAAATGGAAATGAGAAAAGACACCAGATTGTCTCAGGTTTCCATGGCCACCCAAAAATGGCTGGAATGTGCAGCAGAAACTGCAGCTCCCCCATTTTTACCAGTGCTGAGATGAACTTGCCCTTGACAGAAGTTGCTGTATGTGGGGTTTAAGAGTTGTGGTAGCATCCAAGCTATGAGCTGAAGTGTTGGAGGAGCTACGCGCTGGGGATCCAGGCGTAGTTAAAATGAAAACATTGGCTCAAAGCATTGTCTGGTGGCCTGGGATAGGCCATCCAAGCAAGCTGCTTGTCATGCACTGTGCGGGACGCCAACATATCCAGAAGATGCTGACGTAGCAATGCTTTTTCATCCCTGGGAATGTCCTGCATTGCCCTGGCACAGGATTTTGCCACACCATTTCAGGGCCACATATTTCATAGCGGTAGTGGATGCAGTTACAAAGTGGCCAGAAGTGTTTCCAATAGCCTCGCACACTATTGGTGCATTGAGAAGCCTCTTGTCAAGGTGTTCCAGAACTCAGTCAGAGACAATGGACCAGAGTTTACGATCGATCAGTTTCAGTCAATCCCACGAACACTGCAAGTAACGTCAGCAGAACACACTACACCGACAATCAGAACTTGCCAATTTCCTCCTTGCAAATCACAATGCAGCACGCTCCACAACCAACAGCTCACCAGCTACGCTGTTCCCGGGCCGTCCCAAGCGTTCATGCTGGGAACTCCTCAAATCCAATCTCAGAAGGAGTATGCTGGACAACAACTGAGACAAACCTCCTCAAACAAGGAGGTTCGATGTTTCACTCCTGGACAAGCAGTCCTGGTGAGGAACCGCAAGAGGCGACCGGAAGTGGGTGCTCGGAAAGATTAAGGGCAGAACTGGACCACTCTGCCACACGGTGTAGATTGTGTCTGATATCATCTGGAGGCGACATATCGATCAGTTGGGAGAGCAGAGTCAATTGTTAGAGAAGAAAAGTGTCCAGAGATGTCAGAACTATTTTCTGCAGTCTCAGAGTCAACTCCTACAACCAAGGCCTCAGAAGCTGAGGTATTTTCTCAGCCACAAGTCTCTCCTGCCACAGTAAGCCCCTAATCCTACAAGAATGAGAAATCCTCCACAGTGGTTAAATCTTTAGGCCTGAATGGAACAATTTAAAATTTACTATGCTGTGGATGTCTGTACGTATTAGTTGTATTATACAGTATACTGTGTATATAATTGAGATACATGCTCTGTTGAGTTGGAGTTTATAACTTATCAGGGAAGGCTGTTGTGTATTTAATATTTAAATATGTGAGTAATCTTTTATATATATATTGGTTTGATTAAGCATTCTTGTTTGTTTAAATAATTCATTATATGTATAAACACATGAATTGCAAACATGATTCCTCCCATTCCCATATGCCAATCCATGGGTCTTCTGTTGTTCCAATGAGGCCACACTCAGGTTAGAGGAACAACACTTTATATTCCCTGTGGGTAGCCTCCAACCTGATGGCGTGAACATCAATTTCTCGAACTTCTGGTAATAGCCCCTCCCCCTTCACCATTCCCCATCCCCTTTTCCCTCTCTCACCTATGTTCTTACCTGCCCACCGCCTCCCTCTGGTGGTCCTTGCCCCTTTGCTTTCCTCCATGGCCTTCTGTCCTCTCCTATCAGACTCCTCCTTCTCTAGCCCTTTACCTCTTTTACCAATCAATTGCCCAGCTCTTTAGTTCATCGTTCCCCCACCTGGTTTCCCCTATCACCTTGTGTTTCCCTCTCCCCACCTTTTAAATCCGTTCCTCATCTTATTTTTCCTCCAGTCCTGCCGAAGGGTCTCGGCCCAAAGCGTCAACTGTACTTCTTTCCATAGATGCTGCCTGGCCTGCTGGGTTCTTCCAGCATGTTGTGTGCGAGCCAGTGTACAATTCCATTTTAATTAATTTGCTGCTCACTTCTGATGTAAGCCATATTGTTTGTCTCATGTTACATTTCACATCTTAAATCTTAAGGCTTCTCAGTCCTGTGTCACTCTGATCGTTATCAGATTTGTCACCGGCAGCATACAGATTAGTGTTCTTTTTGAAAGAACAACCTGGCATTTCATCTTTTTCTCTTCTCTGTGCAGTCTGTTCATTTCTGTCAGCCTGACATGCACTTTGTGTGTGACCTAATTAGTTGCTTTTTTTTGCAAGTTTCACTGCTAAACCTGTATTGTTCTGGTGTACATGAACCCTTGCCACAACAGTAACACAATTTCTCTGACCAGGCCAGGTTTTCTGTTTAGGTATTACAATTTTGTTCAAGCTCACCTTTGGTCCTGCATGGAACTCCATTGTGCCTCTATCTGCTGTTTCCATTGGTGCAGTGATTTCAACTGTTCTTTCAAATGCAAGTTGTGCTTCATTTAGGAGCCATTTTTGAATGCTTTCTTGTAAAATTCCACAAACTAAACAATCACTCAGTACATCATTAAGCCCGTCACTGAAGTGACAATGCCACGTATGCTGAAATGGTTTCCCTTCCTTTTGAAAACGCAAACATGAGGAAATCTGCAGATGCTGGAAGCTCAAGCAACACACACACAATATGCTGGTGGATCACAGCGGGCCAGGCAGCATCTATAGGGAGAAGCGCTGTCGATGTTTCAACCCGAAATGTTGACTGTACTTCCTATAGATGCTGCCTGGCCTGCTGCATTCCACCAGCATTTTGTGTGTGCTGCTCCCTTCCTTTTGACTCTGCTTGTGAGATTTAAAGCATTCTGCAATCAACAATGGTAACAGTTCTAAATATTCTTGGATTACTTGCAGGAAATCAGCAAAGCTAATTTCAGTTGGCTTGACTGCAGCAATTAAACTTCTAAGAAAACTGTTATGTTCTCCCACCTAATGCATTCAGCAAAACTGGAACTTGCTTTTCATTGGCTATTTTAATTGCTTTAAAATACTGTTCAATTTGCTCAGTATATAATATTCAGTTATCTCTTGAGCAATTGAATGCATCTATCTTTCCGATTTACCCAACCATACCTGTCTTTTTTATCATTTATGATTATTATCACCCAGTACTCAATTTTTTTGAACTGGTGAATTTGTCCATTTTCTTCCCTTTTTTACTAACTTGAATGTCCCTGTCTCTTCCTAAAGAAGCATGTGCTGCATTTTTTAAAAATTTAAATGTCTTGCTGCTCTTTTTTATACTTAACTCAAACATCTCACTGCAATTCCTTGTCGCAACTGTTACGTTTTTCAAATTCCAAAACATAAAACTAATTAAAAGAATTAGAATGTGCACACTTCATTTTTTTTTTACTTTTAGTGAGGTGAGGACTTATGATGTGCTGGCATGATGACGTATGCCATTCACATACTTTTACATATAACTTGTGATGAATTATTTAAATGAACAAGAACACTTATTTACAACATTACTGAAATATTAAACATACAACTGCATTGTGTGTGTGAGGATCAGAATCAGAATCAGGTTTAACATCACTGGCATATGTCATGAAATACATTGTTTAAAGAACAAAAATTGATCAAGAAAATTGGTGGGATTCTGTTTATTTATTTGGGACACTATGCCATTTAATTGGGACAGGAGACTTGCCGAACAGTTTCTAACTAGCTTCAGTAATGTATGCTTATATGGTCATTAGTGTGAATGGTTTTGAAATAGTGTCAGTTGCATGTGTTTGTCTTCAAAAAAACAGTGATTTTTGTCACTGGTAGTTGGCAAGAAATAAGCAGTAAGACAATTCAGAACTGTTTTGTCCATTACAATTTAAAACATTCAGACTTGGAAATGGCAGAAATGGCCAGCAGTGAAAATGAAACAATTTCACTATTTCAACAAGTTAGGAACTACGAAGAATTTGAAGTTATCAGCAGTCATCTTGAATGTTACCTTTGATCTCCACTGGACACGCACCTCTCACCTGTAGCTCCAAGTAACTGTTCATATGCGACAGCGGCCATACCCCAGTACACCTCTTCGACAGGCAGGCAAATCCAAGTGAGGGCAGCCGGCAACTCTTGCACCCCGTGAGATAGGGATATTCCCACCCTGGCATGCAAAGTTAGCTCTGGCAGACTGCGAAAATGAGATCCACCAGCCAGCAAGGTAGCTCTGGAAAGCTACATGAAGAATGAAGAGCATGAAGAGGCACAGAAGTAATGGCTATCCGCTGCAACCAGGGATGACCCCGGTTATGATGTCTACTCATACCACTGGGTCTGGACTTCCAAAGTCAGGAGAGTGAAACTGTCCCAGTGCAATGGCTTTTCCACTTTAAAAGCTTTCCTGCACATTTCCTGTTATCGTTGGATATGAAGAACAGCCACCTGTATTATGGGTAGTGTTCTAATTTGTTCTGTATTTCACTTAAATACATAATTTGTTACTCAGTTAAATGGTAGTTTGTCTTTTTTAACTATTTCCATGACACTTCAGCTAAGTGGGCCAAACTGCTTTGGTCCTGATGTGTCCCAATTAATGGGAATCCACTGAATATGTAAATTAACTTAAATAGGTAGTGCAAGAAAGAGAGCAAAAAAAAGTTTTTAAAAATAGTGGGATAATGTACATGGCCTTATTGATGGCAGAGGGGGAGAATGTATTCCTAAACCACTGACTGCGTGTCTTCAGACTCCCAGACCTCCTCCTTGATGGTAGCAACGAGAAGAGGGCACGTCCTGGGTGATGGGGGTCTATAATGATGGATGCTGCCTTTTGAAGGTGTCCTGGATACTGGGGAGGCTAGTGCCCATGATGGAGCTGGAGATAGAAATGAGTAGTGATGCTTCAGGAGTAGGTGAGTGTAGTCAAGGGGCGTGGAAAAGTAGAGGCAATCAACGTGATTTCAGCTGCTTACAGTGGTCACATGGGATGGAGAACACACTAAAAGACCATTCTGCCCATCCAGTCTATGTTGGCCTGCCATCGTTCATGGGAGCTTGCCCACTCTCTCCCACTCTGCATCTCAATCCATTGCCCCTGTTCCGTTCTCCCCATTTGCTTGTCATTGCTGTCGCCTCCGGGCCTCAGGGTCACCACCTTCTGACCATAAGACATGTGAGCCAACGTTGGCCTTTTGGCCCATTGAGTCTGCTCTGCTATTCATGGCTGATTTATCTTCACTCTCAACCCGAGTGAAGAATTGTCTCCTCCTCTCAGTACTACACCTCTTGTCCTGTCACAGAGTGTGAACCCCAATTCCGGGGCCCAGCAGCCAGAGGACCACCCCCTCACCCCCCATCAGAAACAAGTACATCTCAGTGAGACCCCTTCTCATTCCTCCCAATCTGCTCAACACTAAAGCCTTGATTGTTTCATTAACTGGGAAGCAATGATATATTTTTCCCTAGTAAAGAAGGGCCAGTGACAAAAAGTCTGATGAGACCTGCCATGGAATTACAGGAATGTTGAAAAATGGCTGAATCAGCTACTGAAGTTTGAAGGCCTGAGGTAAGACTGCAAGCCCGTCCGTCGGCGCCCAAGAGGAGTGGGTGGGGATTAAATGGGTGAACTTTAAATGGAGACTGATCACTTCCCACAGGATGCGCTGGCCAGTGGTGGGGCCATACGTAAGATGTCCCACCTGTTACCCTAAGCCCCCACATCCCGCCCATTTGTGAGAGACAGGTAGGTGCTCTCAGAATAGTCCACCCAAGGGGGTGAGCTTCTAAATGGATCCCACCGACCCTCAGGGCCAGAACAGTCTCAGTGTACTATCACTACACACATAACCACATGCACACATGCTCTCACACACACACACACACACACAGATTTGCTCGCTCACTGTGGTGAACTACATATACCTGTCTGGACACGCCCCCTGCTGACTGCTCCTGTGGCTCCTCCCACAGACCCCGGTATAAAGGCGATTGAGGTCTGAGCCCGGCCTCTCTGTCTCCAGGATGTAGTATGGTGGTCAACCACTGCTTGTTCCTTCTTCCAGTCAATAAAAGCCGATATCTCGCCTTTACGTCTCAGAGTGAGTTATCGATGGTGCATCACTCACACACACTCACATGCACAAACACTCTCTCACACACACACACTCATATACACTCACACACACACAAATTCTCTCTCTCTCACACACACTCATATACACTCACACACACACAAATTTGCTCTCTCACACACACTCACATATACTCGCTCACACACACTCACATGCACAAACACACACACACTCTCACTCACACTCACATACACAAACACACACACTCTCTCACACATACACTCTCTCACATACACAAACACACACTCTCATATACACTCGCTCACACACACAAATTTGCTGTCTCTCTCACACACACTTACACAAATTCTCTCTCACACACTCATACGCACGCGTGCACACACACATACTCTCTCACACACACTTTCATATACTCGCTCACACACACTCACATGCATAAACACACACACACATATACACTCTCACACATACACACACAAATTGGCTCTCACACACACACTCATATACACTCTCTCACACAAGCACAGTGGTTAGCACAATGCTTTACAGTACCAGCAGCCCGGGTTCAATTCTGTGAGGAGTTTGTATGTTCTCCGGGTGCTCCAGTTTCCTCCCACAGTCCGAAGACGTACTGGTCGGTTGGTTAATGATCATTGTAAATTGTCCTTGATTAGGCTAGGGTTAAATCAGGAGATTGCCGGGCAGCATGACTCCAAGGGTCAGAATGGCCTTTTCCACACTGTATCTCAATTAATAAATAAACTAATTAATTAATTACACACATGCACCCTCACACAATCTCACACACACATGCATGAACACATACGCTCTTTCTCTCACATACACACACACTCACATTCACATAGTCTCTCTTTCACACTCTCTCACACACACACATACACACCCATACTCACACACTCTCACCCACACACACACACTCACTCACACACACCCACACTCACACACACATACACACTCACACACACACCCACACAGACACACACACTCACTCACTCACACACACACACGCACACACACACTCACTCACGCACACACTCACTCACGCACACACTCACTCACGCACACCCCCACACAGACACACACACTCACGCACACACACACACACGCACACACACACCCCCACACAGACACAGACACACTCACACACACGCACACACTCACTCACACACACACCCCCACACAGACACACACACCCACACAGACACACACACTCACTCACTCACACACACACACTCACTCACACACACACTCACTCACGCACACACACCCACACAGACACACACACTCTCTCACACACACACCCACACAGACACACACACTCACTCACTCACACACACACACACGCACACACACACTCACTCACGCACACACACACACCCACACAGACACACACACTCTCACACACACACACACTCACACGCACACACGCACACACTCACTCACGCACACACGCACACACACTCTCTCACACCCACACACAAAGAGACATGGAGGTGATGCTCTTTCCCCACCGCTGCCTGTTTGCATAGATTGTGTTAATGGTGAACTCTCTGCAGGTGGGTTCCGCAGGGTGAGCTCGGCGAGCGGACTCATTAGTCTCATTACCCAGTGGGAGATCTCCCTGCTCCACTGAGCCCCACACTTTACATCCCCTCCCCGGTGACTCATCCAGCTCCCTTCACTGGCTGATCACGCACTCTGAAGCCCGTGCACAGTCACCTGAGACAGACACACCTTCCCCACCCGAGACAGCAGGACCCTACTCCTGGGGTAGAGACAGTCTCAGGCCCCCAGAACCCACCGGACTATTTTAAAATCAGGAAACAGCAAATTGAAACAGCACTAACATCCTCACTGATGTGGCAGGGATGGGGCTGGGGAATTCAGCTTGTGGACAGAGAGCAGGGCTGATTTATCTGTCTCACCGGGACCCTCGTGAGTGTGCATAGATCTGGAGGAAGGGGGAGACAATGAGTGAGAATCGAGTGCACGAGGAATTGTTCCCTGTCTTTGTGCATTTCGCCACACGTCTGCAATGGATGAAACACCTGTCCTCTCGGTTCTTCCCTTCCCATCACCCACAGACCCGAACACCCCCTGGTGATGCAACAGTTCATCTGCTCTTTGACTGAACACTCGAACCTGTTTCTCATCTGCCCCCTCCCACCTTCTTTCTCCCTCCCTCCCCCTCCACCCACCCACCTTCCTCCTCACCTGTCACCTTGCACTTCTTCCCTCCCCCTCTGCCCCACAATCTCCTTATCCTGACTTTTCCAGTCCTGCCTTAGGGTCTCAGCTCAACCTGTCATGGCTTATTCCCTTTAGGGATGCTGCCTGACCTGCCGAGTTCCTCCGGCATTTTGTGTGTGTTACTCTGGATCTTTAGCATCTGCAGAATCTCTTTGTGTTTATCACCTGTACTTTGTCCAGTTTCACTGCTCACAGTGCGACCTCCCCTACTCAGGAACAGAGCAGACGATTGTGTGACCCAGTCCCTGAGCTCAATCCACAGGAACATCTCAGATCGCCCTGTCCCCCATCTCACTCCCACTTTGAGCTTTCTGTCTGGGACCCCCTGTACTTTTACATTTACCAATGTAAGCTGGGGAACAGCAACTCATCCTCTTCCTGACAATGATGCAACCTTCCAGCTTCAAACATCAAATCCTCAACCGCCAGGTAACTCTCGTTCTCTCTCTAAATGAGAATCTATGAAACACGCAGGCGTAACCACAGCTTGACATACTGACATCCTTACAACCTCACATCTCACCACTTTGTACACGACTACGTGACCTTGCTCACCAACTCCCCTATTAACACACTGATACCCTGAAGGGCTCTGTTTCGGAATCCCTCATCCTTATAAATGACTTGGATGAGGGAGTGGAAAGTTGGACTAGTAAGTTCAAAGTAAATTTATTATCAAAGTACGTTTATGTCACCATGTACTACCTTGAGGAACTGAGAAATACAACAGAATCAATGGAAAGCTACACACAAAGACTAACAACAAAGAACAATACAGCACAGTACAGGCCATTCGGCCCACAATGTTGTGCTGACCCTTAAACCCTGCCTCCTATATAACCCTCCACCTTAAATTCCTCCATATACCTGTTTAGTAGTCTCCTAAATTTCACTAGTGTATCAGCCTCCACCACTGACTCAGGCAGTGCATTCCACGCACCAACCACTCTCTGAGTAAAATACCTTCCTCTAATATCCCCATTAAACTTTCCACCCCTTACCTTAAAGCCATGTCCTCTTGTATTGAGCAGTGGTGCCCTGGGGAAGAGGTGCTGCCTGTCCACTCTATCTACTCCTCTTAATACCTTGTATACTTTACAACCGACATGTGAAGGAAGACAAACTGTGCAAATAAATAAAGTAAATACCATCATACTGAGAACAGAAGCTGTAGAGTTCTTGAAAGTGAGTCCATAGGTTGTGGAAAATTTGACATAAAGGTTGGTGGCCTTGTGGATGGTTTAGAAGGTGTGATGGGTTACAATGGGATGTTGATAGGATGCAGAGCGGGCTGATAAGTGGCAAATGGATTTCAATCTGGATATGCGTGAAGTGATCATTTTGCAATGACAACTTGAAGGCAGAATACAAGGTTAATGGTAAGATTCTTAGCAGTGTGGAGGAACAGAAGGTCCATGTCCATAGATCCCTCAAATTTTCCACACAAGTTGATAGGGCGGTTAAGAAGGTGTTTGGTGTGCTGGCCTTCATTAGGCAGGGGATTGAGTCCAAGAGGCTTGAAGTATTGTTGCAGTTCTATAAAACTCTGGTTAGACTGCACCTCATGTATTGTGTTCATTTCTGGTTGCATTACTATAGGAAGGACGTGGACACTTTAGAGAAGGTGCAGACGAGATTTATTAGGATTATAGGCTGAGCGAGCTAGGGCTTTAAAACTCTTTGGAGTGACGGAGGATGAGAGGTGACTTGATAGAAATGTACAAGATGATAAGAGGCATTGATAGAGTGGACAGCCAGCAATCTATCCCCAGGGCAGAAGTGGCTAATCCAGGAGGGCATAATTTTAAGTTGATTGGAGAGAAGTATAGGGGGGGATCTCAGTAGCAATTTTATTTACACAGAGTGGTGAGTGTGGGGGCTCATCAGCCACAGTTGGCAGCTCATTAAGAGAAGGAAAACTCTGATCATTAAGAGGATGAAAAGTCTGATCTCAGACTTCTCGGGGAAGACGTCGGGAGTAAACCCCAGGGAAAAAAAAAATCGGTTAAGTTGGGTTCCCGAAGCAGTTTTATGTTGAGTTCAACACTGACAGGCAACTCCTGTGACGCCGCTGGTGCCACTGTATCAGTCTCTGCCGCTCCTTTGGACTCATCAGCAGCGTGGAGCGGGGGATCCTGCTGCGTGAAGGACAGCCTGCTCTCCGTATCACTTGCGTCCTGGCTTGTGCATCACGTAGACGGCTGCATCCATGGTCAAGCCCGACCAGCAGAGGGCCTCATATCAGTGAGTGTGCCGAACACACTGCCGGGGGTGGGGTAGAGATACAGTGGCTACAGATATACTGGGGACACCTAAGAACCGCTTAGCTAGGCACATAGATTATAGAAAAATGGAGAGGTGTGTGGAAGGGAAGGGTTAAATTGATCTTAGAGTAGGTTAATAGGTCGGCACAATATTATGGACCAAAAAGCCTACACTGAGATATCCTGTTCCATCTCTACTATTGGGTGACCTCCACAACTTATCCCCGTGACAATTTAAGCCTCAGCCTATCAGAGATGTCCAGACACCCAACTCCCACCCTCTCTACTTCAAACTGACTGACCGAAGTTCTTTTCCCCTGTTTCTCTCTCCACAGATGTTGCCTGACCTGTGGACTGTTTCCAGCATTTTCTGACCTTTTTTCAGATCTCCAGCCACTGCAGTTTTTTTGGTTGGCAAATGTTAATTATTTTATTAATAAACTTCTAAGCACCTCAATTAAATTCCAGCTTGTAACCGACTCCGGCTATCCTTTATCCTGTACAGAAAACCATGAACCTTTGATTACATTCAAGCCTGCAGACCAACGTCACAGATCTCTTATCCAATACTGTATATAATCCTCCTGAACCCCTCAATTAAATTCCTGCCTGTACCTCACTCCTAGGTAGTTATTCTAGATAAATACCTTGATTCTCTCGATTAAATTCCACTCTTCAAGGATACTCAGATATCTAGTTTTGTGTATGCAAACCCTCAAACCATTCCATTAGATGTCATGAGCACATGATCGCAAGAGTGGGAATAGGCCACTCAGCCCATCAATCCTGCCCCACAATGTGATCATGAATGACCCACACTGGCATCTGTGCCATTCCCATAATCCTCCGTTCTTCAATCTATCAAATGTTTATCTATCTTCACCTTAACTCTCCCGAGGGCAAAACAGAAGGTCAGAGTCCAGAGGTTGGCAAAGCCAGAGGTAGAAGTCCGAAGGGCAAAGACTGAAGACAGTGAGTCCAGAGGTCAAAGGCCCAACATCAATGGACTGGAGGCTGGAGGATCGATGTCCGTGAGTCTAAAAGTCCAGCAAGAAGGAATGGAAGCCCAAAGGTGGTCTGTTCTGGAGCTGGAGGCCTATCTGTCTGTGTGTGTGGGGGGGGGGGGAGTAAGTGGGAGGGGGAAAAGGGGCTTGTTTTGCCATTGTTATTGTTTTCATTACAGTTGTCCTACTGAACATGATGGGCATGCTATATTGGTGACACTTGCGGGCTGCCCCCAACACACCCTTGGGCATATTGGTTGTTAATGATGAGAGGCCTGAGACCGCAAATGGGCTCCTTGCTGTCAGAAGAGAGCTGTGTAATGGGGGAGAACAAGTTTAAATGACCCGTCAGCACACACGCCACACAGCCACTTACAGCTGAAGCAGCCCTCTCCCGACTTACTGGGAAAACAACAGGGATGTGAGCTAGGACAGGTACAGCAGGCCAGACGGCCTCCAGCTGTACTGTTGCTTCTGACGGAGAGCCTCACATCAGCCCGGATCGTGAGAGGTGAGTCAGTGGCAGAGAGTGCAGTGCGTCACGGAGGTAACCACCATCGTCCCATTCAGGAACCCGATTAGTCCAACAACAGGAGGTCATTGATTATGTCATCACTGCCTTCAGTCGCTCCTGCACTGGGCTGTGGGAATCTCAGCTGGCAACTGCAGATATGAGTGGCTCGTGCACAGGACTCACCTCCTCATCCCCCCCTCCTGAAGGTCTGTGAACCCTACCCACGGTTGTGGACCTGTGCAAGCTCACGTCGGTGACACCGCACACACTCCCGTGTATCTGCTAGGCCACTCTGAGTACAGGATTTATAGAGCACTACAGCACAAAAACAGGTGCTTCCGCCCGTCCAGGTCATGCTGAGCTGTTATTCTGCCTCGTCCCATTAACCTGCACCTGGACCACAGCCCTCCCATCTATCTACTAATCCAAACTTCTCTTAGATGTTGCAATCAAACCCGCAACTGCCACTTGTGCTGGCAGCTCATTCCACACTCTCACCACCCTCTGAGTGAAGAAAATCCCCATCAGGATCCTCTTAAATAGTTCAACTTTCACTCCTAACCCATGACCTCTAGTTCTACTGTCACCTAACCTCAGTGGAAAAAGCCTGCTTGCACTATCCCTATCTATACCCCTCATAATTTTGTATACTTCTGTCAAATTTCCCCTCATTCTCTTACGTTCCATCGAATAAAGGCCTTTTCCTATAGCTCAGGTCCTCAAGTCCAAGCAACCTCCAAGCATGCAGGTACAGCAGGCAGTGAGGAAAGCTAATGGCATGCTGGCCTTCATAACAAGGGGAGTTGAGTATAGGAGCAAAGAGGTCCTTCTGCAGCTGTACAGGGCCCCGATGAGACCCCACCTGGAGTATTGTGTGCAGTTTTGGTCTCCAAATTTGAGGAAGGACATTCTTGCTATTGAGGGAGTGCAGCGTAGGTTCACAAGGTTAATTCCCGGGATGGCGGGACTGGCATATGTTGAAAGATTGGAGCAACTGGGCTTGTATACACTGGAATTTAGAAGGATGAGAGGGGATCTGATTGAAACATATAAGATTATTAAGGGACACAGTAGAGGCAGGAAACATGTTCCCAATGTTGGGGGAGTCCAGAACTAGAGGCAACAGTTTAAAAATAAGGGGTAGGCCATTTAGAACGTAGTTGAGGAAAAACTTTTTCACCCAGAGAGTTGTGGATCTATGGAATGCTCTGCCTCAGAAGGCAGTGGAGGCCAATTCTCTGGATGCTTTCAAGAAAGAGTTAGATAGAGCTCTTAAAGATAGCGGAGTCAAGGGATATGGGGAGAAGGCAGGAACGGAGTACTGATTGTGGATGATCAGCCACGATCATATTGAATGGCAGTGCTGGCTTGAAGGGCCGAATGTACTATACCTGCACCTATTGTCTATAATCTCCTTGTTAATTGTTGTTTAACCACATCAGTGTTTCCCAAGTTCACAAAGATGAGATCAAATGTCCCAGGAGAGGAGAAACAATTAGATTTCCCCTGCTTGGACACTGTCCATCACCTGGACGATATTCTCCACTATCAGGAAGCCTCTCTGCCAACAGACAATAGTCAAATGATTCACAGTCTACATTGAGAATGGGCCATTGTTCACTTGTCCAGGTGCAACACTCACTCCCCAAAAGAAACTGAAATGGAGGACAGGATGATCCCAAATGGGTTTGCTGTCTAGCCTCAGAGTCAGACTCAAGACTCTAATGTTGACACATTGCAGGACATGGTTTTTACTCAGCCCTTTGGCTCTTTGAGTCTATTCCACCATAGAACAAGATCTTGAAAGATCCAGCTGTGGCCTCAGGTCCACTTTCCAGCCCCTCTACCAAGATTCGTCACCGTTCTACTCTCTCTGCACCATGACCGTGCGGATAGACAAGGCTCAAACTCCATCTACAACTCCACCAATTGTTCTTGGCAGAATTCAGATGTGACAAGGAGGTGTGACATGAACAACATGGATCATCTGGTTGAGTAGAGTTGCAACGACAACCTTACACTCAATGTCAACAAGATCAAGGGACTGACTGTGGACATTAGGAGTGGAAAGTCGAAGGAACACACACCAGTCCTCGTCAAGTGGTCAGTGGTGGAACGTTCCTGGGCACCAGCATCTCAGAGGATTTATCCTGGGACCAACACGTTGATGCCATCATGAAGAAGGCGTGCCAACAGCTATACTTCATTATGAGTTTGTGGAGATTTGGTCTGTATGCCACCAAAGACCCTGGCAAAAGCCTTTTACAAGTCCCTGCCTGTTTGAGCACACAGTACACACAATGATTGTAATGCCAATCTACACAGCAACACCTGGTTTTATTATCAAAATTAACTTTAAATTCATAGTAACAAAAATATTTCTAAGAATAAGCCATGCAAAGCCTTTTCGTTCTTACATTGATAGACAAAGCGTAACACACACAAAGTGCAGGAGGAACTCAGCAGGCCAGGCAGCATCTATGGAAAGAAATGTAGTTGTCTCTGCCATAGTGTAACAAGTGACAAGTATACATTATATACAAAGCACTTGGGGAGATTTTTGACTAATGTGAGACAATACTTCCACAGTCAGGTCAGCAGTCACCAATATCGGTGAGTTTGTGTACTGCTGTGAACACCTAGCACGGCCATGTGTCGTGCCCGGAACAAATGAAAGGCTAGCTGCAGCAACAGAAGTTTGGTGTGGTAATCAGTCTGTAATCAACACTTACAGTAATCTGCTCCAGCTTCAAGCTTTACTACAGTTAATTATTTTCTAACTTAATGCGCAGGAATGCTGCCAAACTATAGCTGTTGTCTAGTATTAAAACAAATTGATCTAAGAGCAATAATCCAATCTAATTTGTTTTACTTGCAACTCTAATTATGTTTTCCATAAAATATGTGTTATATAAGCGTGATTTATAGCTAAAAGCTCTGTTAAAAGAGAGAAATCGTTAGCCACCGGCATTTGCCAATATTAAATAAATTGATCCACAGCGATAATCCCAAATAATTTAATTAGGTTCACTCCTAATTAATTTCAATCAAAATAAATAAATGTGTCGGGCTAAAAAATGAATTGATATCTTCTGCCATTGGTTGTCCTTTGCAGGGGAGAGTAGCAATGCGTTACAGAAAGACTCTCACGATTCTTTTCTGCGTGTGTCCTTCCTTCAGAGGGCGGTGTGACAGGATTGGCAGAGTCACTGTTTCGTACCATTGTGTCTTTCCCATAGGGAGCACAATCTGACAGGCTGTGGGGTAAAATCCTTTCCATTCTCACACAATAACAGATCAGCAACAGTACGCACCAGGGTGCAGGGAAACTCCTTGCTCTGGCGAAGCCTATAGACTAAGCAGTGTACATGAGACACTCATTAAAATACACGGATGGGAGGGGTATGGAGGCTATGGACCAGGTGCAAGCCGATGGGGCTATGCAGAATACCAGTTGGGCACAGTCTGAAGAGGGTCTGGAGGAGGTTTGCAATAATGATCCCAGGAACGAAAGGGTTAACAAACGAGGCATGTTTGATTGTCGTGGTCCTGTACCTTCTGGAGTTTAGAAGAGTGAGGGGGGAATCTCATTGAGACCTATCAAATTTTGAGAGGTCTAGATAGAGTGGATGTGGGGAGGACGCTTTCTGTAGTGGGAGAGTCTAGTACCAGAGGGCACAACCTCAGAAATGAAGGGATGCCCCTTTAGAAAAGAGATGAGGAGGAATTTCCTTCATCAGAGAGTGGTGAATCTGTGGCCATAGATTGCTGTGGAGGCCAAATCATCGGGAATATTTAAAGTGGAGGTCGATTAAAAGCGGATTTAAAGAGGAGGTTCATAATTAATAAGGGCATCCAAGGTTATGGGGAGAGGTAGGAGAATGGGAGGTGAGAGGGATAATAAATCAGCCATGATGGAATGGCGGAGCAGACTTGATGGGCTGAATGGTTATTTCTGCTCCTATGTCTTGTAGACTTATAAGGAGAGACTCGCCGTCCACTGCCCTTAGAGAATTCCAAAGGATCTCCATTGGAACTAAATGAAGTATTTCTCTCAGAGCAAGCCTTTGAATAAATGCTTTCCTGAATATTTCTTCAACTATCCTTTCCACGTGCACTCCATCTAGGCCTTTCAACATTTGATTTCAATGAGATCCTCCGCTGACTCTTGTAAGCTCCAGTGAGTACAGGCCCAAAGCCATGAAATACTCCTCGTTCATTAACCCTCTCTTTCCTGGCATCATTCTCATGAACCTCCCCAGGACCCACTCTAAAGTCAGCACATCCCTTCTTAGGGGGATTCAAAACTGCTCACAGAACTCCAAGTGAGGTCTGACCAAGGCCTTATAAAGCCTCAGCATCACATCATTGCCTTTATGTCTTTTACATCTTTATGTTTTATTATTATATTTTCCTGTAAATGCTCACAAGAAAATGAATCTCAGGCAGTACATTGAAATAATTGGAAATCTGGCTGAGGCATGCCACAACAGCCTCTCACTCAATGTCAGTAAGACCAAGGAGCTGACTATTGACTTCAGGAGAAGGAAACCAGAGGTCCACGAGCCAGTCCTCAGCAGAGGGTCAGGGGTGAAGAGGGTCAGCAACTTTAAATTCCTTGGTGTTAATGTTTCTGAGGACATATCTTGGCCCCTGCACTTAAGTGCAATTATGAAGAAAGCACGGCAGTGCCTCTCCTTCTTTCGGAGTTTGGGAAGATTCAGCATGCCATCTAAAACTTTGACAAACTTCTACTTATGTGTAGTGGAGAGTATATTGACTGATATGGAAACACCAATACCCTTGAACAGAAAATCCTACAAAAAGAAATGGATATGGCCCAGCCCATCACAGGTAAAGACCTTCTCACTGTTGAGCACATCTACATGAAACACTGTTTCAGGAAAGCAGCATCCATCTTCAGGGACCCCACCGCTCAGGATATGCTCTCTTCTTACTACTGCCATCAGAAGGTGGTACAGGAACGTCAGGACTCACACCACCAGGTTCATGAACAACCATCTTGAATCAAAGGGGATAACTTCACTCGGCATCACTTACTCCATCACTGAAATGTTACCACAACCAATGGACTCACTTTCAAGGACTCTTCATCTCATGTTCTCAATATTTATTGCTTATTTATTTATTATTATTATTATTTCTTTCTTTTTGTATTTGAACAGTTCATTGTCTTTTACACACTGGTCAAACGCCCAAGTTGGTGTGGTCTTTCATTGATTTGGTTAAGGTTATTATTCTATAGATTGATTGAGTATGCCCACAAGAAAATGAATCTCAGGGTTGTATATGGTGACATATATGTACTTTGATAATAAATTTACTTTGGACTTTGAACTTTGAGAGTCACACGACTATAAAGTGAGGGAGATCACAGGGAAATGGAAGTGTAAGTAAATTATGAAGAGAAGATAAAATGAAACGGTAAAGGTTTTAAGTGATTATTTACATGATTAGTGTGAAAGCCTCTGACAACTTAAACACAAGAGATTCTGCAAATGCTGGAAATTGTGCGAGTCACCTTCTGAACCTGTCCATCTCCTCCCACTTCGACTTCCCTCAAACACATCTCGTGTTGTTCACCAGCCTTCACCCTCCATATCAGCACCACGCTGGAGTTTCCTGATCTTTTTCAAATCACAGACACCCTCACTTCATTCTCTCTGGTCCCCACTCCCCTCACCTTTGCCGAAGTTTCTCTGCAACTTGAAACCTGCTCTTACCTGCAATCGTTCCCATTTCTGATGAGTAGTCAAACTCCTGAAACTGGTTGGTCTTGCAACGAAACGAGATGTCCGTGGAGGAATGCTGTCGACAGGTACAGCCCAGGCTGCGGGAATACATACATGGGGACACTCAGAGACTCAGTGCAGTCAACATTACGGCGCTGTGGAGAACGAACAGGCTCCTTATACTACCCCACAAAGAGGGGATGAGTTTTATGTTTGAAAAGCCCCTCAAATAATGGAGTAAGTGTCACCACAGGGGGCCGCCCGAGTGGCAATGGCGTTATGTTACAAAAAAAAAAGCCACCACTGAATGTATTGACTAAACGACACTGAGAACGTAAAGAGTTGCAAATACCTGTGTCAGGATACTTTTCATTGACTCTCGCTCAGCATTTAACACCATCATTCTTACAGTCTTGATCGGAAAGCTCCAGAACCTGGGGCTCTGCACCTCCCTCTGCAACTGGATCCTCATCTTCCTAAACAGAAGACCACAATCTGTGTAGATTGGAAATAACATCTCCACCTCGGTGACGATTAACACCGGCACACCTCAAGGGTGAGTGCTTGGCCCACTGCTCTACTCTCCCTACACCCATGACTATGTGGCTCGGCACAGCTCAAATTGCATCTATAAATTTGCTTATGATATGAACATTGTTGGAGAATTTCAGACAGTGAGGAAAGGGTGTGCAGGAGCAAGATACACCTGTTAGTTGAGTGGTGTCACAGCAACAACCTTGCACTCAGTGTCAGTAAGGCCAAAGAGCTGATTGTGGACTTCAGGAAGGGTACGACAAAGGAGCACAGAATCATCCTTATAGAGGGATCAGAAGCGGAGAGAGTGAACAATTTCAAGTTCCTGGTGCCAATATCTCTGAGGACCAAACCTGGACGTAATATATCGATGTAGCTATAAAGAAGGCAAGACAGCGGCTATATTTCATTAGGAGTTTGAGGGGATTTGGTTTGTCAACTAAAACACTCGAACACTTCTACCAATGTACCATGGAAAGCATTCTGACTGGCTGCGTCACCATCTGGTATGGGGGAGGGGGAGGGGCTACTGTACTGAAATAAGTTGCAGGAACTTGTAAAATTAGTCAGATCCATCATGGGTACAAGCCTCCATACTATCCAAGACATCTTCAAGGAACAGTGCCTTAGGAAGGTCATGTCCATCATTAAGGATCCCCACCAAACAGGGCATGTCATCTTCTCATTGTTACCATTGGGAAGGAGGTACAGAAGCCTGAAGGCAAACACTCAGCAATTCAGGAACAGCTTCTTCCCCTCTGCCATCTGATTTCTAAATGGACATTGAACCCTTGGACACTACCTCACTACTTTTTAATTTCTGTTATTTTGCACTAATCTCAACTTAGCTATTATATATATATATATTATATATGAGAGAGAGAGAGAGAGAGAGAGAGAGAGAGAGAGAGAGAGAGAGAGAGAGAGAGAGAGAGAGAGAGAGAGAGAGAGAGAGAGAAACATAGAATAGTACAGCACAGTACAGGCCCCCTTCGGCCCACAATGTTGTGCCGATCCTTAAACACTGCCTCCCATATATCCCCCCACCTTAAATTCCTCCATATACCTATATGGGGGGGGGTGTGTCTGTGTGTGTGTATATATATATATATATATATATACACACACACTTCCCCAGCTGTGGGTAGATAGCCCCACTGCCCCTCATGGGCAGCCCCAGGAGAGATGAAGGCTACAGGAGTAATCCTAGAGAGCAAATCCGGAGCAGAGCCCCTAAGGCAACTGGATGTCATTGGACATCCTTCCAGCAGCTCCTGCAGCCAAGCTGGTGCCAAACGTATTGCTTCATAAGCTTTCCTTTGGTCTACACTGGTGAGGCCGAGAGGGGGATTTGATGACTGGGCATCTCAGGATCTCCATACCCTCTGCCCGGGTTGATGATGATAATGATGATCACCTTTGAGACAGATGGCTGCCAACCAACCAACCACATACTTAACATAACTCAGAGATTCTCTTCTCTATATTTACTTATCATGTATTGCATTGTACTGCTGCCATAAAGTTAACATTTGCCGGTGATATTAAATCTGATTCTGAGTTGTCACATGTACCGAGATACAGTGAAGAGCTTGTATTCAATACTGTTCAAACAGATCAATTCATTATAATAGTACAGAGTAAACAATAGCAGTGTGCAGAGGAAACGGCAACAGTTACAGTGAACATACAGCACAAGTAAACAAGGAAGTGCAAGACCAAACAGTAGCATGGATATTGGGTGCAAGTTGAATAGGGAGTTAACATTGGCATGGTAATGTCGCAGTAGTTATGGGGGATTTCAACATGTAGGTGAACTGGGAGAATCAGGTTGGTGCTGGACCACAGGATAGGGAGTTTGTAGAGTGCCTACGGGATGCACTCTTGGAACAGCTTGTACGAGAGCCGACCAGGGACAAGACTATTCTGGATTTAGTGTTATGTAATGAACAGGATTTGATAAGCAATCTTGAAGTAAAGGAGTCATTAGGAGGTAGTGATCACAATATGATAAGCTTTTATCTGCAATTTGAGAAGGATAAGGGCAGCTCGGAGGTGTCAGTGTTGCAGTTGAACAGGGGAAACTATGAAGCCATGAGGGAGGAGCTGGCCAAAGTTGACTGGACGGATAGCCTAGCAATAAAGACAGTGGAACAGCAATGGCAGGTATTCTTGGGAATAATGCACAAGGTGCAAAATCAGTTCATCCCCCAGAGAAGGAAGGATTCAAAGGGGGGAAAGGGGCCACAGTGGTTGACAAAGGAAGTCAGAGATTGCATAGCATTAAAAAAAAGGAAGTATGACAGAGCTAAGGTAAGTGGGAGGACAGATGATTGGGAAGTTTTTAAGGAACAACAGAACTTAACTAAAAAGGCAATACGGGGAGAAAAAATGAGGTACGAACGCAAGCTAGCCAGGAATATAAAGGAAGATAGCAAAAGCTTTTTTAGGTATGTGAAGAGAAAGAAGATAGTTAAGAACAATGTTGGGCCCTTGAAGAATGAATTGGGTGAAATTGTTATGGGAAACAGAGAAATGGCAGAAGAATTTAATGAGTACTTTAGATCTGTTTTCACTAAGGAAGACACAAGCAATCTCCCAGATGTAAGGATGGGCCAAGGACATAGGGTAACAGAGGAAATGAAACAGATTGACATTAGGAAGGAAACGGTGATGAGTAGACTGATGGGACTGAAGGCTGACAAATCCCCAGGTCCAGATGGTCTGCATCCTAGGGTACTAAAGGAGGTGGCCCTGGAAATTGTGGATGCATCGGTAATCATTTTCCAATGTTCCTTAGATTCAGGATCAGTTCCTGAGGATTGGAGAATGGCTAATGTTATCCCAATTTTTAAGAAAGGAGGGAGGGAGAAAACAGAGAACTATCGACCTGTCAGCCTGACATCGGTGGTGGGGAAGATGCTCAAGTCCATTATTAAGGATGAAATAGTGGCATATCTAGATAGCAGTGATAGGATTGGGCCGAGCCAGCATGGATTTACCAAGGGTAAATCATGCTTGACTAATCTGTTGGAGTTTTTCGAGGATGTAACCAGGAAGTTAGACGGGGGAGATCCAGTGGATGTAGTGTACCTTGATTTTCAGAAGGCATTTGATAAGGTCCCACATAGGAGATTGGTGGGTAAAATCAAAGCTCAGGGCATCGGGGGGAAGACATTGACATGGATGGAAAACTAGTTGGCAGATAGAAAGCAAAGGGTAGCGGTGAATGGGTGTTTCTCAGAATGGCAGGTGGTGACTAGTGGGGTGCCACAGGGCTCGGTATTGGGACCACAGCTGTTTACAATTTACATCAACGATTTAGATGAAGGCATTGAGAATAACATCAGCAAATTTGCTGATGATACTAAGCTGGGTGGCAGTGTGACATATGATGAAGATGTTAGGAGAATTCAGGGTGACTTGGATAGGCTGGGTGAGTGGGCAGATACTTGGCAGATGACGTTTAATGTGAATAAGTGTGAGGTTATCCACTTTGGGAGTAAGAACAGGAAGGCAGATTATTATCTGAACGGTGTAGAGTTAGGTAAGGGAGAATTACAAAGAGATCTAGGAGTCCTTGTTCATCAGTCACTGAAGGTGAATGAGCAAGTGCAGCAGGCAGTGAAGAAGGCTAATGGAATGTTGGCCTTTATTACAAAGGGAATTGAGTACAAGAGCAAGGAAATCTTCTTGCATTTGTACAGAGCCCTGGTGAGACCACACCTGGAGTATTGTGTACAGTTTTGGTCTCCAGGGTTAAGGAAGGACATCCTGGCTGTAGAGGAAGTGCAGCATAGATTCACGAGGTTAATTCCTGGGATGTCTGGACTGTCTTACGCAGAGAGGTTAGAGAGACTGGGCTTGTACACACTGGAATGAAGGAGATTGAGAGGGGATCTGATTGAAACATATAAGATTATTAAGGGATTGGACAAGATAGAGGCAGGAAATATGTTCCAGATGCTGGGAGAGTCCAGTACCAGAAGGCATGGTTTGAGAATAAGGGGTAGGTCATTTAGGACAGAGTTAAGGAAAAACTTCTTCTCCCAGAGAGTTGTGGGGGTCTGGAATGCACTGCCTCGGAAGGTAGTGGAGGCCAATTCTCTGGATGCTTTCAAGAAGGAGCTAGATAGGTATCTTATGGATAGGGGAATCAAGGGATATGGGGACAAGGCAGGAACCGGGTATTGATAGTAGATGATCAGCCATGATCTCAAAATGGCGGTGCAGGCTCAAAGGGCTGAATGGTCTACTTCTGCACCTATTGTCTATTATAGCAAAGTAAATGGTGAGGTCAAGAGTCTATTTTATCATACTTGTCTACCATTCAATAGTCTTATAACAGTGGGGTAGAAGCTGTTCTCAAGCCTAGTGGTATGTGTCTTCAGGATTTTGCATCTTCTGCCCAATGGGAGGGGGCTGAAGAGGGAATGTCCGGGATGGCCGGGGTCTTCGATTATTTTGGCTGCTTTACTGAGGCAGTGAAAAGCATAGACAGAGTGCACGTAAGGGAGGCTGGTTTCCGTGATGTGCCGAGCTGTGTCTGCGTCTCTCTGCAGCTTCTTGTGGTTACGCTGTCATACCAAGCTGTGATGCATTCGGAAAGAGCATTTTCTATAGTGCATTGATAACAATTTGTAAGGGAACGGGGCAGTTTTCCTTAGCATCCTGAGAAAGTGCCTCCTTTAGACGCTCTCAGTGGTGAGGAGGGCTGTGCCCGTGATGGATTGGGCTGTGCCCACTACTCTCTGCAGCCTCATGCGTTCCTACTCAAACTACCTGCGTCTCAATGTCACCAAGACCAAGGAGATGGTGGTGGACTTTAGGAGATCTAGGCCTCATATGGAGCCAGTGATCATTAATGGAGAATGTGTGGAGCAGGTTAAGACCTACAAGTATCTGGGAGTACAGTTGGACGAGAAGCTAGACTGGACTGCCAACACAGATGCCTTGTGCAGGAAGGCACAGAGTCGACTGTACTTCCTTAGAAGGTTGGCGTCATTCAATGTCTGCAGTGAGATGCTGAAGATGTTCTATAGGTCAGTTGTTGAGAGCGCCCTCTTCTTTGTGGTGGCGTGTTGGGGAGGAAGCATTAAGAAGAAGGACGCCTCACGTCTTAATAAGCTGATAAGGAAGGCGGGCTCTGTCGTGGGCAAAGTACTGGAGAGTTTAACATCGGTAGCTGAGCGAAGGGCGCTGAGTAGGCTACGGTCAATTATGGAAAACCCTGAACATCCTCTACATAGCACCATCCAGAGACAGAGAAGCAGTTTCAGCAACAGGTTACTATCGATGCAATGCTCCTCAGACAGGATGAAGAGGTCAATACTCCCCAATGCCATTAGGCTTTACAATTCAACTGCCAGGACTTAAGAACTTTTTTAAAGCTATTATTAATGCTTTTTGAGTTAGTGATTTAGATGCATATCATATTATTACTGAGTTAAGTATTGTATGTAATGAGTTTTTGCTACAACAAGTGTATGGGACATTGGAAAAAAGTTGAATTTCCCCATGGGGATGAATAAAGTATCTATCTATCTATCTATCTATCTATTGGATTTGCCGTGCCACCTTTCCCTTGATGAACTCTATTTACACTTCTCTCTGCCTCGGTAAAACGGCCAGCATAATCAAAGACCCCAGACATTCTCTCCCCTCTCCCCTCAGCCTGAAAGGACAGCCAACCAGAGACAGCAAGAACTCTGATTATTAGGAGGTAAAATCAGATACTAATAGAAACTACACAGCAGCCATACTATTAGCTATATCTGTGCACCTGCTCATTAATTCAAATATCTAATCAGCCAATCATCTGACAGCAACTCCATGCATGAAAGCATGCAGACGTGTTCTAGAGGTTCAGTTGTTTGTCAGATCAAACATCAGAACGGGGAAGGAATGTGATCCAGGTGACTTGGACTGTGGAATGATTGTTGGTGCCAGACGGGGTGGTTTGAGTATCTCAGAAACTGCTGATCTCCTGGGATTTTCACACACAACAATCTCTAGAGTTTACAGGGAATAACAGCAAAATAAAAAAATGGGATCGAAGTGATTTAGACCATGGAATGATTGTTGGTGCCAGACGGGGTGGTTTGAGTATCTCAGAAACTGCTGATCTCCTGGGATTTTCATGCACAACAGTCTCTGGTGTTTTCAGAGATGGTGCAAAAAAAAACCAAAAACAAAAATCCGGTGAGTGTGGCTCTGTGGGTGAAAGTGCCTGGTTGATGAGCGAGGTCAGAGGAGAACGGCTAGACTGGTTCAAATTGGCAAAAAGGTGACAGTCACTCAAATAACCACACGTTCCAACAGTGGTGTGCAGAAGAGCATCTCTGAACGCACAACACATTGAACCGTGAAGTGGAAGGGGTACAGCAGCAGAAAGCCACACTCCTGTTGCCACTATATAGGGCACACTCCCGTAGCTAATAAAGTGGCCACTGAGTGCATCTTGGTATTGCCCCAGCACTGTTCCCTCTTGTCTGCACGGGTAACTGAAATGCTCCCGCACACATTGTGGAGCAGCTGGAACAAAGACAGACGAGAAAAAGAGTTTACAGAACGTGAAAGAATTTCCTCGTTGTGCTATATTTCATTACATCCTTCAATCAATAAATAAAATCAAAAGTATGGGTTTTTTTTCAATTTTCATTCTAAATATTCATAGTAGGCATATAAAAAACATTTAAAGTGCTGCAAAGTTTTCATGCTGAGTAAAACTTTTCTGCTCACATCAATAGTTGGCCCGTGTTGCTGTGAAAACAAATTAGAGGGAGCGTTGTTCCGCAGGACACTTGAATGAGGATGACTGGAGTCAAGGCAACATATTTGTCTTTTCTTGGCATTTACATTTAAAATTGGTTTCTTGTCTCACGTTGTACAGTGAAACATTTGGTTTTGCACACCATCCATACAAATCATTTCATCACCTTGGTACAACAAAACCATAACAGAGTGCAGAGTGGAGTGTTTCAGTAGCAGTGCGATTAAACATGGCTGTGATGAGAAAGATCAGGGGCCCATCTTATTGCCCTGGAGTTCAATAGTGTGATGGGCTTGTGTCCAAGCTTACCCAAGACTGCGCCATCTCAAGGCAAAAGATTTAACCAGGAACTACGGTCCCACAAGCCTCCTCGTCCAACATATCATTCTCCATAACTTCGGCCATCTTACTGCCAAACAGATCTTAATCTCCACCCTGCCCCCACCACTCTCCACTTTCCGCAGGGATCACTCACACCGTGACTCCCTTGACCTTTTGCTCATCTCCACTGACAGGCGCTTATCCCTGCAAGAGGCATATGCTACGCACACCCATTTACCTCCTTCACCACCATTCAGGGCCCCAAACAATCCTCCTGGGCGAGGCCACACTTCACCTACAAGTCTATAAAAGGTCATGTACTATATCCAACGCTCTAGGTGCAGCCTCCTCTTCCCCTCATTTGCCCATCACCTCCCCCTAGTGCCCCTCCTTCTTCTCCCCATGGTCCACTCTCCTCTCCTATCAGATTCCTTCTTCTCCAGCCCTTTACTTCTTCCACCAATCCCCTCTCAGCTTATTGGTTCATCCTCTCCTCTCCCTTACCTGGGTCTCATCTATCACCTTCCTCTCCTCCACCTTCTCATTCAGTCTGCTCTTCCCACACCCCCGAACTACCTTTCCAGACCACATGACGAGTCCCGGCTTGAAACGTCGACTGATTATTTCCCTCCATAGATGCTGCCTGACTTGCTGAGTTCCTCCAGAATTTTGTGTGTTGCTCGGGATTTCCAACATTTGCAGTCTCTCGCGTTTTTGGCTAACCGGGAACGAGCCTGGTGAATTCAGTGCCCTAGTATTCCAACTCTGCTGGAACTCAGCAGTTGACCCATCTCGTGGTTCAATTCACTCTTCTTCCAATAATTAATAACTAAATGTCCTCGTTGTGCTCCGGCTAACTCTTCTCATGTGATACCTGCCATCGGGAAACGTCGTCTCCGGGGCTTCGCAGCCGCGATTCCCGCCCACAGCCTGTTCAGCTATTGGCAGCTGGCTCTTGAGTGACACAGCCTTCTCTGCTCCCATTGGGCCGGAGGGCCGTCAGTCGGCTTCAGGCTAGGCTGGGGATGGGTTGCCTTTTATGTCTGCCGGTGCATCCGAATTTGCCGGGAATTGTTGTTCCGAGGATGGTGGAGGAAGCTTACCTCTCCAACTCCGATGGGAAAATCGTCGGGGTAAGTCTGGGGAAATCACTTTTATTTCTTCAAGTTTCTTTAATTAGGAAACTTTCAGATTTTTTGTAAGTACTTGTATTGGATGACTTGCTTTTGAACTTTTTCTGACTGTGTTTAAAGTTCATTAACGCTTACAGCTGTAGGGTAATATCCTGAACATTACACCCCCACCCCACACACCTACACACGCACGCCATCGTGCCCTTCTGAACAATAAATATTTCTTGACCAGGGAGCCGTTTGCAAATTCGCACGAACACCTCGCTGTCAATCTGCCGTTCGGTAGTGCAGTTACAGACCTGGAGGGAACAGAGCGGACGATTTGTGCAAGGAACGATTCACAACAGCGAGAGGAGGAACCTGTGGGTGAAGACCAACGAAGAAGACAAAAAGCACTTCAATGTGAGGGTGCCGCCGGCGGTTTTAGCCGCGGCTGTCAAGAAAGAATTGGATCAGCGGTCGGAAGAGTAGTGTTCCTTACAAGGAGCTAGCAGGGGTTTGAAGGGCTGAACGGGCTCGGTTGGCTCTCAAGAGCTACACATCCGAAGGTTTGGACTTGAGGCGAACCCCTGAATCCTCCTCAGCATCTGGGACCACCCTACTCGCCTGCATCGCAGTAAGATCTTGACCGCGTCTCCACCATCCTTCCCCGGAACCGGCGACTTTCCGAAGATTCACCGCCCTCCGAGAGAAGAAATTCCTCCTTGTCGGTGTCTGAAATGGACCGCAGCGTTTCCCGAGACTGCCTCTGGCCCAGTTTCGCCCGAGGGGGAAATGTTGTTTAGATGTAGCGTCTCGGCCCGAAACGTCGACTGTTTACTTTTTTTCCATCGACGCTGCCTGCCCTGTTGAGTTCCTCCAACATTTTGTGTCTGTTGCTCAGATTTCGATTCGCTTATTTATCACATGTAGATCGAAGTCTACTGATTGTGCAGAAGTTTTGGGACAGAGCTAGAGCGCCCAAGACTTTTGCACAGTGCTGTGTTTGTCTACGTGGAGCGGAGAGCAAGTTTGTAAATTTGGCGGGAATAAATGGTGTTGGGAATGGTGAGGCGCAGTGGGAGGGGTGTGGGACGGATGGCAGATACAGAGTGCCAGCCGGGTGGGGGGGGGGGGTGGTGGTGGCATGGGTACAGACATACCCAGCCCTGAGACAACAGGCAAGGTTGTTTGACTCCAAACAATTGGTTTATTGATAATTACAGAATGTCTCTCTGGTGCTGCCCGCTCTCTCACCTCTCCCTTCCCCCTTTTCCCAACCGTGTGCGCGCGCGCGCACTTCAGGCTTTTGCACAACGCTGTATAGTGAAATGTGTCATTTGTGTTAACAACCAGCTCACAAGGATGTGCTGGGGGCAGCCCATGCGTGTCACCACAGATTCCGGCGTGTCCACACAGCAGCAGAACAACACAAGCAACAGCAACAACTGAACAAGACAACAGCAAAACAAGTCCCTTACCCACTCTCCCCAGCCACCCACGTATCCACCCTGTGGGTGCCCTTAGAGTCTTGTCAATACCGTAGTCACACTGGGCTACAAAGAGGTGCCCAGTTAATTTCTCAAGTGGAATTACATATACTTGATTTACTTTATGCTAACATCAGGGGGTATATCTTTAAGGTGTTTGGAGGAACGTATAGGAGGGGTATCAGAGGTAGGCTTTTTACATAGAGAGTGATGGTGGTGGAGGGACATTCAAAAGAGTCTTAGATAGGCACATGGATGAAACAAAAATGGAGGGCTCTGTGGAGGGAAGGTTTGATTGATTTTAGAGTAGGTTAAAGGGTCAGCACAAACTTGTGGGCTGAAGGGCCTTGCTGTGCTGTACTGTTCTATTTTATGCATGTTCTAAGATTGGATGACCTCCTTAGCCCCTGACAACCTTAGGTTAAAGGGTCAGCACAAATTTGTGGGCTGAAGGGCCTGGATTATGTTCTGCGTTCTTTCTGTGAGGGCGATTCACCACCTGAAACTGTGTCTTTCCATCCATAATGAGGTCTGTTATTATCTGCTAAGTTATTTAATCGGATGTGACTGTTGTAGACCAGGTGGCTTCCCCCTCCCTTTCCAATCCAGGTGAAGGATCTTGACCCAAAATATCAGCTGTTTATCCCCCCTCCGCAGATGCTGGCTGACCTGCTGAGTTCTTCCAGTTTTATTGGGTAAGTTGCATACGATCTGAGTGTTGTGGGGCACACCAGCATTTATTGCTCATCCCTAACTGCCCCTGTTAAGGTCTAACCTGAAAGCAGTGCAGCCCTTCTGGGTTAGATGCTCCCTTGGTGCTGGTGGGGAAGGAGTTCCGGGGTTTAGACCTAGTGATGATTTATCAACAGCGATGTATTTCCAAGTCAGGATGGTATGTGACGTGGAGGGGCACCTGGGGTTCTGGTGTTCCCGTGATCCTGTTGGTGGAGGTCATGGGTTGAGCAGGTGCTGTCGGGAGGGTGAGTAACTACACTGCGTTTTGGAGACGATGCAGATGGTAGCCATTGTGCACTGGTGGTGAAGGGAGGGAGTGTTAAGGGTGGCGGATGCAGGGCCAGTAAGCTGGCAGCTTTGTCTGATACTGCACTCATAGCCAACTGCAGAATATTAGAACATAGAACAGTACAGGCCCTTTGGCCCATGATGTTGTGCCGATACTTTAACCATCTCCAAAATCAATCTAAGCCTTCCCTCCTACAAAACCCTTCATTTTTCTATCATCCATTTGCCTATTTAAGAGTCTCTTACACCACTTTAAATGTCCCTCATGTATCTCATGGATTACATTCCTTGACTTCTCTAGTGCCTTTAACACCATCCAGCCCAAGATCTTAAGGCACAAACTAACGGAGATGGGAGTAGACTCTCACATGGTGGATTGGATAGTGGACTACTTGACAGATAGACCTCAGTATGTGCGGTTGGGAGACTGTAGGTCTGACACGGTGGTCAGCAGCACAGGAGCGCCGCAGGGAACCGTACTCTCTCCGGTCCTGTTCACCCTGTACACATCAGACTCGGAGTCCTGCCATGTGCAGAAGTTCGCTGATGACACGGCCATAGTGGGGTGTGTCAGGAATGGACAGGAGGAGGAGTATAGGAAACTGATACAGGACTTTGTGATATGGTGCAACTCAAACTACCTGCGTCTCAATATCACCAAGACCAAGGAGATGGTGGTGGACTTTAGGAGATCTAGGCCTCATATGGAGCCAGTGATCATTAATGGAGAATGTGTGGAGCAGGTTAAGACCTACAAGTATCTGGGAGTACAGTTAGACGAGAAGCTAGACTGGACTGCCAACACAGATGCCTTATGCAGGAAGGCACAGAGTCGACTGTACTTCCTAAGAAGGTTGGCGTCATTCAATGTCTGTAGTGAGATGCTGAAGATGTTCTATAGGTCAGTTGTGGAGAGCGCCCTCTTCTTTGTGGTGGCCTGTTGGGGAGGAAGCATTAAGAAGAGGGACGCCTCACGTCTTAATAAGCTGGTAAGGAAGGCGGGCTCTGTCGTGGGCAAAGTACTGGAGAGTTTAACATTGGTAGCTGAGCGAAGGGCGCTGAGTAGGCTACGGTCAATTATGGATAACTCTGAACATCCTCTACATAGCACCATCCAGAGACAGAGAAGCAGTTTCAGCGACAGGTTACTATCGATACAATGCTCCTCAGACAGGATGAAGAGGTCAATACTCCCCAATGCCATTAGGCTTTACAATTCTACCGCCAGGACTTAAGAACTTTTTAAAAGCTATTATTAATGCTTTTTGAGATAGTGATTTAGATGCATATCATATTTTTTACTGAGTTAAGTATTGTATGTAATTAGTTTTGCTACAACAAGTGTATGGGACATTGGAAAAAAGTTGAATTTCCCCATGGGGATGAATAAAGTATCTATCTATCTATCTGCCTCTACAAACATCCCTGGCAGCAAGTTCTGTGACCCCACCACACTCAATGTACAGAAACTCTGACATCTCTCTTATACTTCAATCACTTTTAAGTTGCCGGCCCTTCGTATTAATCAGTTTTGACCTGGGAAAAAGACACCAATGTCTCTTATTGACCTCTATCGGGTCACCTCTCATTCTCCTTCACTCCGAAGACAGAAACCCTGACTTGCTCAACCTATCTTCATGCCTCGCTCTCTTATCCAGGCAGTATCCTGGTAAATCTGTTCTGCACCCTCCCTAAAGATTGTACGACCTTTCTGTAATGAAGCAACCAGAACTGAAGGTATAGTTCCAAGTGTAGTCTAATCAGGGTTTAATAGAGAGCTGCAAATTTACCTTGTGGCTTTTGAACGCAATCCCGACTAATAAAGGCCAACACACGGTACTCATTCTTAACCGCCCTATCAACGTGCACTGCAGCGCTGAGGGGCCTATGGACAGACTTGAAGGACTAGTGCAAGAAGTTATCTTCTCAGAATGGATCCACTGGGAGTGTGGAAAAAGAGACTGCAGGTACCAAAGGACATACATTTAAGATGAGGGGGGTAAGTTCGAAGGATGTGTGGGACAAGATTTATTTTAATACCGAGGGGGTGGGTGCCTGGAACACACTGCCTGGGGTGCTGGTGGTGACAGATGTGCCGGATGCATTTAAAAGGCTCTTAGGTGGACGAATACATGTGCAGGAATGAAGGGAAATGGACATTGTGTAGGCAGCTGCCTGGCCTGCTGAGTTCCTCCGGCATTTTGTGTGTGTTACAGGGATTAATTTGGTTGGATATTTGGATGACTAATGTAACTAGTGTGGGACAATATTGCGGGCCGAACTGTCACGCGTTCTGTGATATCTTGGCAATCAAGTCAGAATGTCGTTCCCCTGTTTTTGTGATATCTGAATGGCAGGTGGAATGTGGAGAGCAGATACACCCTCTGTTTCGGGGTATTTCTCAGTGGAAGTGCATTCATTTACATTTCTGTGGAGTGAGATCTGACGTGTTTTGTCACAAAGCCCCCCCCCCCGCCCAATGGAAAGCAACGGCCAAAATTCCTATCGGTAACAGAAGTCCGATTGTGGGCGAGAGGAACATCTCACACCTTGTGCTCAATGTTTTGACTGATAAAGGACGGAAGCCCAAGCTTTGCATCTGGCGGCTGGTTTAGCTGAAATGGGCACTGATTCCATGGTTGATGCCAACAGTGCAGAGACATTGGTTTCAAATAAATCAGCTTTATTAGTCACACCTACGTTGAAACGTACAGTGAAATGCGTCGTGGCATCAACGACCAACACAATCTTGCTGTCATGCTGCAAGTGTTGCCATGTTTCTGGTGCGTTCATCTTTGGAAAGGGGGAGTAAACCAGAGCACCTGGAGGAAACCTATACAGGCATGGAAAGGATGTAAAAACCCCTTACAAATGGCAGCAGGGATTGATGGCACCATGAAGCATTACGCTAACCACTACACTACTGTGCTGCCCCATTGGAGCGACTGTATCACTACCCTATCCATAGACTTGGCTTCACCTACCAATTCAGCCTTTCCATCCGTTCTCCCTGTCATCATCGCCTCCTCTTTCTGTCCACCTGAATGAAGAATGTTACCCTCAACTTTTGCCTTTCTGACCTCTCTTCTTCCTTTACCCTCTCAGACATCCCTTTCAAACCTTCTGCTCAACCCTCCCCTTATCCTTTTCACCCATTCTTGGACACCATTCGACACAAAGTGAAACTCCCATCACACACTCCCGGGGTCAGAGAGAGATAGAAGCCCCCTCTACACTGTCCCATCACACACTCCTGGGGTCAGAGAGAGATAGAAGCCCCCTCTACACTGTCCCATCACACACTCCTGGGGTCAGAGAGAGATAGAAGCCCCCTCTACACTGTCCCATCACACACTCCTGGAGTCAGACACACAGTGAAGCTCCCTCCACGCTGTCCCATCACACACACCTGAGGTCAGACACAGAGTGAAGCTTCCTCCTCACTCCCCCATCACACACTCTTGGGGTCAGATAGAGATTAAAGCTCCCATCAAACACTCCAGGGCTCAGATACAGCGTGAAACTCCTTTCACACTGTCCCATCACACACTCCTGGGGTCAGACACAGAGTGAAGCTCCCTCCACACTGTCCCATCAAACACTCCAGGGGTCAGATACAGCGTGAAGCTCCCTTCACACTGTCCCATCACACACTCCAGGGGTCAGACACAGAGTGAAGCTTCCTCCTCACTCCCCCATCACACACTCTTGGGGTCAGATAGAGATTAAAGCTCCCATCAAACACTCCAGGGGTCAGACACAGCGTGAAGCTCCCTTCACACTGTCCCATCACACACTCCCAGGGTCAGCCACAGATTGAAACTCCCACCACACCATCCCATTCCCCATTGCTGGGGTCAGCCACAATCTCCTTCCACGCTGCCCCATCACATATTCCCAGGGTCAGACACAGGGTGAAGCTCCCCCTACAATGTCCCATCACATATTCCCAGGGTCAGACGCAGGGTGAAGCTCCCCCTACAATGTCCCATCACATATTCCCAGGGTCAGACACAGGGTGAAGCTCCCCCTACAATGTCCCATCACACACTCCCAGGGTCAGACACAGGGTGAAGCTCCCCCTACAATGTCCCATCACATATTCCCAGGGTCAGACACAGGGTGAAGCTCCCCCTACAATGTCCCATCACACTGCAGAGCAACTGGAGCATAGTTTAATTACCGAGAAGTACTTTCTCCCCCGCTGCCCCATCACTTACTCTCTGAAATACTCAGTGCATCAGGCAGGCTCAAAGGATAGAAACACAAGACGATACCCATCGATCAGATTGTCCAATCATTGACTGTAGGCGTGCAGCCTCCAAGTAGATCTCAGAAAGAATTCTGTGCAATAGTCTCAGTCTTTGCCATCTCCATTTCCCAAAGTTATAAACAGTTCTCTTTGTGAAAGCAGAGCTCTTGCAATGACGGCGGTTTGCAGATTGTTAAAGACATGATTGGTCCTTTAAGAATTAAAGTTGTGCAGGATTGAGAGGAATTGAGGGAGAGCAGATGTGGTAAGTGAATTTATCACATCAAGTCAGGTTGTGGAATCTGATAACATATGTGTAGGTCAATATAGCATCTGTCACACTAGAAAGTAAAAACTCTAAATGGCTACAGGGAGACAGGGCCAGATGTGTTACACTCCAGAATCACTTCAGAAAGGAGATGTGGAATTAGCTGAAACTCTGATTAATCCTTCAATGAGTTTTGCCTCAACCTGAGGGCAGGAGAGTGGCTCCTGTAATCACAAGACTCAGCGAATGGGACTGAGCTTTGAATCTAGAAGTCGCTGATCAGCTACTTAGACATCTGCAGAAAGGGGGGGGGATGATGAAATGACACATCTGGCACCTTTCACCATCATCTTCTTCCATCCTTTTGACAAATACTCTTACCCACCTCTCGCTCAGCCCCAGTTCCCTCCCTGCGCTAACGTGTCTAGACAGTCCTCACTTCCCCCTCCAGCTTGGAGAGCGGACGACAGTCATGTCTGGATGGGGGCAGGAGGAGGCTATTCAATCCTCTGAGCAACGCTGCCTCTTCAAGAGACTTCAGGAGAAGATTCTTCACCCAAAGGGTGGTACATATTTGAAATGAGCTGCTAGAAAGAGTGGTGGGAGAGCACATTAACAGCGTTTAAAATCCACCTGGTTTAGAGACATGTGGACCAAACATGAGCAGGTAGGACATGCTAACTGGGCAACGCAGTCAGCATAGGTGAACGTAGAACGGTACAGCTCAGTACGGGTCCTTAGTGCATGATATTGTGCCGACTTTTTTAACCTACTCTAAGATCGATCTCATACTTCCCTCCCACCTAGCCCTCCATTTTTCTATTACTCATGTCCCTAATATATCTGCCTCTACCACCACCCCGGCAGCAATTTCCACACGCCCACCACTCTGTGTTTATAAAAAAAAACTTACTTCTGACATCCCTCCTATACTTTCCTACAATTCAAAGCAACACACACACAATGCTAGAGGGACTCAGAAGGTCAGGCAGCAGTGCCTAAGGACAATGTTTCAGGCTGAGACCCAAAGGAAGGGTGAAGGGGAGAGAGGGGGGAGAAATGAAGGGGGAGGAAGGGTTGGAGAGAAGGGGTGAGATAAAAGGAATTGTATTGTAGGGTTGAGTGATAGAAGGGCAAGTGAGAAAGGGGGAAGAGTGAGAATGTGAAGTGGAGAGAGGGAAAAGAGGGGATTGGTAGCAGGACCGATGGAGAGAAGGTGGGAGAGTGAAGGCTGAGTGAGAGCAGGAGGAGAAAGTGAAAGGGGAGAGGGAGAAATGGAGAAGGTGGGTGTAGAGAGAATTGGAAACAAAAGTGAAGTGGGAATGAGTGTTGCTAAATAAGAATTAGAGTGGAAGATGTATTGCACACACAGTGGTTTACAGAGACGGTGTGTGGCGGTTACAGAGACGGGGAAGGCTTTGGGAGGCAGAGGAAGGTGTTGCAGAGATGGGAAGGGGTGTGGATTTGGGAGGAGGTTACAAAGGTAGGAAGTGGTGGTATCTGACATCTCTCCATTCCTTCCTCCATTCACCTTAAAATTATGCCCCCAGTATTAGCCTTTGCCACCCTGGGGGAATATCTCTGTCTGTCCACTCAATCCATGCCTCTGAACATCTTTCTTCGTGTACAAAGAGAGCTCTTGCAATGATGCTGGTTTGCAGATTGTTAAAGATGTGATTGGTCCTCTCAAGACATCTCTCATCATACTTTGCTCTGAAGAGAAGATTTCTAGCTCACGCAGCAGAGAGGTTTTTAGAGGGATATGGGCCAGCTGTAGGCAAAAGGGACTGGGCTGAAAGAATAGCTCGATTGGTGTGGAAGATTTGGGCTAAATTAGAAGAATCACAAACACATAAATTCTTGACTATACCTTTTCCCACCGTCTTCTGTAAAAATGTGTTCAAAGATTCAGGCCGAGACAGAAGGAACAGGGCAGAAGCCAGAATAATAAGGTGAGTGGAGGGGAAGGAGAGCAAGCCTTCTCCCTCTCGCTCTCCACATTCACTCACCCCCCCCCTCTCTCTCCCCTTGTCTCACTCTATTCCCGATCTCTCCCACTCCCATTATCTCACTTCCTCTCCTCCCCTCCCCCCCCCCCCCCCCCCCCCCATTCCCAGAATCATTCTTGTGAATTTCTTCTGGACCCTCTCAAATGCCGTCACATCTTTTCCTAGACACCCCCCCTCTCTTTTTTCTCTCTCTCCTCTTCTCTCTCTGCCCTTCACACACTCCCCCTTCTATGTCTCTCTCCCTGCTCTCTTTCCCCTCCCGTTTCTTCCTCTCCCATCATCCCCTTCTCCCCTCTTTCACCCTTCCCTCTCTCCCCCTCACTCTCTCCATCTCTCCTTTGTCTCCCATTCCCTCTCTCTCTAATCTTCTCTCTCCCCTCTTTCTCACCCTTCTTCACTCTCCCTTCTTCTCACTCTCCCCTTCTCTCCTGCTTTTCTCCCTCCCATTTGTCTCTCTCTCTGCTTCTCTCACTCCCCCATGTCTCTCTTCCTTCTCCCACTCCTTCTCTCATTCTCAGTTTCACTCCCTTCCCCTTCTCTACCTCTTCCATTCCTCCTTCTCCCTCCACCACCTCTCTTCCCTTCCCTCTAGTCCCCTTCCCTCTCCCCTCTGTCTCTGTCTCCATGCTTCTCCTTCCCTTCTCTTCCTCCTCTTCTTTCTCAACCCTCTCTTCCTCCTCTCTCCTATTCTCTCACTTTGCATTTACTTTCTTTCCTCCATTTTCTTTACTTTTCTCTCTCCCTCTCTCATTTTCTCCCCTTCTCCATGTCTTACCTTCCCCCATTATTTATCTTTTTCCCTTTTGCCAATCCCCCTTCTCCCATACCGTCTCTCTCCTTTCATCCTCCTCTGTCCCTCTTCTCTCTCCCCTCTCACCCCGCTCTCTTTCTTTCTCTCCCCATCCTTTCTCCCCTTCTCTCCATCTCTCCCTTCTGCTTTTTCTCCCCTTCTCTCCCTCTCCCATTCTCTCATTTTGCACTTTCTCTTTCCTCCTTTCTCACTCCATTCTTTCTCTCCCTTTCTTTGCCCTCTCTCACTTTCTCCACTTCTCCATCTCACCTTCCCCAATATCTCTTTCTCCTTCTGTCTATCCTCCCTTCTCCCACACCCGTCTCTCTCCCCTTTCTGTTCCCCCTTCTCAATCATCTTCTGTCACCCCTACTTTCTCCTACACCCTCTCTCACCTCTTCTGTCACCTCATTGCAATCCCCCTCTCCCCATTTATCTTTCATTCACTCCCCCTTCTCTCCCTCTCCCGTGCTCTTACTCACCCTTTCTCTCACACTCACTCCTCGCTCTCTCAATTGCTTACCCTCTCTCTCACTTGCCCCCTCTAAATCTCTCTCACTCATCTCTCTCCCTCTCTCTCCCCTCTCTCTCACTGTCTTTCTCTTGCTCGCCCCCTCCCTCTGACATCCCAATCTTTCTCAACCCCCTCTCTCACACTCACCCCCTCATCCCCCTCTCTCTCTCACCCCTCTCAATCTCACTGTGTCTCTCTCACGCCCCCTCACTCTCACATCCCATTTTCTCTCACTAACCCTCTCTCACAAACCCTCTCTCACAGCCCCTCTCACTGACTCTTTCTCTCTCTCTCTCTCTAAATCACTCATCCCTATCTCTCACCCCCTCTCATGTCCCAATCTCTCTTTCCCCTCTCTCTCTTCTACTCTCTCAATTGCCCTCTCTCTCCCCCTCGCTCGCTCACTCCACTCCACAGCCCTTTTCCTCTCACTTGCCCCACTCTGTCAATCCCCTGTTCTCTCTCACTCACCAGTTTCCCTCCCACTCGCCTCTCACAGCCCCCTCTTTCTCAATCTCTCTCTCTCGCCCCTCTCACACACACAGCCCTTTCCCTCACTCTCACTGTCTCCTTCTCCCTCACCCCTCTCTCACAGCCCCTCCCTCTCACTCCTGCTCTCTCAATCGCCTCTCTCACTCTCTAAATCTCTCACCCCCTCTCTCATGTTCCAATCTCTCTTTCCCCCTCTCTCTCACTACCCCACTGTCTCAATCGCCCCCTCTCTCTCTCTCTCTCTCTCATTGGCCTCTCCCTCTCATTCGCCCATAGAACCACAGAACATTACAGCACAGAAACAGGCCCTTTGGCCCTTCTTGGCTGTGCCGAACCATTTTTCTGCCTTTCATCCATGTACCTGTCCAAGTTTTTCTTAAATGTTAAAAGTGAGCCCGCATTTACCAGCTCATTCCACACTCCCACCACTCTCTGTGTGAAGAACACTTCATCTGGCAGCTCATTCCACACTCCCACCACTCTGTGTGAAGAAGCCCCTCCTAATGTTTCCTTTAAACTTTTTGCCCTTCACCCTTAACCCATGTCCTCTGGGTTTTTTTCTCCCCTAGCTTCAGTGGAAAAAACCTGCTTGCATTCTCTCTATTGATACCCATCATAATTTTATATACCTTTATCAAATCTCCCCTCATTCTTCTATGCTCCAGGGAATAAAGTCCTAACCTATTCAACCTTTCTCTGTAACTCAGTTTCTCAAGTCCTGGCAACATCCTTGTAAACCTTCTCTGCACTATTTTAACCCTATTAATATCCTTCCTGTAATTCGGTGACCAAAACTGCACACAATACTCCAAATTCAGCCTCACCAATGCCTTATACAAACTCACCATAACTTTCCAACTCTTATACTCCATACTTTGATTTATAAAGGCCAATGTACCAAAAGCTCTCTTTACTACCCTTTCTACCTGTGACACCACTTTTAGGGAATTTTGTATCTGTATTCCCAGATCCCTCTGTTCTACTGCACTCCTCAGTGACCTGCCATTTACCTTGTATATTCTACCTTGGTTTTTCTTTCCAAAGTGCAATACCTCACACTTGTCTGTATTAAACTCCATCTGCCATTTTTCAGCCTATTTTTCCAGCTGGTCCAAATCCCTCTACGAACTTTGAAAACCTTCCTCACTGTCCACTACGCCTCCAATCTTTGTATCATCAGCAAATTTGCTGATCCAATTTACCACATTATCATCCAGATCATTGATAGAGATGGCAAATAACAATGGACCCAGCACTGATCCCTGTGGCACACCACTAGTCACAGGCCTCCACTCAGAGAAGCAATCCTCCACTACCACTCTCTGACTTCTCCCATTGAGCCGATGTCTAATCCAATTTACTACCTCACCATGTATACCTAGCGAATAAATCTTCCTAACTAACCTCCCAAGTGGGACTTTGTCAAAGGCCTTACTGAAGTCCATGTAGACAACAACCACTGCCTTCTCTTCATCCACGTTCTTGGTAACCTCCTCAAAAAACTCTAATAGATTTGTTAAACATGACCTACCACGCACAAAGCCATGTTAACTCTCCCTAATAAGTCCAAATTCTTGTAGATCCTATCTCTTAGAACTCCTTCCAATAATTTGCCTACTACAGACATCAAACTTACCAGCCTATAATTTCCCAGATTACTTTTAGAGCCTTTTTTAAACAACAGAACAACATGATCTATCCTCCAATCCTCTGGCACCTCACCCGTAGATACCGACATTTTAAATATATCTGCCAGGGCCCCTGCAATTTCAACACTAGTCTCCTTCAAGGTCCAAGGGAATACCCTGTCAGGTCCTGCAGATTTATCTACCGGTATTCTGATTTACCTCAAGATAGCAAGCACCTCCTCCTCTTCAATCTGTACAGGTTCCATGACCTCACTACTTGTTTGCCTTATTTCCATTGACTCCATGCCAGTTTCCGTAGTAATACAGACACAAAAAAACCATTTAAGGTCTCCCCCATTTCTTTAGGTTCCATACACAGCCGACCACTCTGATCTTCAAGAGGACCAATTTTATCCCTTACTATCCTTTTGCTCTTAATATACCTGTAGAAGCTTTTTGGATTATCCTTCACTTTGACTGCCAAAGCAACCTCATCTCTTCTTTTAGCCCTCCTGATTTCTTTCTTAAGTATTTTTTGCACTTCTAATATTCCTCAAGCACCTTATTTGCTCCCTGTTTCCTATACATGCCATACATCTCTCTCTTCTTTATCAGAGTTCCAATATCCCTAGAGTACCAAGGTTCCTTATTCTTATTCACTTTGCCTTTAATCCTGACAGGAACATACAAACTCTGCACTCTCAAAATTTCTCCTTTGAAGGCCTCCCACTTACCAACGACATCCTTGCCAGAGAACAACCTGCCCCAATCCACGCTTTTTAGATCCTTTCTCATTTCGTCAAATTTGGCCTTTTTCCAGTTTAGAACCTCAACCCGAGGACCAGATCTATCTTTATCCATGATCAAGTTGAAAGTAATGGTGTTCTGATCACTGGAACCAAAGTGTTCCCCTACACACACTTCTGTCACCTGTCCTAACTCATTTCCTAATAGGAGATCTAATATTTCATCCTCACTAGTCAGTACCTCTATATATTGATTTAGAAAACTTTCCTGAACACATTTTACAAACTCTAACCCTTCTAGACCTTTATCAGTATGGGAGTCCCAATCAATATGCGGAAAATTAAAATCCCCTACTATCACAACTTTGTTTCCTGCAGTTGTCTGCTATCTCTCTGCAGATTTGCTCTTCCAATTCTTGCTGACTATTGAGTGGTCTATAATACAACCCCATTAATGTGGTCATACCTTTCCTGTTTCTCAGCTCCACCCATATGGCCTTGGTAGACAAGCCCTCTAATCTAGGGGTCACCAACCTTTTTTGCACTGCGGACTGGTTTAATATTGACAATATTCTTGTGGACCGGCCGACGGGGGGAGGGGGGGTGTTAATCACGACCGGAATATAGGTGATAAGTCAACTTATAAGTGGCTAATACACTCAATTTCGTTTCTAAAAGGGTTTATCTAATGAATTTAATATTAAACACACAGCGCATATTTTCCTCGTATGAACATATAAAATCATTGCGACATACCAGTGAGAGGACAAGGTAAGGGCCGGAGGTCCCTGTGCCGGGGCCGTGGTGGTCACAGTCCGGAACAATTGACCGACCGAGCAAAGAGTGTGACAGCGCGTGCCCGCCCCCCTCTCCTTGTAGGTAGGTAGGATCAATCGGCTGACAAAAGTTTGGCCCGAAGGATGACTTTCAGTCGATCGCAGCGAGGTAGCTGCTCTGGTACTTACGAAACCCTGAGCCCGAATTAGGTTATCTGCGAATATTTTAGCACCGGGTTTCCCACGAACATTCGGTGTGGTAAACAGGTTTAGAGGCGGCGCCCATCTGTCCGTGCTCCAGGCCGGTAGCAACGGCACTTCTCGCCGGCCGCAGGAAGCGGCCGTTTACCCGAAGCCAACCAGTGATCCCTGGTGCTAGGGTATCACTGCGTTTAGGCGACTGATGACCTCGCATGCGTTCATGTTCAACAGTGGGCATGACAGGAATGAGAAAAGGTGCAGCTGACTCGTATCGTTGCATATTGCCAAATCATAATGTTTCCTCGCACAGTGGTTGGGGACCACTGCTCTAATCTGTCCTGCCTGAGCACTGCTGTAACATTTTCCCTGATTAGCAATGCCAACAACACCACCCCCCCCCCCCCCCCCCCCACCCTTCATCCCTCTGTCTCTATCACATCTGAAACATTGGAACCCTGGAACATTGAGCTGCCAGTCCTGCCCCTCCTGTAGCCAAGTTTCACTAATGACTATAATGTTGTAATTCCATTTGTTAATCCACACCCTCAGTTCATCAGCCTTCCCCACAATACTCCTCGCATTGAAATAGACGCACCTCAGAAGATTATTACCACCACACACAACCCTTCTATTTGTGGCTTTGCATGAACCTTTAACATCATTTATTTTCACCCCCTGCTCCACTATCTACTCTGGCACTCTGGTTCCCATCCCCCTGCAAATCTAGTTTAAACCCCCCCAACAGCACTGACAAACCTCCCTGCAAGGATATTGGCCCCCCTGTAGTTCAGGTGTAACCCATCTCTCTTGTACAGGTCCCACCTGCCCCAGAAGAGGTCCCAATGATCCTGAAATCTGAAACCCTGCCCCCTACACCAGTTCTTCAGCCACGTGTTCATCCTCCAGAGCATCCTATTCTTACCCTCACTGGCACGTGGCACAGGTAGCAATCCTGAGATTACCACCCTCAAGGTCCTGCTTTTTAACTTCCTACCAAGCTCTCTACACTCACTCTTCAGGACCTCCTCACTCTTTCTTCCTGTGTCATTGGTACCGATGTGTACTATGACATCTGGCTGCTCACCCTCCCATTTCAGAATGCTGTGCACACGATCAGAGACATCCCTGACCCTGGCACCCAGGAGGCAACAAACCATCCAGGAGTCTCTGTCACAACCACAGAACCTCTTGCCTGTACATCAAACTATCGAGTCCCCTATCACTACCTCTCCCTCACCTCTCTCACTCTGTCACTCATTCACTCCTCTCTTACTCTCTCTCCCCCTCTCTCACTCACTCACCCCTCTCTCTCTCACTCACTCCACTCCACAGTCCTTTTACGCTCACTTGCCCCTGTCTGTCAGTACCCCCCTCTCGCACACTCCACTCTCTCACACTTGACCCTCTCTCACTGTCACCCTCTCCCTTGCCCCCCCTCACTGTCACCCTCTCCCTTGCCCCTCCTCACTGCACCTCTCTCTCTCTCTCTCTCTCTCTCTCTCTCTCTGTCATAGCCCTCTCCCTCTCAAAGCCCTCCTCTCACCCATTACCCCTTCAATCGCCCCTCCCTCACACAACCCCTCTCTCTTACTGCCCTCTCCCTTTCGCCCTCCTCTCTGTCACTCATTCACCCCTCTCTCACTCTCTCCTGCTATTTGAAAGGGGGAGCGTTCCTATGAAACGGTCCGTAAACTGGAATGTCGTAAAGCGAAGAAGCAATTGCCATTTATTTACATGGGAAAAATTTGCGAGCATTCCCAGACTCAAAAAATAACCTACCAAATCATGCCAAATAACACAAAAACCTAAAATAACAGTAACATATAGTACAAGCAGGAATGATCTGATAAATACACAGCCTATATAAAGTAGGAATACTTTTCCGCAATTATTGTCCACCGTAAAGAAAATCTCGCGCAAGCGCTCTCGGCAGAAGCGCTCTTTCCAGTAACCTTTAAGCTATGAAGCTGCCAAATCATACCAAATAACATAAAAATACACAGCCTATGTAAAGTAGAAATAATGTACGCCCAGTGTAGTTTCACTTACCGGAATCGGGAAGACAGTGAGCACACTGATGATGGTGTGTTAGGCTGAGTCGTCGGAGGTTGGGGTGGTGGGAGGTAGAGGAGACTGGGGTGTCATGTCATCGTCGTCTGTTTCCATCAAGGTAGGCAGGTCACCTTCTTCTATGTCTGCCTGCCTCGATGTTGACGGTCGAGTTTCGTTGTCTGCTGTGGCTGATGTGGAAGGTTTGAAAAATGACAGTATGCTTGACTGCTTAGCCTCGCGCATTTTTCTATCATACAGTTCTTTGTAAGCACTCAAACCATCCCGCAAATATGCCCTAAACCTACGTACCCTTTCAAAATTAAAGTCATACTTTTCTGCAATCATTGCAGCGTTGTCAATCGCAGTGAAAATCTCACTCAATTGCTTCACATTCAGTTCCCGGGCGACTTCACTTTCGCTGCTGCATTCGGTTTCAATTGTTATCAGAGGGCATGGTTTGAGAATAAGGGGTAGGTCATTTAGGACAGAGTTAAGGAAAAACTTCTTCTCCCAGAGAGTTGTGGGGGTCTGGAATGCACTGCCTCGGAAGGCAGTGGAGGCCAATTCTCTGGATGCTTTCAAGAAGGAGCTAGATAGGTATCTTATGGATAGGGGAATCAAGGGATATGGGGACAAGGCAGGAACCGGGTATTGATAGTAATTGATCAGCCATGATCTCAAAATGGCGGTGCAGGCTCAAAGGGCCGAATGGTCTACTTCTGCACCTATTGTCTATTATCCTTTCCTCTTCATCTGTCAGTGCTTGGTCATGGGATGCCAAAGCCTCTTCAACATCATCTTTGTCAACTTCCACAAACCCTTAGCCAAACTCCCTATGTCCTTACTTCATTCACCACGATCGAAATGCTCAATTATGTCTAGTTTTACACTAAGTGTAACACCCTTACGCGCTTTTTCAGGCTTTTCGGATACCTTAAAACTCATCTTGCTAACGGATGCACAAAATAAATTGACAGAAAGCACCGATGCTCACAGGCACGTGTTTAAGAGAATGCAGTTGAACTCGGCTGCTCGCTGCCTTTTCCGTAATAGTGAAAACACCTTCTGTTAGCGAAAACCGGTAACTAATGTAGGTACAAACACGAGGAAATCTGCAGATTCAAACAACACACAAAATGCTGGTGGAACGCAGCAGGCCAGGCAGCATCCATAGGGAGAAGCGCTGTCGACATTTCGGGCCGAGACCCTTCGTCAGGACACTAATGTAGGTCTTTCATAACAGCGAGGTGTCGTAAAGCGAATGTTCGAAAAAGGGGACATCTGGCGTCTCTCACTTTCTCACTCATTCCCTCAGTCATATCCCAATCTCTTTCACTCCCACTATGTCTCACAGCCTTTCTCTCTCTCTCACTCACACCCTCTCTCACACAGCCCTCATCCTCTCAATTGCCTCTGTCATTCTCTCTCATTCACCTCTCTCTCTGTCTCTCACTTGCCTCTTTCTCTCACAAAGCCCTTTCCTCTCTCACTGTCTTCATCTCCCTCACCCAGACTCTCACAGCCCTCTCTCCCTCACTCGCCCGTCTCTCTGAATCACCTCTTTCCCTCTCTCACTCCCCCCTCTCTCACTGTCACTCACTCACCCCCCACTCACTGTCTCACACTCTCTCACTCACCCCCTCACTCCCACGTCCCAATTTCTCTCACTCACCCAATATCTCACAGCCCATCTCTCTCACATTCACCCCACCCTCTCTCACTCACCTGTCTTACTTTCTTTCTCACTCACTCACCCCTCTTTCATTTGCTCCCTGTCACTTGTCCTCTCTCTCAATCACCCCCTCTCTCTCAAATTCTAATCTCTCTCATTCCTCTCACAGCCCTCTCTCACGTCCCAACTCTCATTCCCCCTCTCACAGCTCCTCCCTCTCACACACACACACCTCTCTCATTTGCAACCTGCCCCCCACCTCTCTCTCTCTCACGGTTTCCCTCTCCCTCGCCCTCTCTCTCACCCACCCCCTCACTCAAGTCCTTCTCTCTCATTCCCACCTTTTTCTCTCTCTCTCTCTCCCCATCTCACCTCCTCTCGCTCACATCCAATCTCTCACTCCCCTCTCTCTCCCATTCACCTCTCTCTACTTCTCTCACACAGCCCTTTCCTTCTCTCTCTCTAGCTGTCTCCTTCTCCCTCGCCCACTCTCGCTCTCACTCAGCCTCTCTTTCACTTACCCTCTCTCTCTAACTCGCCCCTCCTCTCTCTCTCTTTATCTCTGCTACTCTCCCTCTCACTCAGCCTCTCACTCTCACTCCCTCTCACTCTCTCTCCCTCTCAGTCACTCACTCACTCACTCACCCCTCTCACGTCCCAATCTCTCTCATTCCCCTCTCTCTCCCTTTCACTCTCTCTGTCACTCACTCACTCACTCTCTCACTCACCCCTCTCACATCCCAATCTCTCTCATTCCCCTTTCTCTCCTTCTCTCTCTCTCCGAGCCCTCTCCCTCTCACTTACCCTCTTCTATCAGTTGCCTCCTCTCTCTCACATTGCAATCTCTCACTCCCATCTCTCTCTCGCTCACACCCCTCACTCTCCACTCTCCCTCTCTCTCACAGCCCACTCCCTATCACCCCTCTCTCTCACTCACCCCTCTCTCTCATTTGCCCCTCTCTCACTCACTCGCCCCATCTCTCTCTCATACTCACCTCTCTCACTCTCTTTCTCTCTATCTCAGTCACTTACTCCTCTCTCTCATTTGTCCCTCTGTCACTTGTCCTCTCTCTCTCTCACTCACCCTCTCTCTCTCCTCTCCCACAGCCCTTTCCCTCTCTCTCACTGTCTCCCTCTCCCTCGCACTCTCTCTCACACTCTAACTCCCCCTCTCTCTCGTGCCCCTCACTCTCTCACAGTCCACTCCCTCTCACTTGCACCTCTCTCTCAGTCACCTCTCTCTTTCCTTATCAATCTTTGTATTAATTAAATAAGAGTACATATGTAAACAAGAGGAGAATTATCTCAAATATCTATATCAATAACAATTCATATAAAAGGTAAAATAAACATTATCAAGATCATACATCGTATTAATCTAATAGTATGTAATAAAGAATAAGGTAATCGATTCTCCTCGTATCATTCCATGAAAAGAAGAAAAAGATAAAGAAAATTTTATAATGTTAATATATATTTTAAAAAACCACTAAACAAAAAAAGAGAGAAAAAGAAGGGAACTGGGCAGCTTAAACTGAGAGTGAAAGCAAGAAAAAAGAAAAACTTCTTGATCAAATCCAACATTTCAAAGGTAACTGGAAGAGCCATAACGTGTCTCCCTCCCCCCTCTCCCTCCCCCTTCCCCTACACTCACCTCTTTCACTCTTTCTCACCCCTTTCTCTCACTTGCCCTCTCTCACACTCACCTCTTTCTCACACTCGTGCCCCTCTCACTCACTCACCCCTATCTCTCACTTACCCCCCTTTCTCACTCGCTCACCCTCTCTCACACATCCCAATCTCTCTCACAACTCCTGTCTCTCACTCAGCCCCCTCTCTCTTTCACACAGCCCTCTTACTCTCTCTTACCCTCTCTCTCTCTATCCCCTGCTCTCTCTCTCACTCACCCCCTCATTTATGTCCTGATCTCACTCATGCCTCTCTCTCATTTGCCCCTCTTTTCCTCACCCCCATCTTTCAATCACCCATCTCTCCCTCACTCGTCCCCCTCTCTCTCAGCCACTCCCCCCTGACTCACCCCTCCCTTTCTCTTGCCCTCTCTCAGTCAGCCCATCACTCTCACAGCCCTCTCTCTCTCACTCCTGCTCTCTCTCTCTTGTCCCAATCTGTTTCACTCTCCCCTCTCTCACTCACTACTTTCTTTTGCTCTCTCTCTCTCTCTCTCACTGACTCTCTCTTTCACTCTCTCCCTCTCTCTCTCTCACTTGCCCCTCTCTTTCACTCACCTCTCTCTCCCTTTCTTTTCTCTCTAACTCACCTCCTCTCTCATTCATAACATTTTCTCTCACTTGCCCTTTTCTCTCTCTCACTCACACCTCTCTCACCTGCCCCTTCCCCTCTCTTTCACTTGCCCCCCCACTCACCCCATCTCTCTCACCTGCCCCTCTCTACCTCTGCTGTACCTCTTTCTCTCTATTTTCTCTCCTTCTTCTCTCTTCCCTATCTTCCTCTCCCCTCTTTTCTCACTCTCCCTATACACTCCCAGCTCACCCCAGTCTCCTGCTGTCACTGAGAAACTGCCCCTCCACGTTCCCCTCTTCCCCCAACACACAACCCCCCCCCCCCCACCCCAGCCCACCTTGCCTCAGGACTTCTTGGCAGCGAGTGCTTTCAGCATGTGTTTTATAAACCCACGTGTAACTGCTCCTGTGCAGTTGAATGCTTGGATGAAATACTTGAGGAAATTGCAAATAGGATAATTGAATTTCCTTGTCACGATCTATAACCGTCCGTATCTGACAAACCCGTGAGTAACATGTCCACAGAACAGTCAGCGCCCTTGCATTCTGTCACAAGGATGCATCGAGGCACGAGTCCACTCGGTTCCGCCTGCGCGAGGTGCCTCATCCGCTGTAGTGGGACAGCAGGGCGTTCAGCCCGCCAAGTAATCCAGGGAATCTCAGCTCCCTTTCTGCTGACTTGTTATCGTGGCCAAACGCGCAGTGAAGCTTTGGTCAGCATGTTCTCAGAGAGACGTCATGAAGCGGAAAAGGGTTCAGAGATTGTGCAAAATACAGTAATCGTGAGATAGTGTTCATGGACCATGCAGAAATCTGCTGGTGGGGCCAGGGGGAAGAAACCGTCCTTTAAATTGTTCAAAGGACGATTGTTGTAATAAGAGAAAAGGGCTTCAATTACTGCTCTTCCCAAGTCAGTCTCCCCCAACCCCACATTTCATATCCCCACACTGCCTACCCCCCCATACTGACACCCTCACACCTATTTCCCCCACCCCTGGCCTTGTAGACCTGAGCAACAGGCAGGAAGTTACAATTTCTGGTAACTGAGGCTATCATTTTGCTGATGACACCACTGCTGATGGCAGAATTTCAGATGGTGAAAGGAGGCGTACAGGAGCGAGATACAGGCGGCCCCCGTTTTTCGAACGTTCGCTTTACGACAGCTCGCTGTTATGGAAGACCTACATTAGTACCTGTTTTCGCTAACTAAAGAGGATTTTCGCTTTTACAAAAAAAAGATGCCCGCTTTATACGTGCTTACCTCGAGAAAGACTACCATGACCGTGAAGCCTTGTGTGAGCTTGTATGTGTGCATGCGTGTACGTGTGCATGCGTGTACGTGTGCATGCGTGTACGTGTGCATGCGTGTACGTGTGCATGCGTGTACGTGCGCGTGTGTGTATGTGCCGATTTTTTTCTCTCCAAATCAATTTTGGCTCGCTGTCTTCCCAATTCTAAGTGAAACTACACCGTACATACAATATTTCTACTTTATATAGGCTGTATATTTATCATATCATTCCTGCTTTTACTATACGTTCGTGTTATTTTAGGTTTTATGTGTTATTTGGTTTGATTTGGTAGGTTATCTTTTGGGTTTGGGAACGCTGAAAAATTTTTCCCATGTGAATTAATGGTAATTGCTTCTTCGCTTTACGACATGTCGGCTTACAAATGGTTTCAGAGAAATGCTCTACTTTCGGATAGCAGGGGAGCCTGTAGATCAGATGGTTGAGTGGTGTCGCAACAATAACCTTGCACAACCTCGGTAAGACCAAGGAATTGATTGTGTACTTCGGGAAGGGGAAGTCAAGGGAACAAAGTTCAAAGCTGAAAGTAAATTTTATTATCAGAGTACATCCCACATACAACTCCCAAGGTTCACACCAGTCCTCATCGAGGGGTCGGCGCTGAAAAGGGTGGACAGCTCCAAGTTCCTGGGTGGCAACATCCCAGGTGATCTCTCCTGTGCCCAACGTATTGATGCAATCATGAAGAAGGCTGCGCTGTAATTTTATAAGGAGTTTGAGGAGATTCCGCATGTCACCAAAGACTCTCACAAGTTTCAACAGATGTGCTGTGGGGAGCATTCTGACCGGTCGCATCACCGTCCGGTTTGTGGGGGGGGGTTTCCACTGCACCGGATTGGAAAATGTTGTGGAGGGGATTGTAAACTCAAGCGGCTCCATCATGGGCATTCACTTCCCCATCATCGAGGACATATTCAAAAGGCAATGCCTCAAGAAGGAGTCATCCATTATTAAGGACCCTCACTACCCAGGACATGCCCTCTTCTCATTACTGCCATCAACAGGAGGCACAGGAGCCTGAAATCCCTCACTCCATGTTTTAGAAACAGCTTCTTCCCCTCTGCCATCAGATTTTTGAATGGTCAAGGAGTCCATGCTCTCATTTTCATTGCTTGTTAATAGTTTATACATATTTCTTGTTGTAATTTATAGAATATTTTATGTACTACACTGTGCTGCTGCACAAGACCACAAATGTCACGATCTATGTCAGAGATAATGAACCTGATTCTGAGAGGGCCCTGTTCCAGCGCCACCTTCCGGAATGTTCCTTGTCTGGGTGTTGTACCGTAACTGCTCCTCTGTTTCTGCCTGCACAGCACCTGACGTGGACCCTCCTTGCTGCTGCCACCCTCACCTCCTTCGGCTCCTCCATGCTGTACGGCTACAACCTGGCAGTGGTGAACTCCCCGACCCAGGTAAGGTGCCGGGTCACTCTCGGCTACACAGCCCCTCTGAGCTGTCACTCACTCCCTCTCAGCTACAATGACATTCCCTAAAAGGGAAGATGGCAGAAAACAGGGAATTACAGGCCAGTTACCTTACACCCAGGATCAAGACAGTGTTAGAAGCTGCTGTTAAGATGATATCCAGGGTTAATAAGAACATAAGAAATAGGAGCGGGAGTAGGCCATCAGCCCATTGTGTCTGCCCCGCCATTCAATAAGATCATGGCTGATCTGTCCGTAAACTCAGCTCCATCTACCTGCCTTTTCCCCATAACCCTTAATTCCCTTACTATGTAAAAATCTATCTAACTGTTCCTTAAATATATTTAGTGAGGAAACCTTAACTGCTTCTCTGGGCAGAGAATTCCACAGATTCACCACTCTCTGGGGAAAAACAGTCTCTCGTCATCTCCGTCTTAAATCTTCTCCCCTGAATCTTGAGGCAATGTCCCCTAGTTCTAGTCTCATCTACCAATAGAAACAACTTTCCGACTTCTATCTTATCTATCCCTTTCAAAATTTTGTATGTTTCTATAAGATCCTCTCTGATCCTCTGAATTCCAGAGAGTACAGTCCCAGGCGACTCAATCTCTCCTCATAGGTTAACCCCTTCATCCCTGGAATCAACCTGGTGAACCTCCTCTGCACTGCCTCCAAAGCCAGAATATCCTTCCTCAAATATGGAGATTAGAACTGCCCGCAGTACTCCAGGTGCAGCCTCACCAGTACCCTGTACAGTAGCAGCATGACCTCCCTGCTCTTGAATTCAATCCCTCTAGCAATGAAGGCCAATATTCCTGATGAAGGGTCTTGGCCTGAAACATTGACTGCTCATTTCAACGGATGCTGCCCGACCTGCTGAGTTCATCCAGTTTGTTGTAGGTGTTGCTTTGACCACAGCATCTGCAGTGTACTTTGTGTTCAACATTCCATTTGCCTTCTTAATAACCTGTTGCACCTGCAAGCCAACTTTTTGCGATTCATGAACAAGCACTCCCAAGTCCCTCTGCACAACAGCATGCTGCGATCTTTCACCACTTAAATAATAATCTGATGTAGATTGGGAGACCGTTTCACCAAACATCTACACTCCGTCCACCAGAACAAGCGGGATCTCCCAATGGCCACCCATTTTAATTCCACTTTCCATTCCCATTCAAATTTGTCCATCCATGGTCTCCTCCACCCTTGTGATGAGGCCACACTTAGTTTGGAGGAACAACACCTTGTATTCCATTTGGGTAGCCTCCAACCTGATGGCATGAACATCATTTCTCTAACTTTTTGTAATGCCCCCACCCCGTCTCTTTCACCATCTCCCATGCTCTTTTCCCTCTCTCACCTTATCTCCTTGCCCACTCATCGCCCCCCTCTGGTGCTCCTCTCCCTTTTCTTTCTTCCATGGCCTTCTGTCTCTTTCACCAATCAACTTCCCAGCTCTTCATCCCTCCCCCTCCAGGTTACACATATCACCTTGTGATTCTCTTTCCCCCCCCCCCCCCCCCCCCATCTTTCAAATCTACTCCTCAGCTTTTTTTCTCCAGTCCTGCCGAAGGGTTTCGGCCTGAAACGTCGACTGTACTCTTTTCCTAGATGCTGCCTGGCCTGCTGAGTTCCTCCAGCATTTTGTGGGTGTTGCTCTATGAGATGGGGATTAGGGTTGGGCTGGTTCGTTCAAGATGAAGCGAAATAGCTGTTCCTGTACCTGGTGGTGTGGCCTCTTTCTCTTCCCACAGACGCTGTCTGACCTATTGTGTATTTTTCAACATTCTCTGTTTTTACTGGTAACAGAACGCTACCATTAACTGCTGGAAAAGTGAATACAAAATTCGGAAGGTAATGCTTCAGTTACTTGGGGCATGATGAGAACACATCTGGAGTTTAAATATGTGAGAAGTAGTTCAGAGAAAGGTTACTAATAACTTAGGGTGTGTGAGTGTTCTTACCAAAGGCTGTAGAGTCTTGTATCTTCTGGAATTCTGAAGAGTGAGATGAAATGATTGAAACATAAAATCTTGAGTGGTTTAGATAGGGAAAATATCATAGGAGAAGGCAGGAGGTGGAGAGGGAAGATAAGAATGTCATGATCAAGTGCCGCAGCAGACTCGATGGGCCGAATGGCCTAATGCAATTTGTTTGCCTTCTGGTCGAGCTCTGCCGTTGGCCGTTGGGTGCTCTTTCCCAGCACCCTCTGCCTGTCCGGCCTGGTTACTCACGTTGCATTGTGCATCCACAGTACATCAAAGATTTCTACAATGACACAGCCCTGGAGCGTTACAACCTGACCATGAGCGCCGACGACCTGGTGCTGCTCTATTCGGCCACGGTCTCCGTCTTCGCCGTGGGTGGGATGTTTGGCGCCTTCCTTGTCGGCCTGCTGGTCTCCAAGCTGGGTCAGTAAGTATCCGGGCGGCCAGCTGATGCTTCACACCCAGAGTCAGATCACGTACACCAGGGTGCAATGGAGCCCCCTGCTCGCACGGCAATCAGTGCAAATCACATCAAGTGTAAAACAACAGAATGGTCCAAACCAGAGTGCCCAAGTGTCTCTAATGACCAGAATGGAGGGTATGAGACCACCGGTGTCTCCACCCATATCCCATCACATCCTGTAAGACCATAAACCAAAGGAGCAGAATTAGCCTATTCAGCCCATCGAGTCTGCTCCACCATTCCATCATCATAATGCGCTTTGTTGAACGTAGATGTGAGCGATCACGGTCTTGACCATGATTGTTCTTGGCAAATTTTCCTACAGAAGTGGCTTGTCGTTGCCTTCTTCGTAAAGGCCCCTGCCATTATCAATACTCTTCAGAGATTGTCTGCCTGGCGTCAGTGGTGGCATAACCAGGGCTTGTGATCTGCACCGGCTGCTCATCCCACCATCCACCAGCGGCTCCCATGGGTTCACGTGACCCTAATCGGGGGGGCTATGCAGGTGCTACACCTTGCCCGGGGGGACCTGCAGGCTAGGAGTGGGAAGGGGCGCCTTACACCTCCTCTGTGAGGGACATATCTCTATCCTGCCACCTTCCGGCCATGGCTGATTCATTTTCCCTCTCAACCCCATTCTGCCTTCTCCCCGCAACCTTTAACACCCTGACTAATCGAGAGCCTATCAACCTCTGCTTTAAGTATCCCCAATGACTTGGGCTCCACAGCCACAGACTCACCAGCCTCTGACTGAAGAAATTCCTCCTCTTCTCCATTCTAAAGGGACACCCCTCTATTCTGAGGCTGAGCCCTCAGGTCCGAGGCTCTCCTACTAATGGAAGCATCCACTCCATGACCACTCTGTCCAGGTTCTATCCTCACCGCTTCTTTAGGCTGGTCTCTTTCAGCAAGCGAGCTCTGAATCTAAGTCACACAGTCACACACCTGAAGCCTTCAAATTCGCTCCCTGAATCTTCATTCCTCTCTTCTTTGAGGATTCTTGAAGCCTCCTACATTGAAGGAATTTGGGACACCTGGTACTGTATCCCTTCAGGAGACTGAGGGCCGATCTCACTAAGCATCTCATGATCTCACTACCCCTCTGTTTTGCACCTACTTCACTATTTTGCTTTACTAATTCACTTCATGTTTCCTGTCCCTCACGTGGTCTGTACACACCAGCTACGCAGTGAAAAAGGCACCACAGCACCACTTCCACCTCAGACGGCTGAGGAAGTTTGGTATGGGCCCCCAGACCCTGAGAACGTTCTACAGGGGCACAACTGAGAACATCCTGACTGGCTGCGTCACTGCCTGGTATGAGAACTGTACCTCCTTCAATCGCAGAACTGCAGAGGATGGTGCGGACAGCCCAGCGCATCTGTAATTGTGAACTTCCCATGATTCAGGACATTTACAAAGACAGCTGTGTAAAAAGGGCCCGAATGATTATTGGGGACCCGAGTCACGCCATCACAATCTATTCCACCTACTGCCATCTGGGAAACGGTACTGTAGCATAAAAGCCAGGACCAGCAGGGTCCGGGACAGCTTCTTCCACCAGGCTGATTAACTCGCGCTGATTTGTGTGTATTTCTATGTTACATTGACTGTTCTATTTATTATAAGTTATTATAAATTACTAGGATTGCACATTTAGATAGAGACATAACGTAAAGATTTTTGCTCCTCATGGATGTGAAGGATGTAAGAAATAAAGCCAATTCAATGCAATTCTATTGTAATTTACAGTGATTTTTATGAATTGCACTGCACTGCTGCCACAGAACACCAGTTTCATGACATATGCCAGTGGTATTCAAACTGATTCTGACTGAATCCTGCTTCACGCACGGAGCTCTGACCATGCCTTCTGCTCACTGACAGGAAGGGCACGCTGATGTACAGCACGGTCCTGGTGTTCCTGGCCGGGCTGCTGATGGGGCTCAGCAGGCTACTGCGCTCTCCGGAAATGGTGATCCTGGGGCGCTTCATGACCGGAATCCACTCAGGTAAGCGGGGAGTATGCCGTCCGTCCGCGCTTGCAGGAGGAATCATCCCCACCTTGCAAGGAGGAGGGAGTGTGAGGGAAAGGGAGGGGGGAGGGAGAGAGAGAGGAGAGGGAGAGGAGGAGAGAGAGAGACAGGGAAAGAAGACTGTTACAGGGGAAAAAGAAGCAGACAGGAAGGGAGACAGCGAGGGCACAGAGGGAGGGAAGAGAGCAGTAACGACAGTGAGAGAGATGAGTTGAAAGTTAAAGTCTGTCCCAAGCCTTACAGGCTCATCAGGCCAGTGCTTATGCCAGTTTCCGTGGTGTGAAGCGACTGAGAGTACGAGACCCCCCCCCCCCCCCCCAGATAAGACACCAGTCTATCGCGAGGTTAACCCTCAGCATTTTGCCGGTACCCATTTTCAGCTGGGTGGACTGGAGCAATGTGTGGTTAAGTGCCTTGCTCAAGGACACAACATGCCCCCCCGGCTGGGGCTCGAACTCACGACCTTCAGATCGTTAGTCCAACGCCTTAACCACTTGGCCATGTGCCACACGAGAGAGATGAGGGAAGGTAGATAATGATGCTGAATGTATCAGAGGATAAAATTAAAGGGAGGTGGAGAGATGCACACATTGAAGGGTGGGAGATATCCAGTCAAGTCAAGTCAAACTTATTTATTTAGAAAGCACATTTAAAAACAACCCATGTTGACCAAAGTACTGTACAAACCATAACAGATAGCTAAAATCACAGACACAAGAATCACAGACATAATGGGGTTCAGGTGATCCTGGAGGGATGGGAGGGAGGAGGCAGGTGAAGGGTAAGGGGCTTACACAGTGGATGAAGGGGAGGCTCAGAAGGAGCAGGCAAACTGGAAATTATAAACACAAGAGATCCTGCAGATGCTGGACATCCAGAGCAACACACAAAAACGCTGGAGGAACTCAGCAGGTCAGGCAGCATCAATGGAGTGGAATAAACGGTTAGCAATTCAGGCCGAGACCCTTCTTCAATTCTGGTGAAGGGTCTTGGCCTGATAAATCGACTATTTATTCCTTTCCATTGATGCTGCCTGACCTGTTGTGCGTGTAACAAACTAGAACAGCGCCCTGTTGGAACCTGACACCTCTCTCTGTCTGCAGGTATCTCACTCGGCGTTGTACCAATGTACTTAGGAGAAATTGCCCCCAAAAACCTACGGGGGCTCCTGGGCTTAATCCCCACCATCTTCATCTGCCTGGGCATTTTTGCTGCCCAGGTTCTGGGTCTGCGGGAAGTGATGGGAGAGGTAAGCAATCGGCTCTCTTGCCCTGTAGTCGGAGTTCCGAATCCAGAAAATCCACGGACTGCTGGAGCAAGGCCAGGCTCTGGGCAGTTTAGACCCCTGAAAATGCTTTGTAAAGGGCTGCTAAAGAGCTGGGGACCCTGCAGTGAGCGACTCATCGCTTGACATCCCAAGGCCTTCCCGCTGTCTCCTGGAGAAGAGGTTTGTGACGGAACACCCCCCACTAGCCTGGGTGAGTGTGGCCTACGACTCTCAAGAAGGTGGACACCATCGGGACAATGTAATGGTCCAATCAGCATTTCATCCACCTCCACCCTCCCTCCACCGCCAGAGGCTGCTGTACCCCCCCATCTGTGCAGTGCAGTTACTCACCCAGGCTATGCCAACAGCCTCACCCAAACCCACCAGCTCCACTGCCGGGAAAGGCAGGAACAGGGGACACTGCCCCCCCTCCATTCCCACAGGTTCCCTCCCCATCTCACCAGCCTGATTTGGGATTACTGTACATCTCCACTGGAAATGGGTCTAAACCCTAGGACCCACTGCACAACAGCTCCATGGGAGCAACTTCACCAGAAGGACTGAAGAGGGCCGAGGGGGCAGCTCACCCATCCTCAAGTCCGGTCAGAGTGGGCAATAAATTCTGGTCTTGCCACCAGTGCACAGATCCTGAAAATGCGTAGGTGAGGTAACCTGACCCTGGGTACGTATCCGTACGCAGTCCTATCCAGAGTACAATGAGTGGGTAGGATTCAGTCACTGCGAAGTGCACTGCCAGCCCCGAGTGCCGTCGGTAGCACAGAGCGTTGTACGGCACAGCACAGGAACCCACTCCAGCTCTCCGGCAGAGCTTACCTAACGTGCTGCTCTGTGGCTGGGTGTTCATTCCAGAAGCTCCTGGAAGGATTTGCCCCATTAATGGCGCTACATAAGTGCAAGGTGTAGTTGAGCTACAGCAGCGGGTAGCCTGCTGCACACTTCCAAGATCCGCTAATAAACCGGTCACTTTCCAAGCTCACTGTGCGGCCCCTTTGCGCCCAGTCTCCCCCTCACTGGCACGGTTTCCCCACCCACCCACACGTTCCCTCCTTCTCTCAGACTTCCAGCCTCAGCAGGGATTTCCTTCAATCTTCCCTTTAATCATTTTTTCTCCTTCTGCCATTTGTATTACTTCTTTAGTTTCCTTTTCATTCTTTCTCTTTCATTTTTTCCTTTCTGTTTTTCTTTCTATTTTCTCTTTGTATTGTTTGATCTTTCTATCCACTCTTCCTCTCACTCTTCCCCCTTTTTCAACCTTTCTCACTCTTTCACCAATCCCCATCTCTCTCACAATCTTCCTCGCACGTATTCTCCCATTGTTCTTCTGACTCTCCTCTCTCTCGCTCTTAATCATTCTATCTTTCTCTCCCTTTCTCACTCTTTCCCTCCCTCCACCCTTTCTAACTCTCCCTATCCACCTCTCTGCCCATCTAAATCACTATCTATACATCTCTCTCTATCCATCCACATTTATCTATACATCTCTCTCCTCTGTCTCTATCTATTGATCTCTGTCTCTATCAATCTCTCTCCCTCTCTCTCTCTCCTTCTACACCCCTCTCTCCCCTCCACCCTTTACTCCACCTTTCTCCCCTTCTACAACCCCACTACCCCTGCTGCTCCACCCTCTCTCCTATCCCTCCTATTATGTTTTGTAACTCCAGATCTAATCATAAGCCCTGGGATAAACGAGTGTACTTCACTCTCCTTTTAGTGAGGTGAGCACCTGTGATGCGGTGACATAATGACGTGTGCCCTTCACGTACTTTTACATATAACCTGTAATGAGTTATTTAAACAAACCAGAATGCATAATCAAGCAATATATTTTCAATAAAACACTACTGAAATGTTAAGTACATAACACTGCTCCCTGTTTAGCTATAAACTCGAACTCAATATAGAATTATCTCAACTATATACACAGTATATTATATAATGCAACTACTATATACAGGCATCCACAGCTTAGTAAACTTTAAATTGTCCCATTCAGGCCTACAGATTTAATCACTGTGGAAGATTTATTACTCTTGTGGGATAACGTCTTCCCTGCTTGGCAGGTGAGACTTGTGACTGCGAAACAATCTCAGGTTCTGGGGCCTCCTCCGTGGTGGTTGTAGGAGTTGACTCTAGGACTGCAGGAAGTGGCTCTGACAGCTGCCAACACATTTCTCCTCTAAAAATTGACTCTGCTACCCTCAGCTGAGTCTCCAGATGACACAATTTCCACTGTGTAGCAGAGTGGTCCAGTAACGCTCCTAATTTGTCCGAGTGCCCACTTCTGATCATACCTGCAGTCCCTCGCCAAGACTGTTTTACCCGGAGTGAAACATCAAACCTCCTCGTTGGAGGAGCCCTCAATTTGCCTCAGCTGTTTGTCCTGCAGACTCCTGCTGACATTGAGACTGGGGAGGGGGGGGGGGGGAATCCAAGTGTGAGTGCAGGGGACGACCCAGGGACAGCACAGCTGGTGAGTTGTTGGTTGTGGAGGGTGCTGCGTTGCGCATGCAAGGAAGAAATTGGCGAGCGTCTGTTTCCGTGTCAGTGTAGCGTGTTCCGACGTTGCTCACAGTGCGTTCTTTTGGCGCTGGACAAACCTTTCCACCAGGCCATGTGTAGCTGGGTGATACAGTGCAGATGCGATATGCCTCAGTCCATTCAGTTTTCAGGAATGACTGAAACTGTTCCGAACAAACTGTGGTCCGTTGTCACTGACTAAGTGTTCTGGAACACAAGTCTTTGAGGAGAGGCTTCTCAGCACATCGGCGGAGTGTGAGGCTGTGGTGGAGGCTGTTGGGAACACCTGGCCACTTTGTAGCTGCATCTACCGCTACCAAGAAATTTGTGCCCAGAAATGGTCCGGCAAAATCAACACGAATCCTATGCCAGGGCAATGCTGGCCATTCCCAGAGATGAAGAGGTACCACTCCTGGCATCTTCTGGATGTGCTGACATTCCAACCAGTGCATGGCAGACCGCCGGACAAAGCTGTGAGCTAACATTTTCATCTCAGCCATGCCTAAGTGACCAGCACGTAGCTCCTCCAGTACTTTGGGCCTCAGCTTTGATTGGGCAACATCCCCGAATCCCCACTTAAGGAAAACTCCCGTCAAGAGCCGGTTCATCCCGGTGCTGGTATAACTGGGGTAACTGGAGTTTATGCTGCACATTCCAACCATTTGGTGGAGCCATGTAGACCTGAGACCAGTCTTTTTTGGTTTTCCTTTGGAACATCTGCTGTTATACTAAGATTTTGGATTTGCATTGGGGAGAATACATCAAGAGAAGTGTTCTTTTTGTAATTTTTTTTAGACATTTCCTTTTCCAAAGGTAAATGGAACAATCCACCAGCATTTCCATGATTAGTCGTCTTTGTGAATTCGATCTTGTAACTGTGTTCTTCAAGACATAGGGCCAATCTCTGCATTCCTGTTGCTGCTGTTCGTGGAACACCTTTCTCTGGATTGAAAATGGACACTGGTGGGTTATGATCAGTAAAAAGGGTAAACTCTCTCCCGTACAGGTACTGGTTGAAATGTTTTACACCCCAAGCCAGACTCGAGGTCTCTTCCATCAATCTGTGCATAACTTTTCTCTGTAGTGGTAAGGGAACATGAAGCAAAGGCTACAGGGTGTTTACTTCTATCATTCCTAATATGTGACTCGGCTGCACCTATTCCATAAGGCGAGGTATCACAGACAAGCTTCACTGGACGATGTGGATCACAATGTGTGAGTCTGACATCACCATTTCCTTTGCCTTTCTGAAAGACACCTCACACTACTTTGTCCATTGCCATTTTTCCCCAATCTGAGTTCAAGGGGTGGAGCACAGTAGCCAGGCTTGGCAGGAATTGTTATAGTGATTGACAAATCCTAATAAGGACTACACCTGTGACAAGATCTTTGGCCATGGGACACCCACCACTGCTTGGCTTTTCTGTGTGTGTGTGTGTGTGTGTGTGTGTGTGTGTGTGTGTGTGTGTGTGTGTGTGTGTGTGTGTGTGTGTGTGTGTGTGTGTGTGTGTGTGTGTGTGTGTGTGTGTGTGTGTGTGTGTGTGTGTGTGTGTGTGTGTGTGTGTGTGTGTGTGATTCTTGTGCGTTCATGGTGTGACCACAGTAAGGGATGCTTGGTTAAAGAATTCATACTTGTACCAGAGCACATAATTTTCTAATCTATTTAACACTTTCTTGAGATTTTGGAGATGTCCCTTGTCATCCTCACTGGTAACAATGATGTCTTGCAGGTGATTCTGTGTGCCTTGAGGTTTTGGAGATGTCCCTTGTCATCCTCACTGGTAACAATGATGACTTGCAGGTAGTTCTGTGTGCCTTGAGGTTTTGGAGATGTCCCTTGTCATCCTCACTGGTAACAATGATGACTTGCAGGTGATTCTGTGTGCCTTGAGGTTTTGGAGATGTCCCTTGTCATCCTCACTGGTAACAATGATGACTTGCAGGTGATTCTGTGTGCCTTGAGGTTTTGGAGATGTCCCTTGTCATCCTCACTGGTAACAATGATGACTTGCAGGTAGTTCTGTGTGCCTGTGCAGCCTTACTGCATCCAGTCCATTGCTTTCTGCAAGAGTACAGGTACAGATGCTAATGGTGAGAAACACTTTGGACTCTTCTTCCACCTCCATCTGCAGGTAGGCTTCAGCTAATTCCATTTTGCTGAAGTGTTTTCCTCCAGAAAGGTTTGCAAAGATGACTTCTATCCTGGGCAGAGGGTATCGAACCACTTTCAGTCCTGGGTTGATGGTGACCTTAAAATCACCACAGGTCCTGACAGACCCATTCTTCTTGGCTACTGGGACCACTGCCATTGCCCACGGGCTCTATTCAACTTTGGAAAGAATTTCTTCAGCCTCCATATGATCTACCTCAGTGACTATTTTATCATGGATGGTATTAGGAACTGGATGGGCTATGTAAACCATGGGTGAGGCATTGTTATCTACCTTTGATATGTTTGAGTGTTCCAATGGCCTGCTTGAACACTGCTGTGGCATCGTCTGGTGCCTTTCTCAAGTCACTTTCAGCCGACTCTACTACAGGGCATGTGTATGCAAATAGCGGATGGATCGCCAATTAAGTTGGAGTTGTCTCGGCCTATCATAGCCACACATTGCTGTCCATCCTGCTTTTAACACATACAAGTCCAATGTAGCTTGTTGGTGGTTGTATTTCATTGTTACAAGTGTCATTTCCCACAGGAGGTATCTTACCCCAGTATAAGTTTGGATATCTGCGGGCTTCAGTTTAGTATCTTTGAAACGCCATTCAAACTCATTTTGTGGAATGACTGGAACAGCTGAGCCAGTGTCCAATTCCATTTTAATTAACTTTTCATTACTTCTGGTGTAAGCCGTATTGCTTGTCTCTTGTTAATTCTCACTTTGTAAATCTCAAGGCTACTCTGCCCTGATCGCTCTCATCGTTATCAGATTTGTCATCAACAGCATGCAGATCAGTGCACTTTTTGGAACTGCAACTTGACTTTATCTTCTTCTCTCCCCGTGCAATCAATTTATTTTTGTTTGCCCGGCATGCTCTTTATACGTGTCCTACTCCGTTGCATTTTCTGCAAGTTTTGCCTCTGAAGCTGCATTGCTCTAGTGTATGTGAGCCCCTGCCACAATGGTAACATACTTTGTTCGGCCTGGCTGCTTTCTGTTTAGACACTGCAATTTGGTTCACGTTCAATTTTGTTCCTGACTGCAACCTAATTGCATCTCAGTTTCCATTGAAACAGTGATTTCAGCCACTCTTTTAAATGTGAGTTGTGCTTCAGTTAGCTGTTTTAAAAAGCTTCCTTGTACGATTCTGCAAACTAAATGTTCTCTCAGTGCATCATTAAGCCCATGGCTGAACTGACAATGCTCAGAATCTCTTTAAGCTGAAGTAGACTCACCTACCTTTTGATTCCACTTACAAAGCCTAAAGTGTTCTACAATCAATAATATTTTTGGATATTGTGAGAGTAGTGTTCCTGCATTATTTTCACATTATCACCAAAGCTAATTTTGACTGGTTTGGTTGGAGCTATCAAATTTCTAAGCGAACTGTTTGCCTTTCCACCTATTGCAATTAGCAAAACTGCCACTTGTTCCTCAATGGCTTTTTCATTTGCTTCAAAATACGTTCAGTATATTTCAGCCACTTTCTTTAGTGCAATCAAACATGACTATCTTTCCAAAGTAGACAGCCGTTTCTGTTTTTTTAAAAATTTATAATGATTATCACCCGGTACTCACTGCCAAGAACCCGTGAATTTTATCCAATTTCTGCCTTTTTTTTATCTTGACCATCTTTCTCCCTTTTCCAAAGAAAAAAATGTCCCGTGCTTTTTTTTAAACTTGAATGTCTCTCTCTCTCCCTCTCACTTCCGAAGAAAAAAATACACTGCTCTTCAACAGGTAGGTAGCCATCTCGGGTTCATCTTTAAAACCTCCTTGTTGCCATGTTATGTTTTGTAACTCCAAAATTAATCGAAAGAAAAACACAAGAGAGCCTGGAGATAAATGTGTCTAGTTCAGTTTACTTTTAGTAAGGAGCATGCCTATGAGGAGGTGGTGCAGTGTGCCACTCAGGTGGTACTTCACAGAACCCATAATGAATTGTGTAGACGAAGAAGATTGTTTAATCAAACAATATATTTACAATATCACACAGCTGCTGAAATATTAGATACACAGCCTCCCCCTCCCCTTCTCCCCCTTCTCCCCCTTCTCCCCCTTCTCCCCCTTCTCCCCCTTCTCCCCCTTCTCCCCCTTCTCCCCCTTCTCCCCCTTCTCCCCCTTCTCCCCTTCCCCTCTCCCCCTCCCTATCCCTCCCTACCTCTCCCTTCCTCCCTCTACCTCTCGCTCTCTCCATCTCCAGTTGATCTGTCTGCTGCTCTTCCAGGAACAGCACTGGCCTCTGCTCCTCTGCCTCATTATTGTGCCAGCCCTGGTCGAGCTCTTCTTCCTGCCTTTGTTCCCGGAGAGTCCACGGTATCTGATGATTCAGAAGAAGGACCACTCTGCCACAGTCAAAGGTACGAAGCTGGCGGGAAGAGCAGAGTGGTAAGGAAAGCAGTGGGAGGGTGTGGGGATGAAATGGCAACAGGAGTGACTTTGCATTGTTACTGGAACGCGGATGGACTTCCCCTAGTGGTGAACCACTTGGGATCTTTGTGACTTCCCAGTGTCAACCGTCTAGTAAGTCAGACCCAGTGGGGAGCTCGGCCTGTAGCCCTCCATTCCATTGACACGTTATGTCAGCACTGCACAGCGACACTGCGGATAGAGCCACTGTCTCACAGATCCAGAGACTTGGGTTCGATTCTGACCTCTGGTGCTGACCGTGTGGAGTTCGCCACACTCCCCCCCCCCCCCCCCGCCCACCCCGGTGACCGTACGGGTGTTCTGGTTCCTTCCCACTTTCCTGAGGCATGTGGCTTGGAGCGTTAATTGTCTGCTGTAAGTTGTCCCCAGAATTTTTAGGAATGTGGGGAGATGGATGAGATTGCCCTGTGAGATGGCAGAGGCCCATTGGGCTGAATTGGCTCCTCTCAGTGGTGAGAGTCACAGACCAGTCCACAGGGTCCTCGGCTGTGAGCTCCTGTTCCTGATCCAAGTCTCTTCCCCATCTCTCCTCACCTCCCTCTGCTGTCTGCCTGTGGATGTATTTCACATTAGATAGATAGATACTTTATTCATCCCCATGGGGAAATTCAACTTTTTTTCCAATGTCCCATACACTTGTTGTAGCAAAACTAATTACATACAATACTTAACTCAGTAAAAAAATATGATATGCATCTAAATCACTATCTCAAAAAGCATTAATAATAGCTTTTAAAAAGTTCTTAAGTCCTGGCGGTAGAATTGTAAAGCCTAATGGCATTGGGGAGTATTGACCTCTTCATCCTGTCTGAGGAGCATTGCATCGATAGTAACCTGTCGCTGAAACTGCTTCTCTGTCTCTGGATGGTGCTATGTAGAGGATGTTCAGAGTTATCCATAATTGACCGTAGCCTACTCAGCGCCCTTCGCTCAGCTACCGATGTTTAACTCTCCAGTACTTTGCCCACGACAGAGCCCGCCTTCCTTACCAGCTTATTAAGACGTGAGGCGTCCCTCTTCTTAATGCTTCCTCCCCAACACGCCACCACGAAGAAGAGGGCGCTCTCCACAACTGACCTATAGAACATCTTCAGCATCTCACTACAGACATTGAATGACGCCAACCTTCTAAGGAAGTACAGTCGACTCTGTGCCTTCCTGCATAAGGCATCTGTGTTGGCAGTCCAGTCTAGCTTCTCGTCTAACTGTACTCCCAGATACTTGTAGGTCTTAACCTGCTCCACACATTCTCCATTAATGATCACTGGCTCCATATGAGGCCTAGATCTCCTAAAGTCCACCACCATCACCGCCACTCACGGAGGAGTGGTCTGTCTCCTGAACTCCCCAAGGATTAATGGTGACCCAGCACTCTCCGTTTGTCCTCCTCCCCCCCCCCCCACCAATCATAGAGTCATAGAGCACTACAGCACAGGTGTCATAGAGCCATGGAAAAGTACAGCACAGAAACAGGCCCTTCTGCTCACCTAGACTGTGTCAAACCATTTAAACTGTCTAATCTTATCGACTGCACCTGGACCATAGCCCTCCATACCCTTACCATCCATATACTTATCCAAACTTCTCTTCAATGTTGAAATCGTGCTTACATGCACCACTTCTGCTGGCAGCTCACCCCACGTTCTCACAACCCACTGTCTGAAGAAGCTTCCCCTCATGTTCCCCTTAAACTTTGCACTTTCACCCTTAACCCCAGCTGTAGTCCCGCCCAACCTCAGTGAAAAAAGCCTGCTTGCATTTACCCTATCTATACCCCTCATACCTCTATCCTCTATCAAATCTCCTCTCAAACTTCTACATTCCAAGGAATAAAGTCCTAACCTACTCAATCTTTCCATGTTAACAGGTCCTTTGGCCTATCCGCCAGAATGTTGTAGTTTTGCCTATCTCACTTTGTCCTCCCTGGGTGTACTGTTATAGAGTAGCACTGTACACAGGTACAGTCCAACAACCTTTCAGCTCTACTGTAGCCTCAAACAGTGACTCTCTACTTTTTGCTTTTAAGATTCACCCTGATCTTACTCGATCTGTACTCGTATTGGAACCGGCTTGTTATTGTCACGTGTAATACAATAGAGTGAAAAGCTTTTATCGTCTGCCCTCCCATCGGATCACTCACATGCCTGGGACTAAATTAGCTTTCTTTGTCATATGCGCATCGAAACGTACAGTGGAATGTGTCACTCAGTCGAAATATGTTGCCATGTTGAAGGGCTAGCTTGCCCACAACGTATTAACTCCAACCTGTAAGCCTTGAACGTGGGAGGAAACTGGAGCACCCGGCAGAAATCTACGCGGTTACGAGAGAACTTAGAAACTCCTTACGGAGGGCGGCAGAAACCGAACCGGGGCCGCGAATCACTGGCGCTGTAATAGCATTGCTCGAGCAGCTACACCGCCGTACCGTGACACATAAGTACGCTGAGGTAGTAGGAAAGAAATCAGAATGTAGTGTTGTAGCTGCAGAGGAAGGGCAGGTGGGCAAATAAAGAGCAAAGTCCATTACAAGAATGTAAGAAATAGGAGCAGGAGTCGGCCATCCGGCCCATCGAGCCTGCTCCGCCATTCAGTAAGATCATGGCTGATCAGGCCATGGACTCATCTCCACCTACCTGCCTTTTCCCCTACTGTGCAAAAATCTGTCCAACCTTGTCTTAACTATATTTCCTAAGGTAGCCTCCACTGCCTCATTGGACAGAGAATTCCACAGATTCACCAACCTCTGAGAAAAGCAGTTCCTCCTCTTTTCCATCTTAAATCTACTTCCCCGAAGATTGAGGTTGTGTCCCCTAGTTCTAGTCTCACCTACCAATGGAAACAACTTTCCTGCCTCTCTCTTATCTGTCCCTTTCATAATTTTATACGTTTCTATAAAATCTCTCATTCTTCTGAATTCCAGACATTTGGAGATAAAGTGTTCACTTGATAATGTATTAAAAGTCCATTCAAAAGCCTTATACCAGTGGAGCAGAAACTGCCCTCGAGCTGGGTAGCCGTGGTTTTTGTATCTTGCGGCCGATGGAGGTGGGGAGAGGAGAGAGTGACGGGGATAGGTGGGGTCTGCTTTACAGGGTGAGGGAGGGGATGGTTTCAGTCATGTCCACAAGTCTCTGCAGTTCCTTGTGCTCTTGGGCAGAACAGCTGCACCAGGATTTGGGGCGTATTTGCCTTGGGCCACCATGTTTCTTCTTCCAAGATCCTTTGCCTCTTAGACAATAGGTGCAGGAGTAGGCCATTCGGCCCTTCTAGCCAGCACCGCCATTCACGGTGATCATGGCTGATCATCCACAATCAGTACCCCGTTCCTGCCCTCTCCCCATATCCCTTGACCCCGCTATCTATAAGAGCTCTATCTAACTCTCTCTTGAATGCATCCAGAGACTTGGCCTCCACTGCCTTCTGGGGCAGAGCATTCCACATATCCACCACTCTCTGGGTGAAAAAGTTTTTCCGCATCTCTGTTCTAAATGGCCTACCCCTTATTCTTAAACTGTGGCCTCTAGTTCTGGACTCACCCATCAGCGGGAACATGCTTCCTGCCTCCAGTGTGTCCAATCCCTTAATAATCTTATATGTTTCAATCAGATCCCCTCTCATCCTTCTAAACTCCAGTGTATACAAGCCCAGTCGCTCCAATCTTTCAACATATGACAGTCCCGCCGTTCCGGGAATTAACCTTGTGAACCTACACTGCACTCCCTCAATAGCAAGAACGTCCTTCCTCAAATTTGGAGACCAAAACTGCACACAATACTCCAGGTGGGGTCTCACCAGGGCCCTGGACAGCTGCAGAAGGACCTCTTTACTCCTATACTCAATTCCTCTTGTTATAAAGGCCAGCATGCCATTAGCTTTCCTCACTGCCTGCTGTTACCTGCATGCTTGCTTTCACTGCCTGATGTACAAGAACACCTAGATCTCTTAAACCCATCTGGATCTTGTGTTTGCTACCCAAGCTTTTCGTTCCCAAAGGTGTTAGCTCACATGAGACTCGTCTGAGTGAGGGCAGGATAGGCTAATGCTTACATAACCAGGTGGATAGACTAGAGGCCAGGCTTCAAATCCCACCACAGCAACGAGAACATTTAAATTCACCACAGTAACAAAACTAGGCATGTTTTTTTTAAAGAAAGCCTCACTTGTAGATGTTGAAACTGAGGGATACTCGTAAAAGCCCATCAGGTTTGGTAAGGTCCTTCAGGGATGGCAATCTGCTGCCCTCACCTGGCCTGGCAGATGCGTGACTGCCCATCCTCCTGTGTTTGAACTAACAAGGCTATCAGTATATCCAAGGGAAGGGTGTTGAGAATCAGCCGTGGTCTCAGCAACACTCCCAGCACAATGCTGCAATCTATGGCTTGTCCTGGCATTATGGTACCTCTCTGTTGGAGTCCTAGGACTCTCCATCACCATCCCTGTCGTAGAGTCACAGAACCATAGAGCACTACAGCAGAAAAACAGGCCCTTTGGCCCATCTAGTTGGTGATGAACTGTTATTCTGCCTGGTCCTATTGACCTGTACCTGGGTCAAAGCCCTCCAAACCCCTCCCATCCAGAATAACAGTTTGTTACTAACTGGATGGGCCAAAGGGCCTGTTTCTGTGCTGTAATGCTCTTATGATTCTGTGACAGCCCAAGGCAGCTCGCTTTCATCTGGATCTGCGTCTCCATGGCATTAGGCGCAGGCTAATTTCATGTAGGCTTCACCGTCATGGCCGGCACCTAATGCCATGGAGGCGAGGCTCCAGACGAAGGCGAGCCATCTTGGGCTGTTGAGTCATGGAGTCAGCGAGCGCCACAGCGCACAAACAAACCCTTGAGTCTGTCTAGTCCCATTGACCTCTCCTGGACCATAACCTTCCATACCCCTGCCATCCATGTCCTTATCCAAATTTCTCTGAAATGTTCAAATCGACCCCACGTCCACCACTTCTGCCGCAACTCATTCCACACTCACAACACCCTCTGAGTGAAGACTTTACCCCTCAGAGTGCCCTTAACTACTTCACCTTTCACCCTAACCATATGACCTCTAGTTCTAGTCTCTGAGAGGGAAAGCCTGTTTGCATTTACCCTATCTATGCCCCTGATAACTTTGTCTCTTTGTCAAACATCCCGTCGTTCTACTATACTCCAGGGAGTAAAGTCCTAACTTATTCCTATTAGATTCCTGTAGGTAATATTGATATCTTCCCAGAAACGCACGCAATACTCTGAATTTGTCCTTACCGATGTACCCAGCCACTGCGAGCTCTGGTTTTTCTGGTGCTCCAGGAGTGGCAGAGGCCATGGGAGGGGGGAAAGGAATGGACAATAAACCAGTTGGAGATGTTGAAAGGTCATGTAATTTCTCCACTGTCACCCCCTCCAGCCCTGACATGGTACCGGAGCAGGTACAATGTGAACGTCCAGGCGGAAATTGAGGAGATGCAGGAAGAGCAGCTGTCCTTGGTGTCTCTGGAAACGATCACCGTTTGGCAGCTCCTGACCGACGGGTCTGTACGCTGGCAGCTGGCCTCCATCGTGGTGATCAACATTGGCATGCAGCTCTCAGGGATTGACGCGGTGAGTGGGGCAGAGACCTTGCCATCTGAGAGTCATGAGATTCGAGGCACAGGGACATTAACTGGGACTGGTCCGGAAGGCTAGTTTGCCCACAACTAGAGGATCCTATCCAACACTGGTTGTCACAAGGATCCCAGAGAGGGAAAGGAGGGCTCCAAGGGTGTAATCTGAACTGCAGGGCTTGGCAGGAGAAGTCCAGGCTCTCAGCATGAGGAAGGTCGAGGGGAGGTTTGATGGAAGTAGACAAAGTCAACAAAACTCAAAGGGCTGGAAAAACTCAGCAGGTCAGGCAGCATCCACGGAGGGAAGTGGACAGTCAATGTTTTATGCTGAGACCCTTCACCTAAAGACTTTAAAGTAAGAGATTGACTTTATTTGTGACACATGCATCAAAACATAAAGAGAAAGGCATTGTTCGCATCAACGACCAACACAGTCCGAGGCTGTGCTGGGGGCAGCCCGCAAGTACCGCCGCTCTTCTGGCGTCAATATCACTCGCTAACCCTAAGCCATACATCGCTGGGATGTGAAGGAAACTGAAGCACCTTGAGGAAGCCCACAGGGTCACAAGCTCCTTCAGGGCAACAGTGCTGTGAAGCAGACAGCTAGCCACTATGGAGTGGGAGATGGAGGGGAGATCGCCAATATAGGCAGATGAAGGGAAGGATGGAGCAAGAGTTTGCAGGTTGTAGGTGGATCCAGGTGAGGAGGGATGATGGGTGGATGGAGGAGGGGAGAGTGGGAATAGTGACAGAGGCAGAGGTGATGGGTGGATCCAGGTGAGATGATGGGCAGATGGAGGTGGGGAGAGTAGGAATAGTGACAGAGATGGAGGTGATGGGTGGATTTAGGTGAGGAGGGATGATGGGCAGATGGAGGTGGGGAGAGTGGGACTAAGGACAACAACTGGGTGGTGATAGATGGACCAAGGTAGGATGGGTTTAGAGAGAGAATTAGTGGATGCCAGGTGCCACAGACATGGGTAAATGTGAGTTAAATGTTACAGGCGGCGGTGATGCAGCTAAAAACGAGAAACTAGGAATCCCGGTGGCTCTGTCAGCATCTTCACTGGGAAATTAACAGTTGACGTTTCAGAGTGGCGATGGTCGGGAGCTCACTGCTCATGGGCAAGCGGGGTGTGGATGCATCTTTCAGAGTCTGTAGGGGTGACTTTTGACCTCCGCTAGCAGCTGGAGAGTAGACCACGAGCTGAACCGTGGAGAGTGAGCGCTATGCCCGGAGTGGTGAGTGTGAGGAGGGTTCTACACACGGTTACACACCATTCCCTAGAGTGGGGCAGGCGTGAACACTCACTCCCGGCCTCTGCGCATTGATTTTCAGCGGTCTGAGCCGGAGGCCGATCATGGAGTTAAAGCACAGAAACAGACCTTTCGGGCCATTTAGTCTGTGCCAAACTTATTCTGTCTATTCCCATGGATCTGCATCTGGACCATCCATAGCCCTCCATAACATTCCTCTCCCCCCCCCCCCCCAACCATGTACTTGTCCAAACTTCTCTTAAATGTTGCAATTAAACCTGCATCCACCACTTCTGCTGGCAGCTCGTTCCACACTCTGAGTGAAGGAGATCCCCCTCAGGTTCCCCTTAAATATTGCACCTTTCACTCTTAATCTATCGCCTCTAGTTCTCATCTCACCTAACCTCAGTGGAAAAGGCCTGCTTGCATTTACTCCATCTATCCCCCTCGTAATTTTGTATGCCTCTATCAAATCTCCCCTCATTTCCTTGTCTCAGGGAACAAAAGTCCTAATCTACTCAACCTTTGTCTATAACTCAGATCCTCAAGTCCTGGCAACATCCTTGTAAATTTTCTCTGTTCTCTTTCAATCTTATTGATATCTTTCCTGTAGATAGCTGACCAGAACTGCACACAGTACTCCAAATTAAGCCTCACCAACGTCTTATACAAGTTCAACATAACATCCCAACTCCTGCACTCCGTACTCTGATTTATGTAGGCCAATGTGTCCCAAATTCCCCTATCTACCTGTGGCACCATTTTCGAGGAATTATGGATCTGTATTCCCACATCTTTTTGTTCTAACGCACTCCTCAGTGTCCTGCCACTTACAGTGCAAGTTCCACGCTGGTTGGCCCTCCCAAAGAGCAACACCTTGCACTTGCCCGCTTTAAGTTCCACCTGCCGTTTTGCAGCCAGTTTTCCCAGCTGGTCCAGATCCAGCTGCAGGTTTGGAGAGTCTTCCTTACCGTCCACTACACCGCCAGTCTTGGTGTCATCCGCTAATTTACTGATGCAGTTTGCCAGTGATTCTGTTTGTGTTTCAGATTTGGTTCTACACCAGCAGCATATTTGAGCACGCTGGCATTCCCGAGCCATACATCCAGTACATCACCGTAGGCACAGGGGCCATCGAAGTGGTGGTAGGACTGATCGGGGTGAGTAACAGTGACTGACCGCATCACCAGCAGTGACCGGGAACAGGCGGTGGTGGAAATGGCTGCATCTGTAGAGAGAGACATGAGTTCAAAGTACATTTATTATCAAAGTATTTATAGCATACACAGCCTTGAGATTCATCTCCATGCGGGCAGCCACAAAGCAAAAACACATGATCAAATCTGTGAGAAACCTCACACCAGAAAGATGATCAAATCCGTGAGAAACCTCACACCAGAAAGATGATCAAATCCGTGAGAAACCTCACACCAGAAAGATGATCAAATCCGTGAGAAACCTCACACCAGAAAGATGATCAAATCTGTGAGAAACCTCACACCAGAAAGGTTATCAAATCCAATATGTGAGAAAAGAGTCAGTGCCGAGGCGAGGTCCAACGGCTGCAGGCCGCAGCCACGGAGTCAGTGCCGAGGCGAGGTCCAACGGCTGCAGGCCGCAGCCACGGAGTCAGTGCCGAGGCGAGGTCCAACGGCTGCAGGCCGCAGCCACGGAGTCAGTGCCGAGGCGAGGTCCAACGGCTGCAGGCCGCAGCCACGGAGTCAGTGCCGAGGCGAGGTCCAACGGCTGCAGGCCGCAGCCACGGAGTCAGTGCCGAGGCGAGGTCCAACGGCTGCAGGCCGCAGCCACGGAGTCAGTGCCGAGGCGAGGTCCAACGGCTGCAGGCCGCAGCCCCGGAGTCAGTGCCGAGGCGAGGTCCAACGGCTGCAGGCCGCAGTCACGGAGTCAGTGCCGAGGCGAGGTCCAACGGCTGCAGGCCGCAGCCACGGAGTCAGTGCCGAGGCGAGGTCCAACGGCTGCAGGCCGCAGCCACGGAGTCAGTGCCGAGGCGAGGTCCAACGGCTGCAGGCCGCAGTCCCGGAGTCAGTGCCGAGGCGAGGTCCAACGGCTGCAGGCCGCAGCCACGGAGTCAGTGCCGAGGCGAGGTCCAACGGCTGCAGGCCGCAGCCACGGAGTCAGTGCCGAGGCGAGGTCCAACGGCTGCAGGCCGCAGCCCCGGAGTCAGTGCCGAGGCGAGGTCCAACGGCTGCAGGCCGCAGCCCCGGAGTCAGTGCCGAGGCGAGGTCCAACGGCTGCAGGCCGCAGCCACGGAGTCAGTGCCGAGGCGAGGTCCAACGGCTGCAGGCCGCAGCCACGGAGTCAGTGCCGAGGCGAGGTCCAACGGCTGCAGGCCGCAGCCACGGAGTCAGTGCCGAGGCGAGGTCCAACGGCTGCAGGCCGCAGCCACGGAGTCAGTGCCGAGGCGAGGTCCAACGGCTGCAGGCCGCAGCCCCGGAGTCAGTGCCGAGGCGAGGTCCAACGGCTGCAGGCCGCAGCCCCGGAGTCAGTGCCGAGGCGAGGTCCAACGGCTGCAGGCCGCAGCCCCGGAGTCAGTGCCGAGGCGAGGTCCAACGGCTGCAGGCCGCAGCCCCGGAGTCAGTGCCGAGGCGAGGTCCAACGGCTGCAGGCCGCAGCCACGGAGTCAGTTCAGTGCCGACTTTAACTCCCAGAGGCTCGGTGGGGGGTGGGGGGTTTTGGGCAATTTAAAAACCTCTAAACCTGGAACCTGCTTCGACAGAGCTGGGGCAAGGAGTGGGGAACCAGGCAGAGGCAGAAGAAGGGTTGGTTGTTTTACACAAAGCTTCAAATTAGAAGTGGGAGGGGTCACTCGACCCCTCAAGCCTCCCCCACTATTCAGTAATATCATGACCGTTCTGAATGTAGCCTCATTCCAGCCAACCCCATTGACCTTCCCTCACTACTTGAACGTGCCTACTGCCACCTTAGCAATGCTGAAAAGCCCTTCCTGACTGCCCTCTGCGGAGGGACTCGGAGGCACAGAACCCAGAGTCAGATTTATTACCAGTGTTTCACACAACATGGAGTGTGACGTTTTGCGGCAGCAGTACACGGCAAACACATTAAAGAAGTCGTTATAAATTACAAAATAAATGAATAAACAGTCCGAAACAAAAGGAACAATGAGGCAGTGTTGACGAGTTCGTGGAACGTTCAGGAGTCTGCTGGTCGAGGGGAAGAAGTTGAGGGTTCATTTTACTTCCTCCATGATGGTAGTTCCAAACTCAAAAGCACCTCTTCTCTATCTTGAGTGTATGAGCCCTTATTTTTAACCAGTGTCCCACTAGTTTCGGTTTCTTCCACAAGAGGGACAAGATACCACAGAAGTTATGTTTCGATCAATCTGCCTCTCACTGTCCTAAGCTGTGGGTGATACAATCCCTGCCAGTCCAAACTCTCTTCATTAAAAAAATCCTGCTCGTCTCAGGTATCAGCAGCTAGTTTGTATGTTTCTCTCATGACCATGTGAATTTCCTCTGGGTGCTCCAGTTTCCTCCCACATTCCCGCATGGGCTTGTAGTTTAATAATCATCATCATTCTCGTCCTCATCCGTCTTCTACCTGGTGTTAAGGGCAGCGATGAAGGTGCTCCATCTCTGGCAGCAATCACAGCTTCCTTCCTTGTGTCAGTATAGAAGGATTCTTCACTGCTATTTCTGTAACAATTTTGTTTGACCTCTCTTGGTCTGGCCTCTACCCTTTGACCTGTTTGGCATGGTTGACCCTACCAGGAGCCAAAGCATAAAGCCCTGACTCCAGCCAACATAGCTCTCCAGGTCACTGAGTCAAGCAAAACTCCAATACCAGCGACAAGGTTGTGGTCCTCTTGGCGGGTTCATTGGCCACATGGGTATAATTGGGTGGTATGGGTTTGTTCGGTTGGAAGTACCTGTTACCGTATTGTATCTCCAAATAAATCAAAATAAACCTTCGCTGAAATACTCCCAATGTATCAGAACGCCCTTCCTTGAATAAAGAAAAGCAACATAGATGTGGTCTCACTACAATGAAGCATAACTTCCTGAGCTTCCCCTAGGAACAAATGAAAATATTCTGAATGTTTCCCCAATTACAAACGTACTCTTCTCTGTGGAAAAAAAGATTAAAGATTGGCTTCATTTACTTTGAAACGTCGAAACATACCATGAAAGGCATCGTTTGTGTCATTGACCCACACAGTCGGAATATGTACCGGGGGCAGCCTGTAGGTGCGGCCATGCTTCCCGTCCGCAGGTTACTAACCCTTCCTTGGAAAGCAGGAGGACACCAGAGCACCTGGAGGAAACTCACACAGTCATAGTGAGCGTGCACGAGCTCCTCACAGACAGCAGCAGGAATTGAACCCAAATCGCTTTTAAAAGCTACGGTCAATTATGGATAACTCTGAACATCCTCTACATAGCACCATCCAGAGACAGAGAAGCAGTTTCAGCGACAGGTTACTATCGATGCAATGCTCCTCAGACAGGATGAAGAGGTCAATACTCCCCAATGCCATTAGGCTTTACAATTCTACCGCCAGGACTTAAGAACTTTTTAAAAGCTATTATTAATGCTTTTTGAGATAGTGATTTAGATGCATATCATATTTTTTTACTGAGTTAAGTATTGTATGTAATTAGTTTTGCTACAACAAGTGTATGGGACATTGGAAAAAAGTTGAATTTCCCCATGGGGATGAATAAAGTATCTATCTATCTATGTTGTAAAACTTTATACTAGCCACTACTTTGAACATTAAAGTTTCTCACACAGAGGATGGAATAAGCGGCCTGGTGCAGTGGTAGAGACAGATACGACCACAAGGCTTTAAAGACATTTGGACGTGAATAGGAAAACTTCAGAGGGACATGGGCCAACATGGGATTAGCTCAGGTAGATGTCTTGGTGAGCATGGATGTAATGGGCCGAAGGGCCTGCTTTTGTGCAGTGTTTCACTGTGATTGCATGACAACACCACTCATTACATCTTGCCAAACAGAAAGTAACTCAGTGATGTTTGTAGTGTGCTGCTGCTGCTGGTGTTTGGGGCAGCAATGAAAGTCCTCCATCTCTGGCAATGTTCAGGGTCTCCTTCATCACGTCAGTAGCTTCCTCTCAGTTTTCACTGCTGTCAGTCATACAAGTCCCGGGTGGAGACTCAGGAATACCGTCGCACTCAGATGCAGAAGGATTCTTCGTTGTTGTTTCCATAACAATGTTGTCTTGCCACTCAGGGTTGTTGCCCTGAGCTGAACCCCTGAACCTGGAGGACCGGTGGACCACTCTTAGTCTGGCCTCTACCCTTTGACCTGTTTGGCGTGGGTGACCCCTACCAAGAGCCAATGCACAAAGACCTGACTCAAACCAACACAGGTCACTGGGCCATTGAGGCAGGCAAGTCTCCGAACTCTACGACAAGGTTCTGGTCCTCTTGGAGGTATGTTCATAGTAGCATAGAATGCTGGAGGAGCTCAGCAGGTCAGGCAGCATCAACTAGAGCATCTACAAAACAGTCAATGATTCAGGCCAAGACCCCTCATTACACTATGTTCATTCCTCTCTAGTTGTTCTTCTGGCTTTTTTTTAAACTGGGTTTCTGTGGATTTCCAGCATCTGCAGAATCTCTAGTGTTTATAATTCATGTCTGCCTTCCTCTATCTTTCAGTCCAGGTGAAGTGTCTTGACCAGAAACGTTGAGTGCCCATTCCCCACTCCTCAATAAATACCGCATGACCCGTTGCAATTCTTCAGCAGTTTATTTTCTTCTGCTCCAGATTACCACATCTGCAGTCTCTTGAGTCTCTGCTAATTTGTGCCCACTCTCTACTTCGTGATAGCCTGTCCATCCCCTCTCCTCACCAACACACCCCCTCCCGCCCACAGAGCTGTTACTTTCTACTCCAACCTCTGATCCTTCATCTTATCAACATCCTTTGAGAAACCTAGGCATTTTACCTAGGTGTAGTTCCCTGGTATTCACATTGCCTGTCACTTCCCCAAAGAACTCCAATAACTGGGTCAAATGTAACTTCCATTTCACTGAACCGCATTGTCTTTGCCTGCTTCCCTCCTAAATGCCGAATTTAATAACAGTTTCTACAATTTCCCACTGGCAGATGTTACACTAACTACCTTGTGTTATTCTAGGTATAGAGAACAGAATCAGAATCAGGTTTATTATCACTAACATATGTTGTGAGATGTGTTGTTTTGTGGCATCGATACAGAGCAAGACGAGAAGTACTATAAGTTACAATAAAACTAAGCAAATACTGTGAAAGAGAAATAGCGAGGTAGTGTCCGCGGTGAGGTAGTGTGCGTAGTGAGGTAGTGCTCATAATGTGAGAGGAAAGGAAGGAATGCATACAAGCTAGCATTCTTTCCCCATCTCTATCACCCCTCATCCCCTACTTTCCTTACCCCCTTCTCATACTCACTCTCTTCCTCCTGTCTCTTCCACCCCTCTTTTCCCACTCTCATCCCCATTCACCCTCCCTTCCTCTCTCTCACCCCCAGTACTCCCCCTCTTCCCATTCTCTCCTACCCACTCCTTCCCCATTTCACCCTTCTGTACCCCCTCTTTATCCCCTTTCTATTCCCTTTCTGTATCCTCACCTCTGTATCCCCCCTTTCCCCTCTCCTCTTCCTCCCTCTTTCCCCTTCCCCTCTCTTCCCCTTCCCCTCTCTTCCCCTTCCCCTCTCTTCCCCTTCCCCTCTCTTCCCCCTCCCCTCTCTTCCCCCTGTTCTTTTCTCTTTCCTCCTATCTTCCTATCTCCCCCTTTTCCCATTCCCCCTTCTCTTCCCCCCCCCCACTTTTGTACCCACCCTTTTGTTCACCTTCCCTTCCCCAATATCACTCTCCCTCTTCTCTGTTGCCTTTCATCTCTCTCGCCTTACATTTCCCCCTTTGCCAACTCCCCCCACCTCTCTGGGTTTATTCTGTACACTGCCCTTCCCTGTTGAACCAGGGCCTGACATCGCTATATAACACTGAATAAGGTTTCTGACAACTAAAGAGACTGATGCTGGTGTTTTGGTTCCCAGGAGTGAAATTACCTGCTGTATTTTGCCTTTAATAAACAGAAGACAGTGCAGAATTTGGATTGAATCCTCTCACATGGTCTGTGCTAAAACTCCATTCCTGACGTGCTGGCAGTTATAAGACCCTTCGATGGCCTGGGCTTTAACCTCAGCCTGTACAGTTACTCAAGGAAACTGCCAGCGCTGTCATCATTATCGGCCCTGGGTGTCCACACCAATGTTACCCAGCAGAGTTGAGAGGATTGGTTATAAAATTACAGCCATTTGTTAAACTCTCTCTCCAACCTTCTTCCCCCTAAACTCCTTATTTGTCTTCACCTCCTGCTGCTCAAAGTCATTTGCATAGACTACAGGGGGCCTGCTGCATGTTGAAGGTTCATCCTGTGATTAACTACCAGGGAGACGGAGGTACGAGGCTTTAGTTATGTGGAGAGAGTGGGGAAGCTGAGACTTTACTCCTCGGTGCAGATAAGGTGACGGTGGGGAGGGAGAGACTGCCTCTTAAAACGGGAATTGGGTGCCAGGGAAAGGGGTGGGTGAGAGAGGGGAATGGAGAGTGGGTTGAGATGGAAAATGATGGGTGGGGGTGTGTGGGATAGAACATAGCGCTGTACAGCATAGTACAGGCCATGGTGCAGTTCTAATATACTGTATATAAACCTACTCCACGATCAATCCGACCCTTCACTTCTATGCAGAAAATAACCCTCCATTTCTCAATCTTCCATGTGGCCACCTTAAATGTGTTTGCCTCTACCCTAACCACTGGCATTGTGTTCCACACACACAGGTTTTATAACCAGAGGCTACCTCCAACATCCTCCATATACTTTCCTTGAATCACCTTTAAAATTGTACCCTCTTGTATCCTCCCTGGGACAAAGGCGATAGCTGTCCAATTTATCTATGACCAGAGAGAGAAAGAGGTGAAGAGAGGGTGAGGAGAGGGTGGAATAGAGAAGAGAGAAAGTGGGGAGAGAAAGACAGAAGGATGGAGAGAGGGGGAGGGTGGGATAAAGAAAGCAGAGAGGGAAGGATAGAGGGATAGTGAGGGAAAATGACAAAGAGAGGAATGGAAAGGGGAACAGACGGAGAAAGCAGGGAAAATGGAAAGAGGTGGGCAGAGAGAAAGAAAGTGGGAAGAGCAAGAAGGAGGGATGGTGAGGTAAAGGCAGGATGGAGAGAGGGGGAATAGACAAAGAGGAAGTGGTGAGAGAGGGAGAGTATAGAGAAAGGAGGGTGCAGAAAAAGCCAAGGCTCAGAGAAGGACTGCAATACCGAAGGAATGTAATATTGCAATCTGGAATGTGTTGTTCAAGGTGCCAGTATGAATAAATTCAAGGTAAATGGGTAGAGTGTACAGGTTTTTGGTGACAGAGTATTGAAACTAGTTATGTCACATTTGAAAATGGTAGGTTGGACTCCTTTGGCAAAATGATCAGCTACTTTGATACCCCTGCTCAAGGTGCCCGGAATAGATACTGGAGATAGATACGTTATTGATCCCAAAGGAAATTACAGTGTCAAAGTACCATTACAAGTGCACAGATATGCAAATATTAGAAGAGAAGTGAGAAATAATTTAAAAAAAGTTTTAAAAAAAAGTAAGTTATCTCAAACAGTCTAACAGGAGGGGTCCATCACTTCCCCGGCTATAGGTTGACCCATTATAGAGACTAATGGCCGAGGGTAAGAATGACCTCATATAGCACTCTTTGGAGCAGCGCAGTTGTCTTAGTCTTTACTAAAAGTGCCCCTCTGTTCAGCCAAGGTGGCATGCAGAGGGTGAGAAACATTGTCCAGAACTGCTGGGATTTTCTGTCGGGTCCTTTGTTCCACCCCAGCCTCCAGTGATCCAGTTTGACTCCTGTAACAGAGCCAGCCTTTCTGATCAGTTTATTGAGTCAGTTGGCATCACCCGTGTTGATGCCATTGCCCCAGCACACCACCACATTGGAAGATTGTACTGGCAACAACAGACCGGCACAACATGTGGAGAGGCCTGCACACTCCAAAGGACCTCAGTCTCCTCAGGAAGTAGAGGCAACTCTGGCCCTTCTTGTACACGGCCTCTGTGTTGGTGCTCCACTCAAGTCTGTCATCTAGGTGCACCCCCAGATACTTGTTGGTCCTCACCACATCCATGTCCTCACCATCAATAGTAACAGGGAGCAGTGCAGTCTTAGTCTTCCTAAAGTCCATCACCATCTACTTTGTCTTACTGATGTTGAGCTGCAGATGATTCAGCTTGGACCATTTGACAAAGTCCTCCACCAGGGCCCTGTATTCATCCTCCCATCCTCCCGTTATACACCCAATTATTGCTGAGTTGTCAGAGAATTTAGTGTTGTGTCTAAAGTCCGAGGTATACAGGGTAAACAGGAAGGGAGCCAATACAGTCCCCTGTGGGGCCCCAGTGTTGCTTATAGCCATGTCTGACACACAGCTCTGAAGCTGCACAAACTGTGGTCTGCCGGTCAGGTAGTCCATTATCCAGGGTACAATGGAAATGCCAGTCTGCACTGAACGGAGCTTTACCCCAGAAATGAGGGCTGTATGGTATTGAAAGCACTTGAGAAATCAAAAAACAGGATCCTCACAGTGCTGCACTGCTATTCCAAATGGGATTACACTCTGTTCAGCAGGTAGGTGACAGCATCGTCGAGTCCAATGTGCTCCCGGTAGGCAGGCTGAGGGCTGATCTGACCAGGGTCAAAGATAAACCAGGATCAGCCTCTCCAGGGTCTTCAAAATGTGTGAGATCAGGGCCCTGGACTGTAGTCATTAAAGACTTTCGGTTGAGCTTACTTGGGTACTGGGACCACGTATGATTTTTTTCCACACAGTCGGGACCCTTTCCAGGCTGAGACTCAGATTGAGAATGGGCTGGAGAACTCCACACAGCTGCTCAGCACACTCCTTCAGGACCCTGGGGTTCACACCGTCCGGTCCCAATGCTTCGCCGTGTCTGAGTTTCCCCAGAGCCTTTCTCACCCGCTCAGTAGGTGAAAGGGGTGGAGGGAGGAGTCGTAATCCTGTGAACTTCTCGTGACCAGCACCACAGGACACTCTGGCAGCCAAACTCGACCCAGTAGTGAATGAATTCCAGCCCATGGTAACCTCTCTCATACATCCATCATTCTACCTGACCAGATCGCAGGATATATCCCACACCTGGGGGGTGGGTCTGTTATTCTATATATAAACCCCTGAACTCCTGGCTTCGATCCCAGCCTGTATCCCACTCCTGGGGATCTGTTATTCTGTATATAAACCCCTGAACTCCTGGCTTCGATCCCAGCCTGTATCCCACTCCTGGGGATCTGTTATTCTGTATATAAACCCCTGAACTCCTGGCTTCGATCCCAGCCTGTATCCCACTCCTGGGGATCTGTTATTCTGTATATAAACCCCTGAACTCCTGGCTTAGAATCTGCTCTCTAACTTATTCTCGGGCACATGCTATTCTGTATAAACATCATGGTCTCCCCGTTATTCTTCACATTTTCCAGTGGATGGGCATTTCCCTGACTGGCCTCTGAACTCACTGTGGTGTTGATCCACACCTGTCCTGCCTCTGGAATATAAAAGTAAGGGTATAATGCTGATGCTCTATAAGGCATTAGTTAGACCACAACTGGAGTATTGTGAGCAGTTTTCAACAGATTCAAAGTATAATTATTACCTAAGTTTTGGGCCCCATATCTGAGAAAGGATGTGCTGGCATTGGAGAGGGTCTAGAGAGTTTCACAAGAATTGACCCCAGGAATGAAAGGGTTAACGTATGAGGAGTGTTTGATGGCTTTGGGCTTGTACTCGCTGGAGTTTAGACAAATGAGGAGAGAATTTCACTGAAACTTAACAAATATTGAAAGGCCTAGGTAGAATGGACGTGGTGAGGATGTTTCCAATAGTTTTAGAGTGGTTACGTTGAGTTCTTCTCCGATCTTGGCAATTTACTTGAAAATGTTTCACCACCATATGAGGAGACATCAGTGTGCTGTTGATTGTAGTGTGTCCTCCAAATGTTTGGCCCTTATACACATCAATCAGCTGATTGGTTGTCATCTCTGAAACTCAATTGTGATGTAAGGAGGAAATCTCGTTGCTGATTGGTTGTGCAGTGAACTTTATGCATTGTGGTCTGGAATTTTGCCCACATTGGCTCATAAATGGAATCGAGGTCAACATGTTTGTTTTCAGAATTGATCGCGGAAAACCAGGCTTCCAGGAACTCTCGTGCATACCGTGTGTTCACTTGCGCTATGAGTCTCACTGATGCCCAGTGAAATTTGTGCCCCCCCGCCCTTGATCTTCACGGGTAGAGATGAGGGAGAGTTGGTCACGCCGCTTCACAGCCAGCTGATGTTCAAAGATCCTTGTGGACAGTTTTCTCCCAGTTTGGCCAACGTAATATGTGCTGCAATCCCCACATTGGATTTGATAGACTACATTGGTCTTGTTCAATATCTTGGGAGAGTCTAGGACCACAGCCTCAGATAATACAAGGATGCCTCTTTAGAACAGAGATGAGGAGGAATTTCTTCAGCCAGAGGATGGTGAATCTGTGAAATTCATTGCTGTGGAGACCAAGTCACTGAGTATATTAAAAGCGGAGGTTGATGTTCTTGATTAGGAAGTGTCAAAGATTATTGGAAGAAGACAGGAGAATGGGGTTGAGTGGGAAAGTAAATCAGCCACGATTGAATGACAGTGCAGAGTCAGTGGTCTAAATCTGCTCCTACTGTTTGTCTTATGATTGTTCACAACCTTTGTGTTCCCTTTGTGACCCAGAGTTTAATCATTGAGAGGGTGGGGAGACGCCCGCTTCTGATTGGTGGATTCGGCTTCATGGGATTGTCCAGTGCTGGCATAACGATGACGTTACTGCTTCAGGTAACTTCGCTTTCTCATGTGTTTACAAAGCTGCACTGGTCACTGCACACAGGCGCCCCACTCTGTCCAGGCTCCCACTCGCCCTCCGGCCCCACACTCACCAAGCTGAGCCGGAATGAAAGGGAGTTCTGCATTCAGAGGTGGCACAATAGCGTTGTGGTTAGTGTAGCACTATTACAGCACCGGAGCCCTGGTTCGATTCGCACCAGCTGTCTTTAAGGAGTTTGTATGCTCTCCTCGTGAACACGCGAGTTTCCTCATGCATTCCAGGACATATTGATTGGGGTTAGTAAAGTTTGGGCACCAAAAGCGTGGCAACGCTTGCCGGCTGTCCCAAGTGGGTTAATTACACATTATAGTTGCAAGATTGGGAGATGGTGATTTCAAGCTGAGGTTCATAGGAACTTTGCAGAGGGTAGTGAATCTCTGGGACTCTCCTACCCGTGGAAGTTAGGAGGCTCAGTGGAGACACCAGAGTCTGTATGTGCTGGACTCTGGATAAATTCAGCAGGTTCAGCAGCATCTGTGAGGAGAGAAATATTGTTGATGTTTACCATCATTTACCTCTCTACCATCAGAGAGGAGAAACAGCAGCCTCAGCGTTTCTCAATAGTGAATGAACCTATGAAAACTACCTCATTTTTTGCTACTTATGTAGATTTTTATATTTCTTGTTGTAATTAATTGTGTTTTATGCAGGTGGGGTGGCATTGTGATGGGGTGGGAGGGAGTGAATAAAGAGAAGGGATAGGAGGTTGACGTTCAGCTGGGTTGGGAGGAGGTGGGGTAGGGTGGACGTGATGGGATGGTATTTCGTATGTATTGTACCCCACAGCTGCCGCAAAAACAATAGATTTCATGACGTGTCACTGATAATAAACCTGATTCCGATTCCGATTGTAATCGGGCCACGAGGTTCCTCCAGCAGACTGGGTGTTGTTCGTAAAGGCCGGATCACTGGAGAGGGAGATAGGTTTTTCAGAATTTGAGTGATGGGCAGACTGGCAGGCAGGAGGAGACAGATTGTCCTTGGGCAGGGGGTGGGATGAGGGTCAGAGTGGCCACTCCTGCCCTTCTTGCTCTACCTGATCTAAGGATGTCATGAAACGGCCCTCAGCCTCTGGACATCTGTCCCAGCAGTAGAAACGTTGACGCTTCTAGGCCTCTTGTGAGGGAGGTGAGAAGGGGACATTCCACACCGAGTGAGGGTGGAGGGTTTGTGCTGTTAAAGTGGAGAGGGTTTAGAGAAGATTGACCCAAGTTGTTTGAAATCATTAATGTTTGGTAACTGTGATTAAAAATTATTAGCAACACACACAAGATGCTGGAGGAACTCAGCAGGCCAGGCAGCATCGATGGAGAGAATACAGTCAACATTTTGGGCCAAGACCCTTCATTAGGACTGGAAAAATAAGATGAGAAGTCAGAGTAAGAAGTTGGGGGGTGGGGGGACGAAGAAGCACAAGGTGGTAGGTGATAGGAGAGGGGAGGGGTGAAGTAAAGGGCTGGAGAAGGGGGAATCTGACAGGAGAGGATAGAAGACCATGGAAGAAAAGGAAGGGGAAGGAACACCAGAGGGAGGTAAGAGAGGGAAACAGGAATGGGGAATGGTGAAGGATGGGGGGGGGGCAATTACCAGAGGTTTGAGAAATCGATGTTCACACCACCAGGTTGGAGGCTACCGAGACATAATGTAAGGTCTTGCTCCTCCATCCTGAGTGTGGCCTCTTCGTGGACTGACATGTCGGATTGGGAATGTGTGGTTTTCGGGAAATCTGGCATTTACTGGCCCGGACAGATCGATTGCAGGCGTTGGAGAGAGAATTACAGAGTTGTGGAAGTGACTGGCACAGGGACACCAGGTCCCATTCCCAATCCGACCTACCAGTCCATGCCCTCCTCGACTGCCACGGAGACCACACTCAGGTTACACCTTATATTCCGTCTGGGGAGCCTCCAGCGAGATGGCATGAATATCGATTTCCCAAACTTCCAGTAATAGCTCTCCCTCCCTTTCACCATTCCCCATTCCTGTTTCCCTCTCTCACCTTATCTTCTTACCAGCCCATCACCTCCCTATGGTGCTCCTCCCCCTTCCCTTTCTCCCATGGGCTTCTACCCTCTCCTATCAGATTCCCCCTCCAGCCCTTTATCTCTTTCACCAATGTCCCAGCTCTTTACTCCAACACCTCCCCCCTCCCAATTTCACCTATTACCCACTACCTTGTACTTCTTCCTTCTCTCCCCCTACCTTCTCATCTTTTATTCCAGTCCTGATGAAGGATCTCGGCCTGATGCTGCCTGGCCTGCCGAGCTCCCCCAGCATTTGCGCGTGTTGCTTTGATCGTTATTACTCTGTTCACCGTCGCACGCTGTCTTTGTGGAGTTTGGTTGCGGTTGATATGACCTGGGGCGGGACTAGCTCGCGGGTGGGCTGTGGCATGACCTGCGAGCACCGGTGACTGACTCACTCCCACTCTCGCTGTGTTGCAGGTTCCCTGGATGCACTACGCTAGTGTCGCCTGTGTGGTGGGGATCATCACGGGCTTCTGCATCGGTCCAGGTATGGGACTAGACTTCTGAGACCAAAACCCACCCCATCCTAATGTCAGGCTTCCTCTTTTCTCTCCTCCGACCACAGCCTATCACTATTTACCCCTGTACTACCGTATCCCAATTTCACCCTCCCACCTCCTTCTACCTCAACCCTCCTACCCCATTGCACCACAACCTAACCCTTATCACCATCCATCCAGTTACCCCAACTCCCACCCCATCCTATCACCCTTCCACCACTCTCCCCTTCCCTCCCATCATCATTCACACCCTCCTACCTTCTACCACCGCAGCCCACCCCTTCCATCCCTCCCACCTTCTCACACCCTTGCTCACCTCAACCCACCTTCCCCCAGCCTCCCCCAGGGTGACCTGTCGTGTGTGTTCTCCTCAGTGTAGGGAGAGTGGGCTGGGCTGACGAGGATCAGGTAGGCTATAACCTGGCCCAATAGTGTCCACTCACCTGGCGTCTTTGAATCTCCTTCCACGAGCTCCTGTGTAGCACAGCGAAGGCCCAAAGGAGGTTGGCGTGGGAGAGGGGTGGGAAGTTAAACTCCGACCCACTCACAGGAGCTCAAGTTGATCATTGTGAGCAGAGTGCAGGTCCTTGCTCCTGGTGCTCTCCTCCCACGTCCGTCCTCGGCCTTCTCCGTTGCTACCGAGAGGCTAGGCACAACAGAGGAACGTCTCACATTGCACTTGCGGTGCAAGGAGGAACGCTGAGTTTCTCGGATCAGCTGATCCACCTCCCCGATGCTCTGCACCCGTACGCACCCCGTTTTCTGTCCTTCTGTTCACCCTTCTCACCCTCTACCCCCAACAAGAGAAAATCTGCAGATGCTGGAAATTCAAGCAACACACGCAAAATGCTGCAGGAACCCAGTAGGCTAGGCAGCATATACGGAAAGGAGTACAGTCAACGTTTTGGGCCGAGACCCCTTGGGCTGGTCCCTCTACCCCCCCCCCCCCCCCCCCCACACACCTGGATTCCCTCTCAGTCCAATACGTGAAATATAAACCTACACGTCCTGCCTCCACAGTCGCTGCCTGACCCCCTATGTTGTTTTTTTAATTGATTTTTTTATGCATTTCTACAAACCAACTACAAGGAAAAAAATCCAACAGCAAAATGAAGATTAATACAGTGCAAAATAAACATATCAATTGTATAATTCTTAACAATAAGTAAAGAGCACCCAGAATAAAATCAAAAAGTTAGTATCCTCCCCTCCCTCCCACTATGAAACTCCAGGCCAACCATTACAATATGTAAAAAAAATATAAAGAGAGTATTCAACCCCCCCCCCCACAAAACTGTAAATATGAATTAAAAAAAGAATAATAATGCCTACTACCAAACTATAATGTAATTTCCATCAAAAAGAAACCGTAAAACTTAGAGGGGAAAAAATGCTGGAAGTAAAAAGAATAAGCTTAATCTAAAGAGGAGTTATGAAAGAAAAGGTCCCCACACCTTTTGAAATTTTATGTCCGAACTGAGAAATGAATAATGAATTTTTTTAAAGGTCTAAACAGGACATAGTATCATTAAGCCATTGAGCATGAGTGGGTGGGGCAACATCTCTCCATCTAAGGAGAACTAAGCATCTAGCCAAAAGAGAGGCAAAAGTTAATGTTCGGCATTTAGTCAGACTCAAATGCATGTCGGCCTCACCCAAGGTACCGAAAAGGGCAATCAGAGGATTAGGTTCTAAGTGGCAATAAAGAAGATGGGATAAAGATTTTTAAAAACTTCTCTCCAGAATTTCTCTAGACTAGAACAAGCCCAGTACATATGGATAAGAGAAGCCTCACCACCTTACACTTGTCACAAACAGGACTAATGTCAGGATAAAACTGCAACAATTTTGTTTTAGACACGTGAGCCCGATGTACAACCTTGAACTGTAAAAGACAGTGACGAGCACATAAAGAGGTTGAATTAACTGACTTAAGAATCGAATCTCAAACCACATCAGCTAAAGAAATATTTAGATCATGCTCCCAAGCAGTTCTAATTTTATCAAAGTGGGCATGCCTCAAGGTCACTAATTTATCACGAATAAAAGATATTAAGCCTTTGCCCAATGGATTAATACAAAGAAACAGGTCCACAACATTTTTCTTGGGCATCTCAGGAAAATTAGACAATAAAGGGTTAATGAAATGTCTAATTTGAAGGTATCTAAAAAAGTGGGTATTAGGTAGATTAAACTTTGCAGAGAGTTGTTGAAAAGTTGCAAAACGATTATCTATGAAAAGATCTTCAAAGTGCCTAATGCCCTTTCTAGAGCAATCATGAAATGTTAACTCTTGCATAGAAGGTAGGTAAAGATGATTGTGTAAGATAGGACGAGAGAGAGAGAGAGAGAGAGAGAGAGAGAGAGAGAGAGAGAGAGAGAGAGAGAGAGAAAGCATGAAGGCCGTTAACTTTTCTAAACTGAGCCCATATTCTCAGAGTATGTCTAATAAGAGGATTAACAATTAGTCTAGGCAAGCGACAAGGAAGTGCAGATCCAAAAAGTGCAGAAATAAAGATATTCAGAAGAGTTCAACGGACTCCCTACGTTACAGTCATGCAGCTTGGAAAGAGGCCCTTTGGCCCAACTCTGCTAGTCCCAGTTGCCCGTGTTCAGTCCGTAACCCTCCAAGCCCCACCCCTCCACCTCCCTATCCAAATACCTCACAAGTGTTGCAATTGTACCCACCTCGACCACTTCCTCTGGCAGCTCCTTCCAGGTACTCACTGCCCCCTGAGTAAGTAAATTACCTCTCAGGTCTCTTTTAAGCACACCCTCCTCTTATCCTGTAATCTTCCAGGGGCTGTTTTTCTTTGTTGCAGGTTCTACAGGTGACTTCCAGCACCTGTGCCCCCTTCCTTGATCTCCCTGTTTCTACCTCGGGAGGCAAACTCTCGACCAACAAGGTGTCCACCTGCACTCTCCGCAGTCAGCAGCCCAGCCTGTCTCCCGGGTCCTCGTGACATAACGCTGAGCAGAGGGAGCCATTCCTTTACATAGAACACATCCTCTTTAAGTGAAAGCCTTAGAGCTGATCAAACTGCAGACGCCTCCCTACCATCCAGGAGCCCACAGTAGTACTGAGTCAGAGGAGACCAATCAGACAGCACCACTGCTTCTGAAGCCCAGAGAACCCATTTCAATTCTGACCTCCAACACTGTCTGCGTGGAGTCTGCACGTTCTCCCAGCGACTGCGTGGGAATCCCCAGGGTGACCCCGTTTCCTCCCAGGCTGGACAGGAAATTGACAGAAGCCAGAATAAAGGAGTATGGGGAAGGGAGAAGATCCAGAGCTGGCAAGTGGTTGATGATTCCAACAGAGTTTTGATGAAGGGTCTCAGCCCGAAACATCGACTGCTCATTTTTCTCTGCTGCCTGACCTGCTGAGTTCCTCCATCATTTTGTGTGTGTTGACATTTAGTTTCCAAATAGAAATGCGTGGAGACTGAATTCTGCGGGGAGGTAGAGGGCTGCAATGGTGTGCCTTCGACCAGGTAACTGTGGCAGGTTCCCCATGACAGTCAGGGTCTGTTCCACCCTCCCTCACACGTCCAGACGAACGCTCTCACATCGCTCGTATTGAGAAGGCCATCTTTGTGGTGTGCTGTAGGTTTCCTTCCTCAGGTTGTCGGACGGGAAGTTTGCAGTGCCCAGCAGATCCAGAGTCTGGAGACCGGAGGAGGAGCTGCCTCGGGCAGAGCCCTCAGAATGAGGGAGCCTCTGATTCGCTGGGGTGCTCCCTCACTGGAGCCTCAGCATAGCTCAGCAACAAGGCTTAGACTTCAACAGGGGATTGCACAGCAGCAGTCCATTCGGCCCATCTACTCCATACAAACCACATTCCTATTCATCCCCATTTAGAGTCCAGGACCAGGGGACACAGCTCAGAATACAAGGGCTCCCATGAGGAAGAATATCTTTTGCCAGAGTGTGGCGAATCTGTGGAATTCATTGCTACTGATTGCTGTGGAGGCCAGGTCAATGTGTTTATAGGTTGATAGGTTCTTGATTAGTAAGAGTGTGAAAGGTTATGGAGAGAAGGCAGGAGAATGGGGTTGAGAGGGAAAATAAATCAGCCATGATCAAATAGTGGGCCAGACTGTTAGGGAAAAGTGGCCTGATTCTGCTCCCACGTCTTAAGGTCCTCTCGGTCTATTCGTGTGACCCTCTGTCCTGTCCTGTGCTTCTCCGGCCTCCCCTTAAACACATCAACAACACCCACCCCCACTCCTCGTGGGAGTGTGCCCCACTCTCCGGAGAAAGGGGCTTCCCTGGAATTCCCTGTTGGGTATCTTGCTGACTCTCTGACACTGGCGATCTCTGAGTCCCCCCTTTCCCACAAGTGGAAACATCCCCTCTGCTTCCACTCCACTGGCACCTTACGGACCCCCTCGGCCCATCCTGTCCTGGGGTTTGTACGAGCCACACTGAGTGGGGAGAAGGGGCAGCCGAAGTTTTAAATTCTCCAGCACCACCAAACTTGGAGTATTGTGTTCATTTCTGGTCATCTCTTTACAGGAAGGATGTGGAAGCTTTAAAGAGGGTGCAGAGGAGATTTACCAGGATGCTGCCTGGATTAGAGAGCAGGTCTTATGAGGAACGGTGAGCAGCCTAGAGTTTTTCTGTTTGGAGTGAAGAGGACGAGAGGTGACTAGGTGGAGGTGTACAGGATGATAAGAGGCAGAGATAGAGTGGACAGCCAGTGACTTTTTCTCAGGATCTGTTTACACCTTGACACAAAGCAGTCTTTTTTTTCTGTTGATCAGTGTCTACTTTGATTCAAAGTTGTAAAACAAAGAAACATGAAAACTTCCGGGATGGTGGTGGTGGTGGTGAATATCTTTTTGTAAGCACTGTGTGGGAGGAGGAAGTCAGAAGTAAGTTTTCTACAGAGAGTGGTAGGTGCGTGGAGCACACTCACAAGAGAGAAGGCAGATACAACAGGGGCATTTAAGAGATCTTACAAAGGCACATGAATGAAAGAAAAATGGAGGACTACCTGGGTTAGATTGATCATGGAGTAGGTTAAAAGACCAGCACAACATGGTGGGTCGAAGGGCCTGTACTGTGCTGCAGTGTTCTATCTTCTGTCACTGTTCCTGGCTGGTCTGATTGAAGGCAGGAGTGCACAGAACGCAGTATAACAGGGGCACTTCGGAATGATAAATGTGGGGGCTGCCGTTTGAGGTAGTTGATATATCGGTACTGTCCATGAAGAATATATTACATTTACAACCGAGAATGTATTCAGTGTAATTACATCTTTAATTAGTCCTTTCCATGCATCATTGTTTATAAACAATGATGAATATATCTTCTTTATTCTTAATGAACAATAGCATTCAACTCTGGGTTCAGATCGATTTTATCACATTAAGTTCTGCCATGGCCATTATGCAAAACTGATGCAAATTTGGGCTAAATTGTTGCTGAACTCACCCTCTGCATGTTAGATTAGATCACTGTCTCCATCTCTGTTAAGTAAGTGTGCAGTTGGAAGGCCTTGAGCTTTGTTTTCTCTGTAATCTCCGAGTTGGACGTACGTATCTGTGGAAGGGTTGAGTAAGGTGGGGGCAGAGGGAGCCTATACGTCTATTCAGTATCAGCCCTCCCCAACACCTACCTAACCCCCCCCCCCCCCCACCACCACAGGCAGCTACTGGGAGATGCGGTTTCCTACGGTTACCAGGAACACAGACCTTTGTGTACTCATTGGAGGATTTATTTAGAGATCCAACATGGTAACAGGCCTTTCAGTCCAGCAAGCAAGCTTGCATCGCCCAGTTACACACGTGTGACCTACCAACTCGTACGCCTCTGGACTGTGGGAGGAAACCGGAGCACCCGGAGGAAACCCATGCCGTCACGGGGAGAGCGTACAAACTTCCTACAGACATTGGCAGGAATTGAACCCCCCATGCTGGTGCGGTAAAGACTTTACATTAACTTCCACGCTGCCGTGCCTGGATTATCCATGTTTTCCTGGTCCTGTTTGTCAGAGAGCAGGTTTCTGTACCATGGGATGTGTGATTTGTGGGAGTGGGTCAGAGCCATCACTTCTGTTAACCGACTTCTGTTTCTCATCCCCCTCCTCCCAATCCTACATCCCTCCACCCTCTCGTCCCTGCCTCATCTGGCTGTGACTGTCTACCCCGGTCCCCTCCCCATCTATTGGTTTGCATTGGCTGTCTAACACTGTCTCTCATCTTCTTCAACTCTCACCTGCCCTCCCTCCTCCACCTCTTCATCTGGCTCACTCCCCACCCTCACTCAATACACACTCCCTCTCTCATTCCTTACATTCTCCTCTCCATGGCTCCTGCATCCCTCTGCATTCCCATCCGCCTCACTGTCCCCACCTCTCCCACCCCCTCCTCTCCCCTTTCACTCCCCCTCCCACGCCCTCCTCTCCTTCTCTCCCTCCCGCACCTCCTCCTCCCCCTCTCACACCCCTCCATTCCCTCTTCCATACCCTCCTGTCCCTCCCACCCTCCTCTACCATTTTTCCATCCTTCTATTTTACTTTCTTCTCCTATGGTCTAACTGCTGACTCTCTCTCTCTTTCTCCTTTACATTCTCTCCATTCCTGCCCTCTTCAATCTCCCTCTCTCCCCCCACCCATTTCCTTGCTGTCTATCTTTCCCACATTCTCTCTATTTGACCCATTATCTCCCACACTCACTCTGTTCTCTTCTCTCACTCTCTTACTCTCTCCCACACTTCCACCCCCCTCCCTGCTCTTCCCCTCCCCACCATTTTGGCATTCCAGCGGGCGTCCCCTTCCTGATGACAGCAGAGCTCTTCACCCAGTCCCACCGGCCGGCGGCCTACATCGTGGGAGGCTCCCTCAACTGGCTGTCCAACTTCACCGTGGGCTTTGTCTTCCCCTTCCTGCAGGTCGGTACGTTACTGCAGCTGGTTCAGGTTCAGGTTGGTTCAATCACATGTCCAGTGAAGTGTGCTGTCTGCTGGGAGCAGCCCAGCCTGCCACCACCCTGCTGATTGCCCTCAAAGCCCCAAACAGAATCCCTCCAGTCAGCGTTGCCTGATTCGGATCTATTTATCACACGGACATCGAAACGCACGGTAAAATGGATCGTTTGCATTAACATCCAACACAAACCGAGGATGTGCTGGATGCAGCCCACAAGTGTGGCTATACACCGGCGTTAACACACCGTGCCCATAACAACACAACAAAACCCAACGTGCCACTCAGCGAAACAACTCCCGTTCCTCCCCCTCTCCCACCCACAAAACACAGCCCTCTAACCCCGGGACAGGCCATCTCCGGCCTCCGGCCTTTAATGGGTTCCTGCATTTGCAGACACCACACCTGGCCTTCATCTCTGCTCCTCTGAATGCTGATTCCGTCATCAAGGAACTCCCCACCCTCCCACTGCCCAGGCTCCCTTCTCACTGCCGTCTCTGGAAAGGAAGTTACAGGAGCCTCAGGACCCACTCCACCAGGTTTGGGGGCAGTTATTACCCCTCAACCATCAAACTCCTGAACCAGTGGGGTAACTTCACTCACCCCAACACTGAACTGTTCCCATAAGCTACAGACTCACTCTCAAGGATTCTTCATCTCATGTTCTCAGTATTATTTATTTATTATTACTATTATTATTTGATATTATTTGTATTTGCTCATTTTGTCTTGTTTTGCACATCAGTTGCTTGTCAGTCTTTGTGTGTAGTTTTTCATCAATTCGGTATTGTCCTACTGTGAATGCCTGCAAGAAAATTACTCCCTGGGTAGTATATGAAGACATATTTACTCTGATAATAAATTTACTTTGAACTTTGACCTTCGTGACAGCACTTGCAGGCTCCCCAGCATAATCCTTTCGACTTAGACAATAGACAGTAGGTTCAGGAGTAGGCCATTTAGCCCTTCTAACCAGCACTGCCATTCACTGTGATCATGGCTGATCATCCACAATCAGTACCCCGTTCCTGCCCTCTCCCCATATCCCTTGACCCTGCTATCTATAAGAGCTCCATCTAACACTCTCTTGAATGCATCCAGAGACTTGGCCTCCACTGCCTTCTGGGGCAAAGCATTCCACATATCCACCACTCTCTGGGTGAAAAAGTTTTTCCACATCTCTGTTCTAAATGGCCTACCCCTTATTCTTAAACTGTGGCCTTTAGTTCTGGACTCACCCATCAGCAGGAACATGCTTCCTGCCTCCAGTGTGTCCAATCCCTTAATAATCTTATATGTTTCAATCAGATCCCCTCTCATCCTTCTAAACTCCAGTGTATACAAGCCCAGTTGCTCTAATCTTTCAACATATGACAGTCCCGCCATTCCGGGAATTAACCTTGTGAACCTACGCTGCACTCCCTCAATAGCAAGAATGTCCTTCCTCAAATTTGGAGACCAAAACTGCACACAATACTCCAAGTGGGGTCTCACCAGGGCCCTGTACAACTGCAGAAGGACCTCTTTACTCCTATACTCAATTCCTCTTGTTATAAAGGCCAGCATGCGATTAGCTTTCTTCACTGCCTGCTGTACCTACATGCTTGCTTTCATTGCCTGATGTACACATTGACTTGACACAAACGACGTCGTTCACTGTAGGTTTCAATGTATAAATCTATCTATCTAATCTATAAAGGTGCGTTGTACTCTGTATTTCATGGGACCTGTACACTGTATGCAGGATTGTTACATCTGCTACCACACGGTGTATTATCAGGTAACATAGACTGAGGTGTTCTGGGTGCTAATACGTTGTTGTAGGGAAGGGTTACACCCAGCAAGTTACCATGTGTCGTTAACCAATAATGCGTGGTGTATTGTAATACATTGTAAACAGGGGTGTTGTACCTGTAGCGTGCATGTCAACACATCGAAAAATACAGTGAAGCGCGTCTTTGGTCTCAATAACCAGCACAGTACGAGGATGTGCTGGGGCAGCCCGCAAATGCCTCCATAGCATCCCCACCACTTACTTGTACATGTTTTGGAATGTGGGAGAAAACCCACACAGTCACGGGGAGAACATGCAAGCTCCTTCCAGTCAGCAGTGAGAATTAAACCCCAATCGCAGGTACTGTAAATTGTTTACACTGCCTTGCCACCCTGTTAAACCATGTGGTCATCTTAAAACTAGTGTCTCACTATGCTGGACGCAGTGACCCCTGATGCAGAAATCCGATGTAACAAACCACCTCACTGTCTGATAGAAACAGGAATACTGTACATTGTTGCATAATTGCAACTACAGAGGATTCCAGTTAATTGAGACACATCAGGGCCAATATATTTTGCTTCAATTAAGTGCCTGCCCCAATTAGCTGAACCTCAAAGGAAATAGTTTAAAAGGTATAAAAAATGCAAACTATTGCTTAACTGAGTAACAAATTATGTATTTAAATGAAATACAGAACATATTAGAACACTATCAATACTACTACAATACTACTACAATACTATAAAATATTGTATTAGTTCCTGGAGGAAATTGTACAGTTTATGTTGCCATGTTCTTTTGATTGACTGCAAATGAACAAATTCAACACATATACCTAATGCAAATAATGGACTGCCTTCATACAATGTTTTCGATGATTGTGTCCTGCAAATCTTCATCTTCATTGTAACATTCAAGCTGATTGTCGATACCTTCAAATTCTTCGTAGGTCCTAAATTGTTGAAGTACTGAATTGTTTCATTTTCACTCCTAGCATCTACAGGCATGAATGCTTGAAACCTCAGAGAGCAAATCGGTTCCGAATTGTCTTGCCGCTTATTCCTCGTGAACTATCAGTGACAAACTTTACTGCTTTTTGAACAGAAGTACATGCAACTGGCACTAAAAACCTGTTTGCTCTAAGCATGGTGTCGTGTCTAATGGCCACACAGTTACACGAGACTAACGCGAGTTAGAAACTTTGTCAACAGTCTCCTCTTCCAATTACACAGCATTAACGAAGGGAATCCCGGCTATTTTCATGATTAGTTTTTTTGTTCCTGAAGAATTCTCCCAAATAAGCAGCCTCAGTATGTCTTCAGCCTCCTTTACTCCTCCCAGAGGGCGTGTTCTGGACGGAGAAGGTCCTTCATGATGGATGCTGCCTTTTTGAGACCTCGCCTTTGGAAGATGTCCTCGATGGTAGGGAGGCTAGTGCCCTCGATGGAACAAGCTGAGTTTACAACCCTCGGCAGCTTTTTCTAATCCTGTGCACTGACGCCTCCATGCCAGATGGCGATGTAGCCAATTACAATGTTAATAAATAACATGCACAGGATAACGTACTCAGTAACACGCCGTGTACTACCACCGTACTGTGTAACTGTAACACTACATGCTGCTTTCTGTGTTTCGTTTTACTTCCTCGATGTACTTGTGTATGGAATGATCTGTCTGGAAGGCAGGCAAACACATGCATCTCAGTACGTGTGACCATAATGAGCCAGTTCCCCGTGACCCATTCTGAGCTGTGAACCCCCTGCATTGTTTTCCCAGATGTCTGCTGGTGCCTACTGCTACCTGGTCTTCTGTGGCATTTGCTGGCTCGTCTGCATCTATGTCCACTTGGTCATTCCTGAGACCAAGAACAAGACCTTCATGGAGATCAGCCAGATGTTCTCTGTCAGCCACCCGGTGTCAAGGTCGTCCAGGTCCCGCGTCTCACCCGACGAGCTCCAGCTGAAGAAGTTCAGTGGATATGGGACGCTAGATTCGAGTTCTTCATTCATTGAGAGTTCCAGATTTTTCTAGGAAGCAGCCTCAGCGGGCAGAGGTATGAATTCGGGCAAGATGCGGTGAACAGAGATACCAATGGAATATTGAAAGGTCTAGATGGAGTGCGTGCAGAGAGTATGTTTCCTATAGTGGGGGAGTCTACGACCAGAGGGCACAGCTCAAAGTAGAAATATATTCCTTTAGAACAGAGATGAGGAGGAATTTCTTTAGCCAGATTGTGGTGAATCTGTGGAATTCATTGCCACAGATGGCTGTGGAGGCCAGGTCACTGGATGAATTTAAAATAGATATCGATAGATGCTTGATTTGTCAGGGCATCAAAGGTTCTGGGGAGAAGGCAAGAGAATGGCGTTGAGAGGGAAAATAAATCAGCCGTGATGGAATTGCGAAGCAGACTAAATGGGCTGAATGGCCTAATTCTACTCTTTTGTCCTGCTCTTATGAACCGAAAGATCCCATTTCCTGTCCTGTTTGTTGTTTTTCAGGTGCTAATTTGCAAGAATGTACCTCACCTCCACACCCTGTCCCTCCACTGGGTCACACCAGTGTGAGGTTGCTAAAGTTGAAACCTCTTCCCTATGGCACCTCTTCTGCTTCCCTTTCTCCTGTGGCCTACTCTCCCCTCCTACCTGATTTCTTTTCAGTCCTTTACCTCTTCTATCACCTCCCAGCTTCTTACTTCATCCACCTCTACCTCCTCTATCCACCCACCTGGTCTCATCTATCACCTGCCAGCTTGTACTCCTTGATCTCCCCGCATCTTCTTATTCTGGGTTCTATCTTTTCCTTTCCAGTCCTGATGAATGGTCTTGGCTCGAAACATTGACTGTTTATTCCCCTCCAAAGATGCTTCCTGATCGGGATTATGCAGTAGTATGACTCTTAATTCGCTCCTCATCCTTCCCACACCTCCACTCTCAATGTCCACACCTCCATCCTCCTCTCCCTCCTCACGAACCCCTCTTCCTCAGCCTCCCTCCTGCAAACCACAGGCTTCACCAGTGCCGGGAGGTCCCCACTTCCTGGGCCCTCCCAGGGCTGGGACTGCCGTACCAGAATGGAACACTCTCTCACTTTGGAGTTAGACGTTTTGCGAGTTTAAGGAGCCCCTTGAACAGCTGATGACTCTGTTGAGTGGGCAGACAGTGTTCACAGCTGGAATGGAGGTGGGACGGTCTGCCTGATATGAGTGGGTCAGTGCTTATCAACCAACCAATTTCAGTTTGACACATAGCAGCACAGTGCAAGTAACACTCAATGTGTCTGATGGGAGGGAGAGAGAGAGGGAGAGAGAGAGAGAGAGAGAGAGATCAGAGCTGATGCAGTATGGACAGGCAACACCAAGTGTTGGCTTTGTGTCTCTCTCCACACACACACTGTCCAACCTGGTGAGTGTTCCAAACATCTTTTTGTTTTTATTTCAGATTCCCAGCATCTGCAGGATTTTCATCTTCATTTCAATGGTTGACCTCATTGCCAGTGACAGGACCTCATTACTTGTGGTGGAACTTTATTTACAGTAATGGGGCCTCATTGCCAGTGGTAGAATCGTATTTCCAATTGTGGGACCATACTGCCAGTGAGATGGAGTTGTGCACAATCCTCTCCCATTTTTTCAGCACCACACTGGCAGTGAAGTGTGTGGAAAATCCTGAGATGGTGGACATTACTCATAAATGTAAGGCACTGTTTCTATATAAAGGACACTGATGTTTTACCAATATGCTGTCTTGTGTAATTTAATGAAGTCCTTCTCAAGAGATCAGTCCAAGAGAAGAGTCCCGACCCAGATCAACTGTCCATACCCCCACAGATGTTTCTCACCTGCTGAGTTCCTCCAGCAGTTTGTATTTTTGCTCCAGATTCCAAGATCCCTTGTGTCTGAAGGAGAATATCCAAGAGATGATAGTCAACGAGAATTGGGAGCAATTTAGCCAGAGAGTAACACAGCACAGAAACAGGCCCTTCAGCCCAACTGGTCCATGCCAGCCACAGCATCTTCACTGCTAATCACAGTTGTCTGCATTCACCCCATGACCCTCCAAGCCCTGCTCCTCCGCACACTTATCCAAATGCCTCAAATGGTTCAGTTGCATCTGCCTCGACCACTACATCTGGTAATTCATTCCAGGTACCCCCTGCCCTCTGTGTAAAGAAGTTACTTCTCAGGTCTCTTTTCAATCTCTCCCTTCTTGTCTTGTTTCTATCCCCTCCAGTTTTGGACTTTCCAACCCCGGGGGAAAAGTCTACAACCATTCACTTTATCCATATACAGGGAGTGCAGAGGAGATTTACAGGGATGTTGCCTGGATTGGGGAGCATGCCTTATGAGAATAGGTTGAGTGAACTGGGCATGTTCTCCTTGGAGTGACGGAGGATGAGTGGTGACCTGATAGAGGTGTATAAGATGATGAAAAGCATTGACCGGGTGGATAGTCAGAGGCTTTTTTCCCAGGGCTGAAATGGCTAACACAAGAGGGCACAACTTAAAGGTGCTTGGAAGTAGGTACAAGGGAGATGTCAGAGGTAAGTTTTGTCACAGAGAGTGGTGGGTGTGTTGAATGCACTGCCAGCGATAGTGGTGGAGGCGGATACAACGGTATTTTAAGAGATTTAGATAGGTACATGGAGCTTAGAAAAATAGAGGGCTATATGGTAGGGTAATTCTGGGCCGTTTCTAGAGTAGGTTACATGGTCGGTACATTATGAGCCGAAGGGCCTGTAATATGCTGTAGATTTTGATTCATACCCCTTATGATTTTATTAACTCCTGTGAGGAGGTCTCCTCTCATTTTCCAAATTCTCTTCAGGACCTGCGCTTCTGTGGTGCTGTAGAGACCAGCACAGTTCTCCTTGGATTTAGAGCATAGAACAGTACAGTATGGTACAAGAACAGGCTATTCAGCCCACAACATTGTGCTGAACCAGCTAAGAAGCAAATCAAAAACTCTAATCCTTCCTACCTACACAATGTCCATATCTCTCCATCTTTCTCACTTCCATGTGATATCTAAATGTCTCTTAAAAACCTCTAATGTATTTGCCTCTACCACCATACCAGGCAGCGCGTTCCAGGCATCCCCCACTCTCTGAGTAAAAAAATGTTACCCCTCACATCCCTCCTGAACCTACCTCCTCTCACCTTCAATGCATGCCCTTTGGTATTGGACATTTCAACCTTAGAAAACAGATGCTCTCTGTCCACTCTACCTATGCCGCTCATAATTTGTAAACTCTACGAGATCTCCCCTCAGCCTCCGGCGCTCCATAGAAAACCAGGCAGCATCCTGGTAAACCTCGTGCACCCTCTCCAAAGGTTCAACATCCTTCCTACAGTGAGGCGACCAGAACTCTACGCAATACTCCAGATGTGGCCTAACCAGAGTTTTATAAAGTTGTAGCATAACCTCCTGACTTTTGAAATTAATGCCTCGACTAATAAAAACAAGCTTTCCATAAGCCTTCTTAATCACCTTGTCGACCTGCGTAGCCACTTTCAAGGAGCTATGAACTTGGATCCCAAGATTTTTTTGTTCAGCAACACTGTTAAGGACTTTGCCCTACCAAGGTGCAATACTGCACTTTATCTAGGTTACAGACATACAGCTCAAATAAATCCCTTCAACCACTGCCCTCTATCTCCTATGAACAAGACAGTTCTGAATCCAAACATGCATTTGCCGTGGATCCCATGCATCCATGCTTCTGGATTAGCCTTCCATAAGGGACTTAGTCAAATGCCTTACTAAAATCCATGTAGACAACATCCACTGACCTACCTTCATCAATCTCTCTCATTACCTTGCCAAAAAACTCAAATTTAATGGTGTGTCCAATGATCAGGCACAGGGTTGATCAAGCAGGTGGAGAGAGAGAGCGTTTCCAGTGCCGTGGCGATCTGGGAGAGGCTGCTGGTTCAAGTGTTGGAAGCAGATTCAACAGGAGACCACAAACCAGTGTTCGGAAGTGAAAGTGTGCGGAACGCAGGGCTAAATGTTGACATTGTGGGTTGGATCCCTGCAGCAGGACTGAGATTGGACAGAGGGAGATGGCCAGTAGGAGGAACATCCCTTCAAAATCAGCATGCATCGAGGAGACTTCACAGTGGAAGTGTAATATGGGGAGGCCGTGGATGCTGGAACCTGGAGCAACAAGTAGCTCTGTTGGAAGAACTCAACAGGTCAAACTGCATCTGAATGAGGGGGAAAGGAACTGTCAAAACTGAGAAGTCCTGACGTAAGGTTTTGACCTGAAACATCAACTGTGCATTTCCCCCACAGATTCTGCTTGACCCATTGATCTCCTCAAGCAGGTTGTTTGTTTCATTGGGCTGATTCATGGAGTGAGAGGGGTGCCCTATCTCAATCAGCTTGATAAATTAGAGCTGTACTCTTCGGTGTTCAGAGAGAAAGAGGTGATTTTACTGATATTAATATGAGTTGGAATATCTCAAACACAGGGATGGGGTGACAAGTAGAGGGGGGGGGTCATATAGGACTAAACACAAGAGATTCTGCAGATGCTGAAAATATTGAGCAACAAACACAAAGTGCTGGAGAAACTCAACAGGTCGGATGCTGCCTAACCTGCTGAGGTCCAAAAGTCATTTCAGATCTCCACAGTAATATCTTGTCAGAGAGGCAGCCGAGACTGTGGAATTCTTTATTTTGGGAGGTGGTGGAGGCTGGATCATTCCCTGTGGTCACATTTACAGAGACACCCCCACCAACCTCCTGCTGATTAACGATCTTTGCTCTCCTTCCCGATTCCAGCCCTAACCTTAACCTGAAACATCAGCTCTGGTTCTCGTTCCAAGATGGGCCAGAGTATCAGAGAAACTGGCAACTTGGTTTATTATTGTCACGTGTACTGAAGTACAGTGGAAAAATTTGTCTATCCACCCCCCCCCAAGGACTACCTCCTCCCCCCCACCCCCTCCGTCCATACCATTCCCATCCACCTACCTATCCAAACTCCTCTTAAATGTTGCAATCGAACCCACATCCACCATTTCCACTGGCAGCTCGTTCAATACTCACATCACTCCACCCACCCAACTTCCCCCTCACCTGGTCTCACCTGCCAGCTTGTACTCTTACCCCCATCTTCTTATTCTGGTTTCTGCCCCCTTCCCTTCCTGTTATGATGAAGGATCTCAGCCCAAAACATCAGCTGCTTATTCCCCTCCATAGATGCTGCCTGACCTATTGAGTTCCTCCGACATTTTGTGTGCATTGCTCAAGAATTCCAGCATCTGCAGAATCCCTTGTGGTTATGATTTTGATTCTGTTTCCATGGAATTTAGGAGATGGGAGGGGCAGGATTGACCTTAAAGAGGTGTGTATAAAATTGTGAGGGGCATAGATAGGGTGAATGCACTCAGCTTTTCCCCCCAGGATTGGGGGTGGGGGATCAAGAACTGGATAGAATAGGTTTAAGGTGAGAGAGAAGGGGACCTGAGGGTCAAATTCTTCACAGAGGGCAGTCCATGTATGGACCGAGCTGCTAGAGAGAGTAATAGAGGCAAGTACAATTACAATACTTGGGGAGGAAAGGTTTAGAGGGACATTGGTGAGGCCAAATTTGGAGTCTTGTGTACAATTCTGGTCACCGAATTATAGGAAAAATGTCAACAAAATAGAGAGAGTACAGAGACGATTTACTAGAATGTTACCTGGGTTTCAGCACCTAAGTTACAGAGAAATGAACAAGTTGGGTCTTTATTCTTTGGAGCGTAAAATGTTGAGGGGGGACTTGATAGAGGTATTTAAAATTATGAGGGGGTTAGATAGAGTTGACGTGGATAGGCTTTTTCCATTGAGAGTAGGGGAGGTTCAAACAAGAGGACATGAGTTGAGAGTTAGGGGGCAAGAGTTTAGGGGTAACACGAGGGGGAACTTCTTTACTCAGAGAGTGGTAGCTGTGTGGAACGAGCTTCCAGTAGAAGTGGTAGAGGCAGGTTCGATATTGTCATTTAAAGTAAAATTGGATAGGTATATGGACAGGAAAGGAATGGAGGGTTATGGGCTGAGTGCGGGTCAGTGGGACTAGGTGAGAGTAAGCGTCCGGCACGGACTAGAAGCGTCGAGATGGCCTGTTTCCGTGCTGTGATTGTTATATGGTTATATGACATGAACCAAATGTGGGCAAGTGGGACTAACTTAGGCAGCCTGGACTGGTTGGGCCAAAGGGTCTGTTTCTGTGCAGTATGACCCTGTGACTCTCTGAACCTGGGAACACAAGAGACCGCAGATGCTGGGATGTAGGGCAACCGCCTGCTGGAGGAACTCAGCAGGTCGACAGGGACAGGAATTGTTGATTCCTCGGCTTGAAACCGGGGATCGGGATTCTCTCCCTCTCAACACCCACACTGCCAGTGGCTCTCAAGGTCCTACCCGCACCCACCAGGTCCTACTCATGCGCACCACCACCTGATCCATATTCAGATTTATTGATCACACCTACAGGACTTTACAAAAGTCTGAGGCACGTTTACATATAGCCAGGGCACCTAGGAGTTTTGCACAGTACTGTATTTGTCAACGTGGAACAGTGAGCAGGTTTGTCAACCTGGCGGGAGCGAAGGATGTTGGGAATGGTGAGGGTAGGCGCTGTGGGAGGGGTGTTGGACAGGTGGCAGAGAAGGAGTGCCCGGCATGGGGGGGGGGGGTGCAGATACACCCAGCCCTGGACACTAGGTAAAGTCATTTGATCCCAAACAATTGGTTTATTGATCATTACAGAATATCTCTCTGCTGCTTCCCACTCCCTCCCCTCTCCCTTACTTATTTTCCAACCGCGATTCCCCTCTCCCTGTCCCCTTCCCGCTCTCAGTCAGCAATAGAGACCCATATCAGAATCAGGTTTGTCATCACTCACATCATTCATGAAATTTGCTTTTTTGTGTGTGCCAGCAGTACAGTGCAATACACAAAATCACTACAGTATTGTGCAAAAGTCTTAGCCACCCTAGCTATAAATACGCCCCTAATGTGTGCACTGTACAACGAAACAGCAGTGAAGTGCTTCATCTGCGTTAACAACCAACACACCCAGGGACATGCTGGGTGCAGCCCGCAAGCATCGCCACGCATTCCCACAGCATCTCCATCACGTTCAACAGAGTAACAATGAAACAAAAGAAAATAACGGCAGCTAAACAACCCCTTTCCCACCCCCTCACACGCACAGACAGGGCACCAACCGCAGGACAGGCCCCCAGTCTTTAGTGGTCTTGTGGGCATTGGGCCAGCTTCCGCACTCTACTTACAGACTCACAGATCTAGAGCTTCAGCCGTCGGGCCTCGTCCTCCCGACTCACTTCGACCTTCGGGCTTCACTCTTCGTGGTCAACCCCAGGACTCACCGACGATGGGACCCCAAACTCCATCATCGCCGCTGTAGGGTGTCGCCGGCCCTCGGGCCTCCTCCTGCCTGCATGAACCTCTGACTGTGCGACCCACTGACCTGGGAAGTGGGGGGTGGGTGCAGGGGGTCGCCAGCCTTCATCCTTACTGGTCTTTGGCCACAGCACATGCCAATCGTGCATCCATCCACAGGGATCGCTGGCCTTTGACCCCCGAGCGCAGACTGGAGGCCTAAACTCTGGTCTGACCTCTAACTCTCCCAGATCCCTGAACCCCTTCCAACTCTGTCCCGAAAGCCAACCCCATGAACAATAAAAAAAAACTGAGCCAGAGGTTCAGAGGGGATGGTTTTGGGGACGGAGCAACTGTCGAGGACAGCCTGCCCATGCTTGCTGGTTTTTGCTAACCAACCCTGGCCTGGTCAATGGGACTTGAGCTGTTGTTTCTTCTAATTTGCACACTGCCTCGAGCACCGGCATTTTAACACGGCCTGCAAGCCTTCCTTTCCATTGGGCTCAGGTTTGTGTATGTGTCCTATTATATGGGCAGTTGAGTTTAATGGGGATTGAAAGTGAAACTCCATTTAAAGACTCTTTATTTTATTTTTGCTAAGCCAACAGTATATTCACGCAGTAAATTAAAAAAATGAATCACAGGCGCACTCGGTTCTCCCAAACCACTCATGTTGTCAGACTCTGTGTTGTCTTCATTTGTATCACCTTAATTTAGTGTTAATTATGTTCCTCATTTGCAGAGAACAAGCATTATCAGCTCACCAAGGGAATTAGCAGCACACAGAACTTATACCGAGAGACAGCCAGCCCCATTAGTAAACACACAGCGCAAAGGGTCGTAGGCAGAAATAGCATTAAACAGGTATTTCAGAGCAAGATAATCACATCGCGCGATACAGTGGCTTGTGGGTAAAGCTGTGGAGCCTTGTCCAGCTCCCTCCCCCACCGACAGCCGCCCAGCCAGGCAAACCGTCCATCTGCGGTCCGTGGCGCGCTGCTAAGTAACGTGTAGATGAGCAAGGAAATGGATCATTGCTGCCAGGGTGGGTTTTTATTCCCTCTATTTTGGAGGGAGCTGACAAAGCAAATAAGGTATCACTGGCGGCCGCTCCGAGCGCAGCCGAGATCGAGAGAGAGAGGTTCCGTTTGAGGAGCAGCAAAAAGCGTAAAAGACAGGCGGCAACAGGGCTGAGATTAGCACGCAAATTACTCCCGCCCAGAGGAGAAGGGTATGATGAACAATATCGGAATAAATGGAATGGTTCTTGCATCAACTAGTACATTTGTATAAATGCCTTTAATACATTAACTCGCTTGCCAGGTGCTCCACAGAAACACCACTGAATATAAATTGACCCGAGCCACATAAAGAGAGATTCGGGCTGATGTCCAACAGCTCATCCTGAGAAACAGATGCAGTAAGGATATTTTAGAGAGGCATCAAGGAAGGTGGAGAAATGGAAGGATTGATCATAGAATAGATTAAAATGTTAGCACAATGTGGGCCGAAGGGCCTGTACTGTTCTAGGTTCTAATATTCTGCAGTTGGCTAAGGGAGTGCAGTACCAGACACACGCAGGAGAAAGCTGCCAGTTTAGTGACCCTGCATCCGCCGCCCTTAACACCCCATCCCTTCACAATGGCTACCGTCTGCACCATCTACAAAACACAGTGTAGTTACTCACCCTCCCGAAAGCACCTGCTCAACCCGTGACCTCGTCCAGCAGCAGGGGACGAGGGAAGCAGGATCATGGGAACACTAGGACCCGAGGTCACGGACCATCCTGACTTGGAAATACATTGCTGTCCTACGCTCTACGTTTTAAATGAGGAGGGAGAGGACAGTGAGGTGCAAGCCGAGGGAGTTCCAGAACCCAGGCCCAGGCGGCTGCCGGTGGAAGAACTACATCCCAGGACAATCAAGAGGACAGAACTGGAGGAGCACGATGGGTTACAGGGCCGTTAGAGATTGAGGACAGAACTGGAGGAGCACGATGGGTTACAGGGCCGTTAGAGATTGAGGGATTTGAACCGTAAAACAGCTGGACACAAAACTGAGGGGCGTACAGCACTGGACTGCCATACGGCCCAGCAGAGTTTTTCACTGACAATGAGAAGGTGCTGGACAACTGGGGCTGATTCAGGGTGAAGCAGGACACCTCGTTAACCTCCCGATGATCTGCAGAAGGAAGCTGCCCCCCCCCACCCCACACTTCTACACCAGCTTCTACCCCACTGTTCAATAGGTTAATAGATACATTTAATATCAGAGAAATGTATACAATATACATCCTGAAATTCTTTCTCTTCACAAACATCAGACTAGTGAACATCAGACAAAATAGACTTTTGCCCTCACAGTCTAGCTCATTCTAATCTTGCACCTTGTCTGCCCGCACTGCACTCTTTCTGGAGCCGCTACACTTTATTCTGCATTTTGTCTTGTACTACCTCAATGCACTGTACAGTATAATGATTTGATCTGTGTGAACAGCAGGCAAGTCAAGTTTTTCACTCTACCTCAGTACATCTGAGAATAATAAGCCACTTCCAATTCCAATTCCAAAGAAGACGACAAAGGCCAACGTGGTGCAGAAACTGACCAGTACGGGCCAGTCAGTGTCGGTGTTTGGACGTTGATGTTGACCGTCAAGTACAAGTTTAGAACGGGAGCAGGAGCGGACACAATATGTTCTAATGTTCTGCAGTTGGCTATGAGTGCAGTATCAGGCAAAGCTGCCAGCTTATTGGCCCTGCATCCGCCACCCTTAACCCTCCCTCCCTTCACCACCAGTGCACAATGGCTACCATCTGCATCGTCTCCAAAACGCAGTGTAGTTACTCACCCTCCCGACGTTGCTGCCCACTCCATAGTTTAGTAACTTCACAGCTGATCTTCTATCTCAGCACCACTTTCCTCAATAACCCACATCACCTTGTGTCCTCCATCGAAAAAAAGATATGAAATTGAATATGAATAGGAGATACGGCTGCTGTTACCTGAGAGCGTTAGCAAGAACCACCACTATCCAGACCTCACTGTCTTCTCACTGCTGCCAAAAGGAAGGAAGTACTGGAGCCTTAATTACCACACCACAAGGTTCAGGGACAGTTATTATCCCTCAATCATCAGGCTCCTGAACCAGATAACTTCACCCATCTCAACACTGAACTGATTCCACTGCCAATGGACTCACTTTCAAGGACTCCAAAACTCATAAATCAAGAGTCTCATCTGGCCAGTAACCCTATATGGCTGTGAAACGTGAACCCTAAAAGCAGCTGATGAAAAGAAATTGACAGCATTGGAGATATGGACATACAGACGGATCCTTGGGGTATCATACATTGAAAGGAGATCCAACAATTTCAACTGAGAAAAGGTTGGCACGAAACCAATACTTCTGGAAACCATTATCCAAAGGAAACGTCGTTATTTTGGACACATCTCAAGCACAATGGAACGCACTGTGCTTGAAAGCAGAGTAGAAGGAAGCCGCTCCCGAGGAAGACAGAGGACAACCCAGATCGACAACATCAAGAAGTGGACCAGCCTCACCGCCAGAGGTGCAAGACTGCCGACAGATCGCGATGGAAGAAAGTGGTCGCCAAGGCTCTGGCAGAGTATGGCACACACTGATGATGATAACTCATTCTCAATATTTATTACTTATTATTATTTTGTTCTTTTTTGTTATCTTGTATTGGCACAATTTGTTGTCTTGGCACATCGGCCGTTTGTCCATCTTTGTTGTGTGCAGTTTTCACGGATTCTATCAGCACACACAAAATGCTGGAGGAGCTCAGCAGGTCAGGCAACATCTATGGAAAAGAGTACAGTCGACATTTTAGGCCGAGACTCTTCATCAGTCCGGCTGAAGGGTCTCGGCCCAAAATTGTTGACTGTCCATTCCCCTCCATAGATGCTGCCTGACCTGCTGAGTTCCTCCAGCATCTTGTTTGTGCTGCTTGGATTTCCAGCATCTGCAGATCTTCTCTTGTTTTTCATTGATTCTGTGCTGTTTCTGTGTATTTACTGCAAAACCCCACAAGAAAGTGAATCTCGGGCTACTGTGTGGTGACATATTTACTTTGAGGTACTAGCACCAGCATAAGTCAGAAGTGGTCACAGCTGATGGCGTCCAATGAAGTTCGCCATTCTGATTCAGCCATTCCCCACCCAGCACCAACCCTGCCAGGAGTCTGGCAAGTTGTAGAAATACAGAAAGCACATGGACGAAAGTAAAATGGAAGGTTATGGAACGTAAAACATAGAACAGTAGAGCCCAGTACATGCTCTTCGGCCTACAGTGTTTTGCCAGCATTTTACCCCCGAGGACCTGAGTTGTAGGCAAAGGTTGAATAGGTTGGAACTTTAGTCCCTAGATTGTAGGAGAATGAGGGGAGATTTAATAGAGGTACTTACTTATTGCCTACTACACCGGGCACCAATGAAAATCCTCCATCTCTGTCACACAGGGCTATAGTAAGACTCTTCATTGCTGTTTCCTTAACAAATTTTGCCTTACCAGTCAGGGTTTTTGCCCTGAGCTGAACCCCCAAACCTGGAGGACCAGTGGACCACTCTTAGACTGACCTCTACCCTTTAACCTGGTTGGCATGGTTAACCCTACCAAGAGTCAAAGAACGAGGCCCTGTCTCCAGCCAACATAGTTCTCCGGGTCTTTGAGGCACACAAGCCTCCAAACCCTACGATAAAGTTGTGGTCCGCTTGGAAGATTTGATAGAGGTAAATTTACCAAATGATGAGGGACATAGATCGGGTAATTGCAAGCAGACTTTTCCCCCCGAGGTTGGGTGAAACTAGAACTAGAGGTCATGGGTTAAGGCTGAGAAGTGAAATGTTTAAGGGGAACCTGAGGGGGAACCTCTTCACTCAGAGGGTGGTGAGAGTGTGGAATGAGCTGTCAGAGGAAGTGGTGGATGCAGGTTCCGTGCAATATTTAAGAGGTTTGGACAAGTATATGCATGGGATTAGATGGGCTGAAGGGCCTGTTCCTGTGCTGTTGTACTCTATGACTCCATAACACTTCTGGCGAGGTGACAGGCTATTGGAGAGAAGTTAGCGTCAGGATTAGAAAGCACTTTCTCTGTCTCGGGAAACTCATAGTCATGCTGCTCTGGGGTGATGTTCATGCCTGGAATACGTTTGTGTCACTCAGGACACTGCGCTGAGGGAGCGCCATAGAACGGGAGGGGCTGTATGAGAGATCACCCCGTGTGGGGACACGACACTGTGGGAGGGGGGCGTACTGACGAAGAGCAGCTCTGTTGTCACAGTAACCAAGCATCCCATTTCAGAAAGTCACTGCCAGAGAATGGTGAATTGGGATGTAGAATTGTTCATTTGCTTGCAGTTTACCTCTCCTGTGCTTGATTATATTTTTATGTGTGATTGTTCAGAGAATTTCCCAATAATTGCGATACAGCTATCTCTGTATTTTCTGCGGCAAATGCCTTGCTTCTTGAATCTGGTTACTTTTACAGACTGTTCGTTATCTCTGGAACGCTGTCAGTCGGAGCTCGTTTTGTATAGGACCACCATGACTCTTTTGTTTTCAGCTCTTCTTTTTAGGTTCTTTGTTCTTGCAACACTTAATAATGCGCTTGTAAACAACAAGTTGTCTGCCTCATTCTTGACTTCTGAACCTCTGGATTGCAACAACACGAGGATCCAACAAGCATCCTGGGACCAACCATTCTTAGCTGCTTCATTAACAACCTTCCCACCATGATATCAGAAGTGGGATGTTCGATGATGATTGCACAATGTTCTACTCCATTTGCAACTAATGAAGCCATCCATGCCTGCGTGCAGTGAGACCTGAACACCATGCAGACACAGATTAGTAATCACCACAATATTCAGGTCACAGAAGTGCTAAGCAATGATGATCTCCAACACTTTAACGTCAAATGACACTCCCCCCCCCCCCCACCACCACCATCCTGGGGGTCACCATTCACCAGAAGGTCATCTAGAACAGCCACCAAATGCATGTCCTGGTGCAGAGTCTCCACCCGAAATGTCCATCCAACATCCTGTTGCCTCCACAAATGCTACCTGACCCATGAGTATTTCCAGAAGTTCCCTCCAGCAGCTAATTATCTGTGGCTACAGTAGCTGGTCAGAGGTTGGGTATGCTGTGGTGAGTAACTCACCTCCTGATACTCCACGACTGTTACAGACCCAGCCTGGGTAACAAGTGGGCTCTGTTCCCACAGAAGTCTATGTTGCCCATGAATCGGAAAATACTCAAATATCACTTCATATGGTAACTGTTCCTCCAAAATAAAGAATGGATCAAAGACACACCAAACTGATAAGAAAAAAATCAACAACCACATTTTTACATATATATAAATGGAGAGAGAGAGAGAGAGAATAGAGACAGAGAGAGAATAGAGGGGGGAGGGAGAGAGAAAGACAGAGAGAGAGAGAAAGGGGAGAGAGAGGGGGAGGGAGGGAGAGAGAAAGAGAGGGAGAAAGAAAAAGGGAGAGAGAGAGAGGAGGGAGAGAGAAATGGGGAAAGAGGAAGAGAGATGGGGTGAGAGAGAAATAGGGAGAGAGATAGAGAAAGAGAAATGGGGAGAGAGAAAATGACAGGGGGAGAGAGAGAAAAAAAATCTAATTCTGCTGTCCGTAGGAATTAGCATACAGTTTTTAGATATGTCAAAATTTTCATTTAACAATATTGTGGCAGCTTTTTTGACAATATAGGGTTGTCCATAATTAAGGTGTTCATTACATAAGCTGGACCTGTTCACCAGATTCATATTTGGATTCATTCATTTATCACATGTACATTGAAACACACAGTGAAGTGACTTGTTTTTATTAACAATCAACACGACCCAAGGATGCGCTGGGGGCCGCCTGTAAATGTCACCAAGTACCCTGATACCAACATGAGGAGGCCCACTATTCACAGTCAGCTGTGTGATGGAGCTCTTGCCACTGACGTGATCAGTTCGGTTCCAATAATCGCAAAATGCTCACCACCGTCCAAGGCACCCGAACCATCCTCCATCTAACCACTCCTTCCCCCCCCCTCTTCTGCCCACCACCAATGCACCAAAACTGCAGCGAGCACCATCTACGTTCTTCACAGCAACTACTGACCAGACCCCTTCCTCTGACCTCTGTCACTGGCAATATCACCGAGGCAACACGGTAGTGGAACACTATTACAAAGCTAGCGACCAGCGTTCAATTACACCACTGTCTGTATAGAGTTTGTGCATTCTCCCTGCGACCGTATGGATTTCCTCCAGGCGCTCCAGTTTCCTCCCACATTCCAAACAAGAGACGCACAGGTTAACTAGTCACAGGCGTGTAGTTGGGCTTTGTGGGCCCATTGGGCCAGAATGGGCTGTTACTGCGCTGTAACTCTAAATAAGCTAAATTAAAATGGGACCTCCACCAGCTGTAGGTTCCTGTCAAAGTTGCCCACCATCCAAGTGAGTGGCTGTACACCAGGGACTATCCATTTAGACGTGACCATTCACTAGCGTGCTACCATCAGTTATTGCACCCCCTTGCACTCTGGTTAATTGCCTTGAACAATCTCATTAACTTTGTAAGGCACAATAAGCTCTTTACGAATCAGCGTGGGCTGACACCGAGTAGCCCCTTATTAAATTATTCATTAACATTATCAACCATTGCATTCTTACGACTCCCCTCCTGCTGAGACAGGTTTAACTGATTGACAGTTAGTTGCCTTTGTCCTTTCTCGCTCGTGAGATACTCATGCTGGGGAAGGAGGACAATCAGCCCTTCAAATCCGTGCTGTCCCCACAGCTCTGTTGGTTATTCCCTCTCCAAAGCCGAACTCTCTTCTGTCTGAAGACTCTATGTTCTATGTGAATTATGCATAATTTATATCCATTTAAGATTATGTTAACTAATGTTTGTAATGTACTGTGCTACTGCAGCAAAAATTTAATATTCAACAGCCCTTACTGTATACCCTGGCTATGTATGCCCATGAAAATAAGCCTTGAAATAAAAATTGAGTTAATATTCATTCCCCTCTCCAATATCAGTAAGAACATATGATTGAGTCGTTGCTGTTTCTGGGATCTTGCTATGCCTATTTCCTACATTATAGTACTGTAGTTAATATTTCATTAATATTAGAGTAATATTGTAAATATATTCTTTAATATGCGTTCTTTGTTGTTTACATAGTTCATTATGGTTTATATGCAAGAAGAACACACTGAGAGATTGTTTAGCTAATGGAATCTTACAAGCAAACATTCAGAAACAGTTCCTAGCTGAGACACAACTCACATTTAAAAGAGCAGTTGGAATTGCTGTATTAATGGAAACAGCAGCCAGAGATGCAATTGGGTTGCAGTCAGGAATGAAAGTGAGTGTGAATAACATTACGAAATCTCAACAGAAACCCGCCTGGCCCAACAAATTGTGTTGCCGTTGTGACAGGGGCTCACATACATCAAACCAATGCAGGTTTAAAGGTGAAACTTGCAGAAAATGCAAAAGGTGGGAGACAAACAAAGAGCATGTTGTGCAGTCAAATATCAATGGAGCATGCACAAATAGAAAAAGATGAAGAGTGAAGTTGCAGTTTTTAAAAGAGCACTAATCTGCATGCTGGTGATGGAAAATCAGATAATGAGAGTGACACAAGACTAAGTAGCCTTGTGATTTACAATGCCAAAACTAACGAGGGACAACCAATATGACTTACACCAAAGTGAATGGAAAGTTAATTAAAATAGAATTGGACACTGGATCAGCCCAGAAAACAAGTTTGAATACCACTTCAAAGTCTCTGAACTGAAGCCGGCAGATATCCAACTAAGAACTTGGACTGGAGGATTGATATCTCCTATGGGAATCACATCTGTAAAAGTAAAATAGAACAACCAACTAGCCACATTGGGCTTGTATGTGGTAAAAAAAAACAGGAGGGCATTATGGGGCTGTTACTGGCTGAAGCAGCTACAACTTGTTTGGAGATCCATTCACCATTTTCGTGCAACATCCCCTACAACAGAGTCAACTGAAAGTGAATTAAGAAAGATACTGGATGATGATAGAGCAGTGTTCATGGATGGCATTGGAAAACTCAAACATATCAAGGGTAAAATAATGTTAAACGAAGGTGCCACACCCAAGTTCCTTATTCCATCCATTATAAAGTAACCCACGAACTAGATCACATCGAGGCGGAAGGAATGTTTTCCAAGGCCGAATGCAGGCTTTGCACAACACCACTGGCCCCAGTAGTCAAGAAGAATGGGTCATCAGGATCTGTGGAGATTTTAAGGCCGCCACCAACCCAGTACTGAAAGTAGATCCACCCAGGATGGAAGATACCTTTACAAACACTTCACTAAGCCTTTTCTAAAGGGAAACACTTCAGCAAAGTGGACTTAGCTGAGACCTTCCTACAAATGGAGATGGCAGAACAGTCCAAAGTGTTTCTCACCATAAGTACTTACAAAGGGCTTCATCACTAAAATAGGTTTATTTTTGGAGTAGCATCTGCACCCTGTAGCAGCTATGGACCAGCTGCTGAGAGGCTGCCCAGACATTCAGTGTTATATGGATGATATCATTGTTACCGGTGAGGATGACAAGCAATATATCCAAAATCTCAAGACAGTGTTAAAGAGATTAGAAGATTATGGGCTCAGAGCAGGACCCAACAGTGTGAATTCTATAAACCAAGCATCACTTACTGAGGTCACACCATTGACTCACAAGGATTACACACACAAGTGTACTGAGAAAAGCCCAAGCAGTGATCGATGCTTCAAGATCAAGGGACATATCACAGTTGTAGTCCAGGTTAGGATTGGTCAATTGCTACAAAAAGGTTCCTTACAAACCTGGTCCCAGCGCTCCACCCCTTGAGCTCATTACTACGGATGAGGAAGAAATAGGAACGGGAAAAGCAGAGTGAGGTGGTTTTCCAAAATGCAAAGGAAATGGTGGAACCAGATACTGTACTCAAACATTATTATTTGCATTGTCCAGTGAAAGTTGTACTGTGGTATTGGTGCAGTCATGTCACAGGTTACAAATGATGGAAGTGAACACCCCATAGCATTTGCATCACATTCCCTTACCACTGCAGAGAAAAATTACACACAGATTGACAGAAAAGCTTTGAGTCTCATTTGGGTGTAAAACTTTTCAACCAGTACTTGTATGGGAGAAAGATAGCCTCATTACTAATCATCAACCACTAGTGTTTTTTTAATCCACAGAAGGGTGTTCCACTAACAGCAGCAGCATGAATGCAGAGATGGGCTCTGTTTCTCAGAGGACACAATTACAAGATCGAAATCAAGATGCTAGCTAATCAAGGAAATGCTGATGGATTGTCCTATTTACCTTTGCAAAAAGAAAAACCTGAAAAATTTACAAAAGACGACAATCCTATTAATGGATTCTCCATAATGCAAATTGAAAATCTCCCTGTTACAGCAGAGATGATCCAAAGGGAAACCAGAAGAGACCCCACACTGTTTCAGGTCTCCATGGCCACCCAAAATGGGTGGAATGTGCAGCAGAAACTCCAGTTGCCCCACTTTTACCAGCACGGGGATGAACTTGCCCTTGAAGGAGTTTGCCTTACGTGAAGATTAACAGTAGTTCCACCATCCTAGCTGAGAACTAAAGCAACACACATAAAATGTTGGAGGAGCTCAACAGGTTAGGCAGCATCTATGGAGATGAAAAAACAGCTGATGTTTTGGGCCAAGGCTCTTCTCCAGGACTGAGAAGGCAGGGGGAAGTTACCTTAATAAAAAGGTGGAGAGAGGTGAAGGAGGTTACCTAGAAGGTGATATGTGAAGCCAGGTGAGAGGGAAAGGTAAAGGACTGGAGAAAAAGGAATCTGACGGAGAAAGGGACCCAGAGGGAAATGATAGGCAGGTGAGAAGAGGTAAAAGGTCAGAGTGGGGAATAGAGGAAGAGGGGAGGAGGGTATTTTTTTTTATCGGAAGGAGAAATCCATATTCATGCCATGAAGTTGGAGGTTGCCCAAACAGATATAAAGTGTTGCTCCTCCACCCTAGGATGACCTCATCTTGGCACAAGAGGAGGTCATGAACCAACCTGCGGAATTGGCAATGGAAATCGGAATTAAAATGTTTGGCCATCAGATGGAGCGACGAATCGGTGCCCCAATTTACGATGGGTCTCCCCAGTGTAGAGAAGGCCGCATTGAGAGCACCAGACACAATAGACCACCTCAACACCTGAAAACATGAAGTGTTGCCTCACCTAGAAGGACTGCTTGGTGCCCTGAATGGAGATGAGGAAGGAGGTGAGTGGGCAGACATAGCCGCTTGCAAGGATAAGTGCCGGGTGTGAAATTAGTGGGGAGGAACGAATGGACAAGGGAATGGTGGAGGGAGTGATCACTGGAAAGTGGCGGGGGGTGCATGGTAAGGATATGTTCAGTGGTAGGATCCCTTTGGAGATGGCAGAAGTTGTGGAAGGTGTTGAATGCAGAGGCTGATGGGGCAGTAGGTAAGGACAAGAGGAACTCTATCACTGTTAAAGTGGCAGGGAGATGGGTTGAGTGAGGATGTTCAGGAAATGGAGGAGATGCGGGTGAGGAAAGTGGAGAGAGGGAAACCCCGTTCGTTGAGAAAGGAAGGAAAGCCACATCCTGTGAACTGAGAAAAGGATATAGTATTTTTACAGGAGACAGAGAGAGAAGATAAATCGCAGGACTCAAGACCAGCTTTGACCTCATGGCTTAGTGGCTGGAAACACTGAACAGGTCAGACAGCATCCATGAGACAAAACAGAGTTAATGGTTTAGGTTTCAGGTTAAAGGCTCTTCATCAGTTCTCTCCACACAAGTCAGTCTGAAGATGCTGGAAATCCAGAGCAACATGCACAAAATGCTGGAGGAACTCAGCAAGTCAGGCAGCATCTATGTAGGGGAATAAGCAGTTGACATTTTGGGCCGAGGCCCTTCATCAGGACTGGAAAGGAAGGGGACACAGCCAGAATAAGAAGGTATGTAGGAGAATATGTAGGAGAAGGAGTAGAAAGTGACAGGTGATAGGTGAGATAGGCGATAGGAGATCCCTTGGGGGAGATGGAGGAAGTCAGTTCTCTAACCATGTTTCTCTTTCCACAGGTAAAACTTGTCTTTCTGTGTATTTCCAACAATTTCTACCATTATCTCAAGTTTGTCTGCAGCTTTTAAACGTGTGCTTGATCTTAGACCTATCTCCACAATCTCACTTTTCCCCTGAATCCATGAATATTACAGCTAATAGAAGTCTATCACTGTTGGATACAGAAGCAACCCAGTGATCAGATTTAGCTGCCATGGAGGAGATAGACCCGCAGTTCTCACCTCTCTGAGTGCAAAACTGCCCTTACACTCCCCTGCTGAAACCCAGGCTGTCAGTCTCAGACTGTAGCCATCATAGTAATCTAGAACCTGGTATGGTAACTGTTCTGGTCGACACAGCAGGATACTGCAGAGAGTTGTGGACACAGCTCAACACATCACGGAAACCAGCAATCAGAGTCCATAGTCTATGGACTTCGTTTATTCAATGCCTCAGTAAATGGCTAAAGGGTGGAAATAGCAAATACCGAGGAGCAGAATTTTAAAGTGTTTGGTGGAAAGCGTTGGGCGGGTGAGAGAGGTAAGTTTTTTACAGGTGAGTGGATAGTAGGGAGTTTTAAGAGACTTTTAGAGGAGAATCAGAATCAGATTTAATATCAATGACTTATGTCATGAAATTTGTTAACTTTATGGCAGCAGTACAATGAAATACATGATAAATAAATACAGAGAAAACAGAACAACTGAGTTAGCTTAAGCATATATATCTGTATTAAGTTAAAATTAGTGTTGCAAAAGAAAGTAGTGAGGCAGAGTTCACAGGTTCAATGGCCATTTACATATCAGACGGCAGAGGGGAAAAAGCTGTTCCTGAATCGCTGAGTGTGTGCCTTCAGGTTTTGGTACCCTCTTCCCGACAGTAACAGTGTGAAGAGGGCATATCTTGGGTCGTGGGCATCCTTAATGACAGACACCAGCTTCCTAAGGCACCGCTCCTTGAAGATGTCCTAGATACTACGGAGTCTGGTGCCCATGATGGAGCTGACTAATTTTACAAGTTTCTGCAATTTGCTTTGAACTTGTACAGTAGACACCACCCCCCCCCCATACCAGACAGTGACGCAGCCAGTCAGAATGCTCTCCACAGTACATTCGTGGTTTACAATGAAATATAGCCACTATAGCCAGATAGAGGTATCAGAAGTGGAGAGAGAGAGAGAGAGAGAGTGAGCAGTTTCAAGTTCCTGGGTGTCAAGATCTTTGAGGACCTAACCTGGTCCCAACATATCGATGCAGCTATAAAGAAGGCAAGTTAGCGACTATACTTCATTAGGAGTTTGAAGGTACTCGGTATGTCAACAAATACACTCAAACACTTCTACAGATGTACCGTGGAGAGCATTCTGACAGGCTGCATCACTGTCTGGTATTGGGGGTGGGGGTCTACTGCACAGGACTGAAAGAAGCTGCAGAAAGGGTTGTAAATTATTTGGCTCCATGTCGGGTACAAAGTACCCAGGGCATCTTCAAGGAACAGTGTCTCAGAAAGGCAACAAACTTTATTAAGGACCTCCAGCACCTAGGACATACCCTTTTCTCTCTGATAGGAGGTGCAGAAGCCTGAAGGCACACATTCAGCGATTCAGGAACAGCTTCTTCCCCTCTGCCATCCGATTCCTAAATGGACATAGAACCCTTGAACACTACCTCACTTTTTAAATATATATCATTTCTGCTTTTTGCACAATTTTTAATCTATTCAATATACATAATTGATTTACTTAGTTATTTATTTGTTTCTTCTATATTATGTATTGCATTGAACTGCTGCTGCTAAGTTAACGGATTTCACGACACATGCAGGTGATAATAAACCTGATTCTGATCTTGCCTTCTTTATAGCCGCATCAATTATGTTGCAACCAGGTTGGGTCCTCAGAGATATTGACAACCAGAAACTTCAAGCCGCTCACTCTCACCACTTCTGAACCCTCTATGAGGATTGGTTTGTGATGGGCACATGGACAAAAAAACAAAATAAGGGCTATGAGGAAGGGAAGAGGGAGATTGATGTTCATGTAGGTTAAAAAGTTGGCACAACTTTGTTGTCCAAAAGGCCTGTACTATTCTATGCGAAACAGCCAGCATAATCAAATACCCCATCCACCCCAGACATTCGGATATGTCCATATATGGCCTCCTCTACTGTCATGATGAGGCCAAACTCAGGTTGCAGGAGCAACACCTCATATACCGTCTGGGTATGAACATCGAATTCTCCAACTTCCAGTAATTCCCTCCCTCCCTCTCCCTTCCCCCATCCCACTTTCACTCTGCCTCCTCTTCCAGCTGCCTATCACCTCTCTCATGATTCTGCCGCCTTCTACCACCCATAGTGCTTTCCCCTTACATTCATTCTTCACCTCTCCGGCCTATCCCCTCCCTGCTTCCCCTCCCCCACCCCTTGATCTTTCCTCTGATTGGTTTTCCACCTGGCACATTCCACCTTCCCCCCCACCTTCTTTATAGGGCCCCTGCCCCCTCCTTCTTTAGTCCTGACGAAGAGTCTCGGCCCGAAACGTTGACTGCTCCTTTCAACAGATGCTGCCCGACCTGCTGAGTTCATCCAGCTTGTTTGTACGTGTTGATTTGACCACAGCATCTGCAGCATACTTTGTGTTCACCCCAGACACTCACTCTTCTGCCCTCTCCCGTTGGGCAGAAGATATAAAATGATGAAAATGCATACACCAGGCACAAGGTCAGCTTCCATCCCATTGCTATCAGACTCTCGAACGATAAAATGGACTCCTGGCTTTCCAAACAACTTGCAGATTATCATTTACCTGCACTACACTTTTTTTTAGTAGAATTCGCACTTTATTCTGCGTTGGTGTTGTTTTTCCTTATTCTACCCCAATGCACAACGTCTAATGATCTGATCTGTATGGACAGTATGTAAGACAAGTTTTTCACTGTATCTTGGTACTTATGACAACAATAAAACAATTTCAGTACCAATACCCTCTGACCAATGCCAACAGATTTTGTGCTCTGTGTGGAAAGCATTCTGATTGGCTGCGTCACTGTCTGGTATGGGGGGGCGGGGTGGTGTCTACTGTACAAGTTCAAAGCAAATTGCAGAAACGTGTAAAATTAGTCCGCTCCATCAGCTCCATCCTCACGTGCCACACATGAGGCTGCTAAACAAGATAAGAGCCGATGGAATTACAGGGAAGTTACATACGTGGATAGAGTGTTGGTTGATTGGCAGGAAACAGAGAGTGGGAATAAAGGGATCCCATTCTGGTTGGCTGCCGGTTACCAGTGGTGTTCCATAGGGGTCCATGTTGGGGCCGCTTCTTTTTACGTTGTACATCAATGATTTGGATTATGGAATAGATGGCTTTATGGCTAAGTTTGCTGATGATACAAAGATAGGTGGAGGGGCCGGTAGTGCTGAGGAAACCGAGAGTCTGCAGAGAGACTTGGATAGATTGGGGGAATAGGCAAATGAAAAGTGGCAAATGAATTACAATGTTGGAAAGTGTATGGTCATGCACTTTGGTAGAAGAAATAAATGGGCAGACTATTATTTAAATGGAGAAAGAATTCAAAGTTCTGAGATGCAACAGGACTTGGGAGTCCTAGTGCAGGATACCCTTAAGGTTAACCTCCAGGTTGAGTCGGTGGTGAAGAAGGCGAATGCAATGTTGGCATTCATTTCTAGAGGAATAGAGTATAGGAGCAGGGATGTGATGTTGAGGCTCTATAAGGCACTGGTAAGACCTCACTTGGAGTACTGTGTGCAGTTGTGGGCTCCTTATTTAAGAAAGGATGTGCTGACCTTGGAGAGGGTTAAGAGAAGATTCACTAGAATGATTCCAGGAATGAGGGGGTTAACATATGAGGAACGTTTGACCGCTCTTGAACTGTACTCCTTGGAGTTTAGAAGAATGAGGGGGGACCTCAGAAACATTTTGAATGTTGAAAGGCATGGACAGAGTGGATGTGGCAAAGTTGTTTCCCATGGTGGGGGAGTCTAGTACGAGAGGACATGACTTGAGGATTGAAGGGCGCCCATTCAGAACAGAGATGTGAAAAAAAAATTTTAGCCAGAGGGTGGTGAATCTGGCCTCCACTGGAATTTGTTGCCACGGGCGGCAGTGGAGACCAAGTCATTGGGTGTATTTAAGGGAGAGATTGATAGGTATCTGAGTAGTCAGGGCATCAAAGGTTATGTTGAGAAGGTGGGGGAGTGGGACTAAAAGGGAGATTGGATCAGCTCATGATGAAATGGCAGAGCAGACTCAATGGGCCGAATGGCTGACTTCTGCTCCTTGTGGCTTATGGTCTTATGGTTAAAGATTTCCTCCAGAAATCTGACTGGTTCCACCAAATATCTGTCAAACCAATCACATCGCTAATTATCCCTCCACCTTGCAGAAAATATAACTCCAACCTGTGTGATCTCTCCTCAGAACTGAAAGCTTGAAATTTAGATTATAAGAGATTCTACAGATGCTGGAAATCTTTAACACACAAAATGCTGGATGAACTCAGCAAGTCTGGCAGCATCTATAGATTGGAGTAAACAGTTAACTTCTTGGGCCAAGAGCCACATTCAGGCTGGAGGAGCAACACCTCATATTCCATCTCGGTAGCCTCCAACCTGATGAACATTGATTTCTCTAACTTCTGGTCATCTCTACTCGCTCCCCCTCTTCTCTTTTTCCATTTCCCATTCTGACTCCCCTCTTAACCCTTCTCTTCTCATCACCTCCCTCTGATGTCCCTCCTCCTTCCTTTTCATCCGTGGGCTCCTCCTATCAAATTTCTTCTTCTTCAGCCCTTTTCTACCTGACGCCTCCCAGCTTCTTACTTCAACCCCACCCACCTTCTTATCCAGTCCTGATGTAGGATCTCGGCCCAAAATGTCAACTCTTTATTTTCTTCCATCGACACTGCCTGACTTCTGGAGTTCCTCCAGCATTTCGTGTGTGGTGTTTGGAATTTAGATATCATTCTGGCAACTCTCCACATCACACTTTCCAGCCATAACAGATCGTGGCCAGGGCGTAGAATCTGTAACTGACTACAGTTGTGACCCAGCCAGGGTTGTGCCCAACTCTTCCCTCTGGTCCTCCATAGCCAAAGGTCAGTAACCCTCCCTGGTCTCTTTGATGACTGTCTGCCTCCTCCTGACTTTCCCATGATGCTTGCACATACCCCCCTGTCTCCCTGGGCCTTGCTTTGTTCCTGGACGAGTGCACACTGTTCAAAATGCGTGAACTTGCATTGACCCACACAGAAACTCATTTGCTGCAGTTTTGCAAGTGCACGGGATTTTTTTAGTATCTCATTGTAATTTAAAGCTACTTACAGATTGGTGGTCGATAGACACTGTCTGTGTGGCTCAAACGCCATCTATAAATCAGCGATGACACCATTGTTATTGGCAAAACCTCCAATGGTGCTGAGGAATCACGCAGGAGTGAGGTGGATCAGCAGACTGAGGGTGTTGTAACACCTTCCTACTCAACGTCAGTAAGTCCAAGGAATTGACTGAGGATTCCGGGATGGGGAAGCTAGGAGAACACACACCAGTCCTCATCGAGGGTCAGCATTGCAAAGGGTGAGCAGCTTCAATCTCCTGGGTGTCAACTTCTTTGAAGTTCTATTCTGGGCCTAATATTCTGAGGCAATTATGAAGAAGGCACGCCAGTGGCTGTATTTCATTTGGCGTTTGAGGAGATTTGGTATGACACCAAAGACTCTAGCAAATTTCTACAGATGTACAGTGGGAAGCATTCTGACTGCCAGAAGCACCAATGCACAGGATAGGAAAAAGCTGGGAAGTGTTGGAGGCCCAGCCAGCAGCATCATGGGCATTAGCCTCTCCTGCATCAAAGACATCTTCAAAACCAGGAGGCACTAAGGTGGCGCCAGAGAGTGACTTCTCCTAGTTCATCTTTAAAACAGCTTAAATTCTTCTCTTTAATGTCTCCTCTTTCCTTTTTCAAGGTGGCTGGGGTTCTGTTGGAGTCTTTGATCTACAGCTGCGCTCAAACTGTAGTTCTTCATGGTGGTGAGCTCCTGCTTTTGGAGCTCGCCAGACGGCCACGTTTGCAACGTCTCCAGGTACGGCCTTGGGCCTTTGGGGTGCTTCAATCCTGGTCCTGGTGGACAACTGAACCTTTGCCGTCTGAAGCATTTGCTGGAGATCAGAACAACGAGACAATGGCTGTTAGAGGCCTCTCTGCACTCTGGCGATCTCTCTTTCTCTCTCTCTTGCTCTGCTGGTTCTCAAGTCAGGTGAGCTGGAATAAACAATGTCTATGACATCAAAGCAACGAGCTGTTGACCTCCCCTCGCTGTGGCAGGAATAATACCTCTCTCTCCCTGTTGGTAAGAGAGAGAGAGCCTGAGGCATGTCGAGGTGGTTGGTGGGAGGGTTGATGCTTTGCTGCTGAGAAGGGGGGCTTTGGGGTTCTAAAGTTTCTGTCATCCATTTTTGGGGTTTTTTTCTGTTTTGTGGATATTTGTGAAGAGTAAGAGTTTCAGGCTGTATACTGTATATATTCTCTAACATTAAATGGAACCATTGATCTATTGAAAATGCGATGCTTCAAAAAGGTGGTATCTATCATTAACACTGTGGTGAACTACATATACCTGTCTGGACACGCCCCCCTGCTGACTGCTCCTGTGGCTCCTCCCACTGACCGTGGCTCCTCCCACAGACCCCTGCTGACTGCTCCTGTGGCTCCTCCCACTGACCCCTGCTGACTGCTCCTGTGGCTCCTCCCACTGACCGTGGCTCCTCCCACAGACCCCTGCTGACTGCTCCTGTGGCTCCTCCCACTGACCCCTGCTGACTGCTCCTGTGGCTCCTCCCACTGACTGTGGCTCCTCCCACAGACCCCTGCTGACTGCTCCTGTGGCTCCTCCCACTGACCGTGGCTCCTCCCACAGACCCCTGCTGACTGCTCCTGTGGCTCCTCCCACTGACCGTGGCTCCTCCCACTGACCCCTGCTGACTGCTCCTGTGGCTCCTCCCACAGACCCCCCGCTGACTGCTCCTGTGGCTCCTCCCACTGACCCCTGCTGACTGCTCCTGTGGCTCCTCCCACAGACCCCTGCTGACTGCTCCTGTGGCTCCTCCCACTGACCCTGCTGACTGCTCCTGTGGCTCCTCCCACAGACCCCTGCTGACTCCTCCCACAGACCCCTGCTGACTCCTCCCACAGACCCCGGTATAAAGGCGATTGGGGCACTGCCCTTTCCTCAGTCTCCAGGATGTTGTGTGGTGGTCACTTGCTGCTTGTGCTTTCTTCCAGCCAATAAAAGCCTACCTTAACCCACGTCTCGGAGTTATTGATGGTGCATCAAACACCCTCATGACCTAGGACATGCCTTCTTGTTACTACCATCAGGGAGGAGGTACAGGAGCCTGAGACCCACAGCTTCTTCCCATCGGCCATCAGATTCCTAATGAACAATGAATCACTACCACACGATTTCATACTGTTTTTGTTTTTTTTTAATATATTCTTAGAACTGGTAGTAATTTTACATGTTGCACTGTACTGTTGCTGCCAAACAACAAATTTGCCAACATATGCGTGCCAGTGATCGTAAACCTGATTCTGGATACAGGGATCTCCATCTCCTCGGCTGTTCCAGTCTCCCATGGGTGCTCTATCTGCTCAGTTGGTCCAGTCTCCCATGGGTGCTCTATCTGCTCAGTTGGTCCAGTCTCCCATGGGTGCTTTGCCTGCTCAGTTGGTGCAGCCTCCCATGGGTGCTCTATCTGCTCAGTTGGTCCAGTCTCCCATGGGTGCTTTATCTGCTCAGTTGGTGCAGCCTCCCATGGGTGCTTTGCCTGCTCAGTTGGTGCAGCCTCCCATGGGTGCTTTGCCTGCTCAGTTGGTGCAGCCTCCCGTGGGTGCTTTGTCTTCTCAGTTGGTGCAGTCTCCCATGGTTGCTGTACATTCCCTATGACCCTAGACCTGAACCTTTTGCCCATGGTCATACAGACTTCAGCACCACTAGGCCATGAACCCACCCCCAACCCCTCCCCCCCCGCTGGAACACTGGGGGCTTTCTCCTATTCATTTAAGTTGTCAGAAATAAGACATCATTGACATAGACTCTAGTCTTTTTAACCAAAATTAACTTCATTCATGATAAAATATTATTTACAAGAATAAACCATTTATTATTATTTTTATTCTTAGATTCATTGATAACATGTTACCATTAGGACTGTTGCCATTCATGTGGCCCCTTAGGGTGGTACACTACTTTGAGGGACTTCCTTGCCCAACCCGTCCCCCTCCCTGTTCAGTTCTGGAAGAAACTGTGATCCTGTCCCTCCAAGCCCTTGCTCGGCATGTACTCCCACAGCCTGGAATGCGCCGTTCCTCCATGTGCTAACAGATCAATGAGGTTTAGGCAGATCAAACGTAAGAATATAATAGGAGCAGGAGTAGGCCATCTGGCCCATCAAGCCTGCTCCACCATTTGGTGAGAACATGACTGATCTGGCCATGAACTCATCTCCACCTACCTGCCTTCTCCCCAAGGCCCTTTATTCCCCTACTGTGCAAAAACCTTGTCTTAAATATATTTACTGAGGTACCCTCCAATGCTTCATTGGGCAGAGATTTCCACAGTTTCACCACTCTGGGAAAAGCAGTTCCTCCTCATCTCCATCTTAAATCTACTCCCCCGAATCTTGAGGCTATGTCCCCTAGTTCTAGTCTCACCTACCAGTGGAAACAAACTTCCTCTCTCTACCTTATCTATCCCTTTCATAATTTTATGTTTCTGTAAGATCTCCTCTCATTCTTCTAGAAGAATAGAAGGGTGTCTTTCATTGAGTGGGCAATCTTCCAGCAGCAATTGATGTCCGTCTCTGAGTACAGTCCATAGATCAGAGAGGCCTCTGACATTGAGTTCCTCAGGATGAACCACCACAGTCCCTTGCATTGGTCTCCATTTGATGATAAGATGGGCGCTGAGAGTGTAGTCAGCCTGTATCTTTTATCCAGGTTTACACCAGGATATGAGGTGAAAGCGGGAAAGTCCGAAGAAGATGTGTGGGGCAAGTTTATCTTTACACGGGGAGGGTGGGTGCCTGGAATGTGCTGCCAGGCTGGTGGGGGAGGCAGATGAACAAATAGTTTCCAAAAGTAGCAGAATCTAGGATCAGAGGGCACAGCATCAGAATAGAACAGAGATGATGTGGAATCTCTTTAGCCAGAGAGAGGTGAATCTCTGTGGAATTCATTGCCACGGACAACTGTGGAGGCTGAGTCACTGGGTATCTTTAAAGTGTTTAACAGATTTTTGATTAGTAAGAGTATCAACGGTTTTGCAGAGAAGGCAGGAAAATGGGGTTGAGAAGAAAATCAGCCATGATTGAATTACTTAGCAGACTAGATGGACTAAATGGCCTAATTCTACTCCTATGTCAAATGGTCTTATGGTCTAAATAAGAAGGTCTCAGATAGGCACGTGAATATGTAGAGAATGGAGGGACATGGACTCTGTGCTGGCAGAAGGGATGAGGAGGCATTAGCTTAATCAGTTCAGCACAGCCTTATGGGCTGAAGGGCCTGTTCCTGGGCTGTGCTATTCTGTGTCCTGTGTTAAGAGGATGTGTACAGCCCCCATAATGTTATGGGGGATATGTGTGCTTGAGTCCAGAGCCTGACAAATTCTCCAATGCTTCTGCATTCTGGAGCAGGATGATGTCCAAAGTTTCTCTCAGCCTCCTGGGGAGAAAGTGCCTTAACACTTGGCTCCTGACACCCAGGGTCACAGCCTCAGACTCTGACCCTCTTCTGATCCCATCCCCAGAGGATAGATGAGCTTTCCCACGGGGAACGTTTTAAGCACCAAAACCTGGTTCCCGACTTCCCTCCCTGATTCATCCTTTTGGATTGTGGCCCTTTCACATCTGCTTCCCCAATCCTTTTAAAGAAAGAGGATTGAATACTGTGTGGTGTTCCGTTGTGGACGCCTCGCTATCAAAAGGATGGGGAAGCTTTAGAGAGGGTGGAAAGGAGATTTACTAGGATACTGACCGGATAAGAAAGCATGTCCTAAGAAGTTGACTAGCTGGGAATGAGGATGAGAGGTGTATGAGATGATTGAGTGGATATCCAGAGACTTTTTTTCCAGGATGGAAACGCTAAGGTGAGGGGACATAATTTTAAGGCGATTGGAGGGAAGTTTAGGGCAGATGTCAGAGATCGTTTTTTTTACATGGAATGGTGGGTACATGGAACACCCTGCCAGCAAGGTGGAGGAGGCAGATTCATTAGGGGCATTGAAGAAACTCTTAGATAGGCACTGATGAAAGAGGAATCTTAGGCTCTGGAGAAGGGAGGGTTAGTTTGATCTTAGAGTAGGTTGAAAAGTCTTAGGTGTTTAAAATGATGAGAGGCATTGATCATGTGGATAGCCAGAGGCTTTTTCCCAGGGCTGGAATGGCTAACACGAGGGGGCGCAGTGCTTGGAAGTAGGTACAAGGGGGATGTCAGAGGTAAGTTTTTCCACAGAGAGAGAGAGAGGTGGATGTGTGGAATGCACTGGCAAATACAATAGGATCTTTTGAGAGACTCTTAGAGAAGTACGTGGAGCTTAGAAAAACAGAGGGCTCTGCGGTAGGGAAATTCTAGGCAGTTTCTAGAGCAGGTTACATGGCTGGCACAACATTGTGGGCCGAAGGGCCTGTAACGTGCTGTTGATTTCTATGTTCTAAAGAGATCGGCACAACATTGTGGGCCGAAGGGCCTGTAACGTGCTGTTGATTTCTATGTTCTAAAGAGATCAGCACAACATTGTGGGCCGAAGGGCCTGTAACGTGCTGTTGATTTCTATGTTCTAAAGAGATTGGCACAGCATTGTGGGCCGAAGGGCCTGTACTGTGCCGTACTGTTCTATGTTCTAATTTTGAAAGGGTGCTTGGGCTGACTTTTACACAGTTTTAGTAAAACCCAAGAAGCATGGTGATGCACCATCAATAACTCTCGGAGACGGGAGGCGAACGATAGGCTTTTATTAGCAGCAAGAGACCATGATTAGCAGCAAGAGACCACCACACAACATCCTGGAGACTGAGGGAGGAGCAGTGCCTCCAATCGCCTTTATACAGAGGTCTGTGGGAGGAGCCACAGGAGCAGTCAGCGGAGGGGCGTGTCCAGACAGATATATGTAGTTTACCACACATGGTTATGAAGCTTTCATTGCCAATGCAAATAAAACTCTGTGTGTAATGAAGCCCCTATCAGGTGTTACAGCCGTTAGCCGGTACAGGCTGCTCAGTGGCTGGCTTGCTCTTGGAGCCGGAGTTTGTACAATTGCAGGTCTTCTCAGTAGCTAGATAAGTAGGCCAGACGCTGATGGTTGTATATATTTTACCACGAATTGCTCTTCCTCAGGGTATTGGCCTTTGAGCAGTCACACTAAACCAGCATCCCTCTCTTTCATAACTGAACACTGAAGCCCTTGCCATTATCCTCCCTTTTGTCTACCCTTGGTTTGATAAATCGTTTCCTCTTGTTCTCGTTCTCTCTCTCTCTCTCTCCATCTCTTTCTCCCTTCCTGTCTCTCTCCTCCTCTCATTCTCCTTTCCTATTTCTGTCTCCCTATCTCTCTCCACACCCTCGCTCTCTTTCATTCTGTCTGTCACTCATTCTCTCTCTCTGTCTCTCTCTTCCCCCTGTCATTCTCTCTCTCTCTCACTCTCTGCTCCCCTCTTTCTCTCACTCTCTCTCTCCTCCCCCCCCTCCCCTCTGCTAACCCCTGCGACCCTACCTTGCCTTTCCTAATCAGGATAAAGACAAGCTCTGTCGGTGCACGATTAACACTTTTTTTTACATATTTTCTTCCGAACACGCACACATACAAACACACAACATTTTAATTAATGGCAACAGATTTCCCTTTCATAAGGTCTTTAATGTGCGGTTATTGCTGTCTTCTCCCTGTAGTTTTAGAAATATTATGTTGACTGATATATTCCGTCCTTGCCTCTCCCTTGATGGGACCAGCTGTCAGGGCCTGGATGATGACATTAACAGAGAGAGAATGGGATGACAAATTCCAGTTATCAGCGAACAAGGCCAGTGACAAATCGGATTTCGACTTGTGAGAGGGCCCATTACACTGTAATAAAAAAAGATGGATGATCTCTCTGTCGGGGCCCGGCTTAATGCGATTTCAGTGGTCTCACTGGGTTCCAATTAAGCCAGAACAGAGGGAGAGAGCTACAAAAACAGCAACGCAAGCTGCACTAATTGTTCCCGCACAGCCAAAGGCACATTCCCCTCCCCTCAGCTGTTCCTCTCCCTGTTGTTCTCTCCGCACAGAATGTCATGGCAATAAAAAAAGATTCCTTCTAATCAACCCAGTCCACGGGAAAATCTGTTGAATAATTGATAAAATTAGCCAAATCTGCGGTTACACAAATAATCCAATCCCCCTCGCTTCGATTGAATTCATTGAGATGTCTCTCATCTGTCTCCCGCTCCCTCACGGTGAACCTGGCCAACCTTCCATCACTGTTGCCCTGCCATGCTCTTCCCCGGTCCGTGTATTCTCCCCCCACCCTCCCACCACCCATCTATCTGCTTTTCCCATCGCAACTTCCACCCCCCATAAATCCCTCGGCGCAACGCGCACTCTCTCTCAGGAAGAGCACCCGCTAATGGCATGAGTATTTCACAGAGAGTCTGAAAGAATCTGGAGCCTCGGTGGCAGAGCTCAGAGTGGGAGTATTGTTTACAGAGAAACACCACGGCAGAGATTTATGAGGTTAACCTGTCCATCAATCATCGACTCTATCTAGCCATCAATCTACCCGTCACCCTCTCCATCCTCTGTATGCCTATTAGTCTATCTACCCATCTACCTGGTATCTGCCCAGCTATTTATCAATGTGGTATCACCCTTATTTCTATCTATCTGTCTTTTCATAACACCCGCTTTCTCTCTCCCTTCCTTTCTCTTCTCTTTTTCCTTCCCCTCCCTCTCTCTCTCTCTCTCTCTCTCACCCTCTTCCCCCTCTCATCCTCTTTCTCTTCTTCCTCTCTCTCCTTCCCCTCTCTCTCTCCCACTCCTGCCCTCCCCTTCTCTCTTTTCCTCCTCTCTCTCTCTCTCTCTCTCTCTCTCTCTCTCTCTCTCTCTCTCTATCTATCAATCTGTTTCACTCCAGGTAATGATGTTAAGACATTAATGAACACAATAATTAGGGATAATGGCTGTGTCAGTAGGTAGACGCATACCCATATACCTGGCTCCACTCACTTCTCCAGCTTTTTACACAGCCCTCCCCACATTCTCTCTGGGAAATCTCTTTACCCCACCTTGCTCTATGTTTAATCTCTCCTTCACCCCTCTCCGTCTCACTCAGATTCATCACTGCCCTGGCCCCACCTTCTCTTGGATACCTCTGTCCTGGCTCCAACCTGGCCTGACTCAGCTCAGCAGAAGGCCAGAGTAAAACCCCACCTTTGTCAGGTGTAATGATTATAATGTCACCACTTCTTAGAAGAGAGGCAATTTATAGAATAGGGGAAGTTGTCTGACAGCAGGCCATCTCCCAGACCACCTCCTCTTCAAACAGATTCCCCCCCCCCCCTTACGGTGGACCTTCTATAGATCAGCTGGAGCTGCTTTAATAGGGAGTCAAATCTGCCCCAAAGCCTCACCCGCACCGGCCCACCCACCAACAAGGACATGTACACTGACAAATGCCGGAAAAGGGCCAGTAACATCATGAAGGGTCTCACCCACCCTGCTCATGGGCTGTTTGTCCCACTCCCACCAGGGAGGAGGCTACGTAGCATCCACACCAGGACCACCAGACTCAAAGACATGTACTTTCCCCAAACAGTAAGGCTGATCAACGCCTCCACCCGCTAACTCCATAACTACTTCACTATTTCCCATCAAGTCACCTTACGTGCAGCCTAGCGTCACTTTATGGACAATCTATGTGTGTAAGCTAACTTATAGATTTATATTTATTGTGTGTTTTTTAGTGTTATTAAACTGTTCTTTATCTTTTGTGAGTGTTTTTTTTTGAGTTGCACCAAATCTGGAGTAACGATTATTTTGTTCTCCTTACACGTGAGTACAGGAGGTGGCAGTAAACAGTTTTGACATCTTGAATCTTGAAGCTTTATAGACCAGGAAGACTGACCAACCTGTCTCTTTAGCTTAGCTCAATCGCTGTGCCCTCACTTGTGCAAGTAGGTAAGGAGTTTCTTACTTACTCCTTGGGATCTGGGCGTCACTGGGGACGACAAGTTAGCAAAGTGCTACTACAGCGCCTCTGCTGTCTGTAGGTTCCCCCCCCCGTGCCCGTGTGGGTTTCCTCCGGGTGCTCTGGTTTCCTCCCACAGTCCCAAAGGTGTACGAGTTAATGAGTTAATTGGTCACGTGGGTGTAATTGGGCGGCACAGGCCCGTTGAGCGGGAAGGACCTGTTGTGTCCTGTACAGAACCTCTAAATAATACAATACGTTAATTACTAAGAAAGAAATAAAAAGCTAAAAGTAAAGAAAACAATAAAATAAACTCTCTATGCTGATGTGTATCTCTAAATAAAATGAATAAATTAGTGGTCAGGCCAGCATTTATTGCCCATCTACAAATACCCCTTGAGGAGGTGGGGGAGCTACCTTCTTGAATGTCTCCAGTCCTTCCACTTAGAGGGCTCCCACAGCGCTTCCAGGGAGCAAGAGCCGATGGATGGGAGGTCAGAGTCGTTTGCAGCGGGGGGTGGGGGAGGTAGTCTTATCCTCCATTGCAGTAAGTCTGGTGGGTTTGGGAGGGGCTGTGGAGTAACCTTTCTGTAAACAGTGCACACAGCAGCCTCTGTGTGCCGATGGTGGAGTTAGGGAGTGTTTGGGGTTCGAGTGGCTGTTGGAGCTCTGAGATCTTGGCCACTGGAGAGTGTTCCCATCGCTTTCCTGAAAATCCAAACCCTGAGAGCCCGAAACAAAAACAGGAAAAGCTGGAAACACTCAGCGGGACAGGTAGCATCGCCACAGACACTGACCAACTTGCTGAGTGTTTCCAGCGCCTGCTGGTTTTTGGAATCTGTAGATACCGGGGTGCAGGGTGGAGGTCCATCTCTACCAAAGGAGGTGTAAGGCACTCCCTCCCTCCACTAACCTGTGGGTCACCACTGGGAAAGGTGTAGCACCAGCTTAGCACGCCCAGTCAGGAACACGTGGAGCCATGGGTGAAGGTGGTCGACTGAGCAGTTGGAGCACATCTGAGGTACCGGTTATATGACCATCGATGGGGTCACCCATCTTGGAAAGACCCTGCCCAGAAGAAAGCAACGACAAACCACTTCTGTAGAAAAAATTGCCAAAAACAATCGTGGTCATGGAAAGTCCATGACCCATCATACAACACGGCACATAACAAACGGGATACTGGACCCTGAAGCAACACAGAGGTACTGGAAGAACTCAGTAGGCCAGGCAGCATCTGTGGAGGGAAACGGACAATTGGCATTTTGTACTGACCCTCTTCATCTGGACTGAAAGAGTTCGGGGGGGTGCAGGGGTAGATAGTCAGGGTAGAGCGTTGAGGGGAAGTAGGGAGCCAGGAATGGCAGGTAACGGGTGGATCCAGGTGAGGAAGGGCGGAGTGGGAATAGTGACGAGAGGCTGAGAGGTGATAGGTGCAGGTGACAAAGGGCTGAATGTCTGCTAGGGGAGGAAGGTGCGGCACAGAATGAGTTTATGCTCCATCTCGGTCCTGGATTCGGATCAAGGTGGAGGCAGAACATGTTGCTCCCTCCCCACCACTGAGGACGTCTTCAAAACGCAATGCCTCAGGAAGGCGATATCGGTCACGAGGGACCCTCACCGCCCGGGACCTGCCCTCCCCTCATTACTACCAACAGGGAGGTGGTACAAGACCCACTCGCAGCATTTTAGGAACAGCTTCTTCTCCTCCGCCATCGGATTTCTGAACTGACAATGAACCCGTGAAGACTAACTCACTACTTAACTCTCATCTTGCACCATTTATTTCTTTATTTGTCAGTTTGTTTGTTCATTTACATTTATTTTTGTAATTTATGCTATTTTTATGTATTGCTTTATACTTCTGCCGCAAACCCAAGTTTCACAGGGATAATAAACCTGATCCTGACTTCAATCCACTCATTATAAATGTTATTATAACTATAACTGTTCTACTCTTTTAATTCTGAACTCTCAGTCTCGAAGAATTCTTGCACTTTGTTGTTTACCTGCACTGTACTTGTCCAATAGCTTTTACACTTTATTCTGCGTTGTTATTGTTTCAGCTTGTTCTACCTCAGGGCACTGTGTAATGATCTGATCTGTATAAAGAGTACACGAGGCAAGCTTTTCACTAATAAACCAATACCAAAACCGATTATCAACACAAGAGATTCTGCAGATGCTGGAAATCCAAAGAAACACACACAAAATACTGGAGGAACTCAGCAGGTCGGGCAGCGTCTACAGTGAGGAATAAACAGTCGATATTTCAACAGTTGGACTTCAACTACTGCACAGAGTCTTGCCATCTTCAGGAGTTTTCTGATGACTCTGCCATAATTGGATGCATCAGCAAGGGAGATGAGGCGGAGTACAGGGCTATGGTGGGAAACTTTGTCACATGGTGTGAGCAGAATCATCTGCAGCTTAATGTGAAAAAGACTAAGGAGCTGGTGGTGGACCTGAGGAGGGCTAAGGCACTGGTGACCCCTGTTTCCATCCAAGGGGTCAGTGTGGACATGGTGGAGGATTACATATACCTGGGGATACGAATTGACAATAAACTGGACTGGTCAAAGAACACTGAGGCTGTCTACAAGAAGGGTCAGAGCCGTCTCTATTTCCTGAGGAGACTGAGGTCCTTTGACAACTGCCGGACGATGCTGAGGATGTTCTATGAGTCTGTGGTGGCCAGTGCTATCATGTTTGCTGTTGTGTGCTAGGGCAAACTCATTCGTAAGGCCAGTGATGTTGTGGGGGTGGAACTGGACTCTCTGACGGTCGTGTCTGAAAAGAGGATGCTGTCCAAGTTGCATGCCATCTTGGACAATGTCTCCCATCCACTCCATAATGTACTGGTTAGGCACAGGAGTACATTCAGCCAGAGTCTCATTCCACCGAGATGCAACACTGAGCGTCATTGGAAGTCATTCCTGCCTGTGGCCATCAAACTTTACAACTCCTCCCTCAGAGTGTCAGACACCCTGAGCCAATAGACTGGTCCTGGACTAATTTCCACTTGGCATAATTGACTTATTATTATTTAATTATTTATGGTTTTATATTGCTATATTTCTACACTATTCTTGGTTGGTGCGACTGTAACGAAACCCAATTTCCCTCGGGATCAATAAAGTATGTCTGTCTGTCTGTATTTCGGGCCCTGACTCTCCATTAGGACTGAAAAGGAAGGGGGGAAAGCCAGTGTCTTCCCCTCCCCTTCTTATTCTTGCTTCCTCCCCCCTTCCTTTCCAACCCTGATGAAAGGTCTCAACCTGAAATTTTGACTGTTCATTCCTCCCCACAGGCGCTGCCTGACCTGCTGAGGTCTTCCAGCATTTTGTGTGTGTTATCAAAACCAGTTGTACCCTGCAGGTGGAGGAAAGGCCTTTGGGTATTGGGAGGCTGCTCTCGCCCAGTGAGATGGATCAGGAAGAAACACCTCTCCTGGATTTGTCTCATGCTCATGGATATTTCAAACAAACCTGACCTCTTCCTGACAGCAGGTCTATTCATTGAATATTTAAACTGGAAGTACTCTGGATCCTGGATTCTGGGGCAAAGATGGCTGCTATCCAGCAGGATGCTGGGAGTCAGAGTGTACTGGTCCTGTTTTTCCCTCTCCGTCATGGCTTAGTACAACAACTGTGACCGCAGGAAACTACAGAGAGTTTAGACACAGCTCAGCACGCCACAGAAACCAGCCGCTTTCCATGGATTCTGCCGGCACTTGTCGCAGCCTGGGTAAAGCGGTCGGCACCATGAAAGAGCAACACGCACAATATGATGGAGGGACTCAGCAGGTCAGGCTTCGTCAATGGAGGGGAGTGACCAGTCGAAATTTCATGCCAAGGAGGGTCCGTTCTTCGCACGTTAACCCTTTCATTCCTGGGATCTTCCTCTGGACCCCCTCCAATGCCTGCACGTCCTATCTTGAATGTGGGCTCGAAAACTGCTCACAATTCTGCAAACGTGCTCTGACCAATGCCTTGCACAGCCTCAGCATTATGTTGCTGCTTTTGTCTTCTAGTCCTCTCAAATGAGCGCTGAGGTTGCATTTGCCTTCCTTACCACCGACTCAACCTGCAAGTTAACCTCCAAGGAATCCTGCACAAGAACCCTCAAGACCCTTGGCACCTTCAATTTCTGAATCTGTTCACCATTTAGAAAATAGTCTAAGTCTTTATTCCTTCTACCAAAGTGATCAGACACATCCCGACACTGTACTCCGTCAGCAACTTCTTTGCCCATTCTCCTAATCTACTTCCTCAACAATACCTCCCCCTGGAGCTATCATCCCCCTGCTGATGGGGTCTGGAAACACCACAAAGCTGCTCGCTCTTGACAAAAGCAACTTCTATCGTGTCTTACAGTCATGAAATCACAGAGTCGTGCAGCATGGTAACAAGCCCTTCAGTTCACCTCACTAACGCCAACCGCAAATGTCTATCTGAGCTGGTCCCATTTGCCTGTGTCTGGCCCATATCCCTCTAAACCAGGGTTCATGCTATGGTCCCTCATCATTAGTTGAGGGGTCTGTGGATCCCAGGTTGGGAAACCCTGCTTTAAACCTTTCCCATGCACAGAAATAGACCTACAGAAGAGTATTGTCCCCTATTTCTGAAGACATTTCTGAAGTATTGTCCCCCGTTTCTGAAGACAGAAATGGGTGAATTTATTATGGGGAACAAGGAAATGGCAGATGAGTTGAACAGGTACTTTGGATCTTTCTTCACTAGGGAAGACACAAACAATCTCCCAGATGTAATAGTGGCCAAAGGAACTAGGGTAAAGGATGAACTGAAGGAAATTTATATTAGGCAAGAAACGGTGTTGGATAGACTGTTGAGTCTGAAGTGCTGATAAGTCCCCGGGACCTGATGGTCTGCATCCCAGGGTACTTAAAGAGGTGGCTCTAGAAATTGTGGACGCATTGGTAATCATTTTCCAATGTTCTATAGATTCAGGAACAGTTCCTGCTGATTGGAGGGTGGCTAATGTTGTCCCACTTTTCAAGAAAGGAGGGAGAGAGAAAACAGGGAATTGTAGACCGGTTAGCCTGACGTCAGTGGTGGGAAAGATGCTGGAGTCAATTATAAAAGAGGAAATTACGACACATTTGGATAGCAGTAGAAGGATCAGTCCGAGTCAGCATGGATTTATGAAGGGAAAATCATGCTTGACTAATCTTCTGGAGGTTTTTGAGGATGTAACTATGAAAATGGACAAGGGAGAGCCAGTGGATGCAGTGTACCTGGACTTCCAGAAAGCTTTTGATAAAGTCCCACATAGGAGATTAGTGGGCAAAATTAGGGCACATGGTATTGGGGGCAGAGTACTGACATGGATTGAAAATTGGCTGGCTGACAGGAAACAAAGAGTAGTGATTAACAGGTCCCTTTCGGAATGGCAGGCTGTGACCAGTGGGGTACCGCAAGATTCGGTGCTGGGACCGCAGCTGTTTACAATATACATTAATGCTTTAGATGAAGGGATTAAAAGTAACATTAGCAAATTTGCTGATGACACAAAGCTGGGTGGCAGTGTGAAATGTCAGGAAGATGTTATGAGAATGCAGGGTGACTTGGACAGGTTGGGTGAGTGGGCAAATGTATGGCAGATGCAGTTTAATGTGGATAAATGTGAGGTTATCCACTTTGGTGGCAAGAACAGGAAGGCAGATTACCATCTAAATGGAGTCAAGTTAGGAAAAGGGGAAAAACAACGAGATCTAGGTGTTCTTGTACATCAGTCAATGAAAGCAAGCATGCAGGTACAGCAGGCAGTGAGGAAAGCTAATGGCATGCTGGCCTTTATAACAAGAGGAATTGAGTATAGGAGTAAAGAGGTCCTTCTGCAGCTGTACAGGGCCCTGGTAAGACCCCACCTGGGGTATTGTGTGCAGTTTTGGTCTCCAAATTTGAGGAAGGACATTCTTGCTATTGAGGGAGTGCAGCGTAGGTTCACAAGGTTAATTCCCGGAATGGCGGGACTGTCATATGTTGAAAGATTGGAGCGACTGGGCTTGTATACACTGGAAGTTAGAAGGATGAGAGGAGATCTGATTGAAACATGTAAGATTATTAAGGGATTGGACACACTGGAGGCAGGAAGCATGTTCCCGCTGATGGGTGAGTCCAGAACTAGAGGCCACAGTTTAAGAATAAGGGGTAAGGCCATTTAGAACAGAGATGCGGAAAAACTTTTTCACCCAGAGAGTGGTGGATATGTGGAATGCTCTGCCCCAGAAGGCAGTGGAGGCCAAGTCTCTGGATGCATTCAAGAGAGAGTTAGATGGAGCTCTTATAGATAGCGGGGTCAAGGGATATAGGGAGAGGGCAGGAACAGGGTAATGATTGTGTATGATCAGCCATGATCACAGTGAATGGCGGTGCTGGCTAGAAGGGCCAAATGGCCTACTCCTGCACCTACTGTCTATTGTCTATTAGCGAGGGTGTGAAGGAGAGGGGACACAGGGGAGTGGGTGCGTGGAACTGCTCCTGTCTCAAGCTGAGTATAAGCCCTCATTGGCAAGAACTTCTCTTCCTGGTCCCTTTTTGCCATAAGGAACCAGCTGGATTACAAAACCAGGACCTTTGGCCTCAAAGTCCGGTACTGATACCACCACAGCACCAACTGGCTTCTCTCCCTGGAGTCCATGGACCTTTCACCTCTCATTTTAGCCCAGTCGTCGCTCCCTCACACCCTTGCTGGTGTGGACAATGTTGTTCTGTTGTCTGTAGTTGACCAGGACAAGGTCTGTACGATAGCTGTCCGCTACATTCCTGCTACTGGTAAAAGTCACTGGGAGCTCTCACTGCGAGTGGAGATGGGTTGCAACATGGAACATGGAGAGTCAACGGGGAGTGAGCGTCAGTCACTGTCCACCCTCGTTCCCTCTCCCACCTGCACCCGGTCATTATTTTCACAACTGAGGAGGAGTAGGAGGTCACCAAGCTCCAGATCACACGAAAAGTCCTGGAAAGTGCTTTACTCAACTCAGAACCAACAGGGCCGACCAGCTCCGACACAGAGGGGAAGTTCTGCGTGGGTTCCAGGGTACAATCTCTCGGAAGTGTTGTGTGTGTGTGTGTGTGTGTGTGTGTGTGTGTGTGTGTGTGTGTGTGTGTGTGTGTGTGTGTGTGTGTGTGTGTGTGTGTGTGTGTGTGTGTGTGTGAGTGAGTGAGTGTGTGTGAGTGAGTGTGTGTGTGTGAGTGTGTGTGTGTGTGTGTGTGTACACGCACACATTCATGCCTGTAGACACACCTCTGAGTGCCTATCTGTGCCGACTGCTCTTTCCTGGCACTCCCCTCCTCCATTTCAATCCGACTTCCCATTCTGACATTCCGGCCCTCAGTCATGATGAGGCTACACTCAGTAGGAGAAGCAACACCTCATATTCCACCTGCCCCTCCTCATGAAGGATATCGGCCTGAAACGTCAACTGCTCATTCCTCTCCCTAGATGCTGCCTGATCTTCTGAGCTCCTCCAGAATTTTGCATGTGAATTTGGATTTCCAGCCTCAGCAAAATCTCCAACCTGATGGCATGAACATTGATTTCTCTAACTTTCAGTAATTTCTCCCCCTCCCCCTTCTCTCAATTTTCCATTCCCCATTCAGATTACCCTCTCACCCCTTCTCTTCCCCTCACCCCCATGACCTCTTTCTGGTGCCCCTTTCTCTCAGGGCCCACCGCCCTCTCCTATCAGATTCCTACTTCTTCAGCCCTTACTTCACCTTTGCCCTCTTACTTCACCATCCCTCTCCCCACCCACTCACCCTCCCTCTCACATGCTCTCACCAGCCAACTCGTACCACTGCCCCTTCTAATTCTGGCTTTTGCCCCCTTCCTTTCCAGTCACGATGAAGGCTCCTAGCCCAAAATGTCAGCTGCTCATTCTCCACAGACGCTGCCTGACCCGCTGAGTTCCTCCAGAGCCTTGTGTGTGTTGCTCTGGACTGCTGGCATCTGTGGAATCTCTTGTGTTTAACATGCAGGTAACTATAGTGCGCGCGCGCGTGTGTGTGTATTTGTGTACACTGTATATGCGTGTGTGCGTGTCTCTGCTTCCTCATACATGCTGACTATTGGTTTGAACACTACCCTGTGCCATGCTCTTGAGCTGACTTTAGAAGTGTTCGGAGTTTCACTCCCCACCATCCCACTGCCCGCAACCACCACCCCTCCCCCCCTCAGCACCTTCTCGCACCTCTCCACACACCCACCTGCATCTCAGTCCGACGAGGGTTCGGCTGCATACCACGTTCAGCTCTGCCAGGGCCAGAGTGGGATCCAGGGATGGCATGAGGTTGTCACTCTCCGCCCGCCCTGGGCTGTCTGGTTCCACCTGCTCAGCTGCCCTGACACCAAGAGCCCTGGGAGGCGTGTCACCCTCCGGTTAAACTCCTTCTTGCTTCAGTAATATCAATTAAAAGTTCAGCTCACAGGCCAGTGATGTTCTTTGAGGCGATGGTGTCTCAGCCTGCCCACGGACGGTTAACCCTTGCCTATCTGCTCAGCCCAGCTAATGCAGAGGAGCTGATGATCTAGCCTGAGCTGCTCCCAGATTCCTGACCTGTGGTTCAGCCTCCCCGACTCGGCCGGGATTTACCACAGGATCAGGGGGTGACCTTTCACCTCATGACCTTCAATGTGACCTGCAACCTCCAAGACCACTGCTAGAAAGATTGAAAAATTAGTCTTATTTGTCGCAGGTACATCGAAACATCAAAACATACAGTGAAATACAGCGTTAGCATCAACGGCCAACACAGTCTGAGGAAGTGCTGGGGGCAGCCTGCAAGTGCTACCACACCGACATAGAAGGCCCACAATGTCCAGCAGAACAACAACGGGGCAGCAAAAACAAACAATAGGAGTCTAGCAGTTAGCATAACGTCTCTCCATGCCATCTGTAAGATTGGGGTTCAATTCCTGCAATGTCTGTAAAGAGCCTGCATTTCTCCCCACGACCGTGTGGGTTTCCCCCTGGTGCTCTGGTTTCCTCCCACATTCTAAAGATGTACAGGTTAGGGTTTGAGAGTTGTGGGCATGAGATGTTGGCACTGAAAGCAAGACAACACTTGTCCCAGACTGTGTTGGTCATTCACACAAGCAACGTCTCCCAGCTTCCGATGCCAACATAGCATGTCTGTAACATACTAACCCCAACCTGTACGTCTTGCTGTAATGTGGGAGTAAACGGGAGCACCCGGGGGAAACTCCTGCAGTCATGGGAACTTACATACTCATTACAGCCAGGATGTGAACCCTGAAACCTGGCACTGAGTAGTACTGAGGGAGGGTCACATTGTGGGGGTAGGGAACTGAGGGAGGGTCACATTGTGGAGGGAGGATCACATTGTGGAGGGTGGGTACTGAGGGAGAGTCACATTGTGGAGGGTGGGTACTGAGGGAGGGTTGCATTGTGGAGGGTGTGTACTGAG